>NW_026526732.1:124453575-124878575 GCF_024362965.1 Panthera pardus | reverse complement strand
AAGCATATTGACAATAGCATTGTTATCCACCTAAAATAAAAAAAATTAAAGTCTTAAACTTATTGAGCTCCAACACAGAATGCTTAAACTCAACTTAAACCTGTGCATTTTGAGGACAATCAGCTCTACGCATTATCCTGCAAAACTAGACCATGATGTCAGTCACCCATCTTCTCTGGCTACAAGTAGAACAAATCCAAGTTCTCAAATGTGGGAAACAATACACCTTCATCAACTTGCTTGATAGTGTTGGCACTGACAACCTAGGTTCAGTATATACAGTAGTCTCCCTATCTGGGGCTTTGTTTTTCATGGTTTCAGTTATCCGCGGTCAACTGCATGGCAGAAACCAAAAGATTTTCCTTCTGACATATCGTCAGATCAGCAGTAGCCTGACACTACGTCACAGTGCCTGTCGTTCACCTCACTGCATCTCATCACACAAGCATTTTATGATGTCACATCTACAATAAGATACTATGAGAGAGAAAAAGAGAGACTACATCCACATAACTCTAAGTACGGTACTTTGTTATAATTGTACTACTTTACGATTAGTTAGTGCTGTTAATCTCTTACTGTGCCTAATTTATAATTTAAACTTCATCATAGCTATGTATGTATAGGAAAAAACATAGTATAATATTTCTAGGGTTCACTACTATCTGCAATTTCAGACGTCCACTGGGGGTCTTGGAACGTATTCCCTGCTGATCAGGGAGGACTACAGTATCTCATATCTAATTTATTTTCACAAATATTTGTTTAAAGCCAAGTGATGTCATTTGATATATATAAATTATGTATATAAAATTTCAACATAACCTTCCCAGTTATATGTAACTCTATAAAGGGACATTTGTTTGTCTGGAGGTGGTTGGTAATTTAGTAATCACCAGCTGATGATAATGGTTTCCTCACAAGCAAACAGGTCAGGTATGGCTATGGAAGCCGAGGGCTTGTACTGGACCCACCTCTTAGTGAAGAAAGCAGTGGGTTCTAGAAATTGAGTCCAGCAATCAGTGGAGTCCTACTCGGCTCAGCAAAGCATAATCTCCAAGGGCTTTGGGAAACTCCAGACACAAGAAACATTTATCAGAAGTTGAGTATGAAGTTCTGTGTTGCCCAGCTGATAGGCAGAACAAGCCAAGAAGGCAGATGCTATTAGGAAATCAAATACTGCAGGCTTTAGATCTGGCCATTATGGCAGAGATCCAATATCACTTCCCAGGAAACACTGCTGGTTCCCTGACCTATGCTCTCAACCCAACGCCACCTTACTCTACGCACTCTCCGTGGTGGAACTCGACCACTTAGCAGTTTCAGGTAGGGTCTTTGTGTTTATGCCTCTCTAATGGACACATTCTTCTCCCTTACTTTCCATCTCTCTCCTGAGCTTCATGTGCATTTTCCCAAAGATCTCCTAAACATTTCTACTTGGATACAACATGGGGATCTCAAACTCAGTAGCTCCAAAATCAAGCTCCTGTTTTTTTTTTTCCCTCTAATCTTGTCCCTTTTCCTTTATTTAATACTATCTGCTGGTTAATATTCATGTCTACCCATGCTAAAATATGAGGAATCATCCTTTTTTTTTTTTTTTTTTTTTTTTTTTGTGTGTGTATCAAAACAAAGTACGTTTATTTTTCTTCATGTAGTCAATATAATCAATGTGGTGTGGTGGACAGACTTTAAGGTGGCCTCCATGATTCTATCTTCAGTGTTCATTTCCTTGAGTAGAATCATCCTTAATTATTCCTTACCATCAATATTTAATCAATCAACAGGGACATTCCTTTCTTAGTCCTATAGTTATTCTCTTGCACTTTTTTAATACTTAATACATTTATACTCTCTTCTCCAACTTACTATTGCTGCCTTAATTCAGACCTCTTCTGTGGCTGGCATTATTCTAAGTTTTTGTTAACTCATCTGATTTTAGACATGCCCTCTTCAAATAAATCCTCCTAAAAATTACCAGTGGGAACTGTCTAAAATGGAAATTGAAATACATCACTTCTCTTCTTAAGATCCTTCAGTTGCTACCCACTTAATACCAACTTCTCATCAGCTTCAACAGACACAAAAAGACACTGGAGAAAATAGTGAGGGAAAGTTATTACTATTCTAGAATGAATACATGGATAAATGGTGAAAAAGAGGAAAAGTAAGAAAGAATAAAGACTTTTTCAGATATACAATGGCTAAGAGAGTTTGCTACTTATAGACCCAAACTGTAAATGGATTACAAAAGATTTTTTTCAACAAGAAGGAAAATGGAACCAGAGTGAAGACAAACTATATAAAAAGCCTATGAAGCACAAATATTGACGAAATGTGTCAGTAAATTAATTTTCTCTTGAGAGTAAAAAAAAAATAACTGAGTTTTCTGTTTAATGAAAGAGTGAACTGAAAGCATAGCCAAGAATAATATGAGAGTACATGGAGGTGTTTAATAGGTAGGCAAAATATACCAAAAGTCCTTGTCATGTTCAGGAAGAGAAGAGAAAAACCAGATGGAGTTAGATTTTGTAAAACAATTTTTAGGGGTGCCTGAGTGGCTCAGTCAGTTAAGCATCCAACTCTTGATTTTGACTCTAGTCATGATCTTATACTTTGTGAATTTAGTCCCCTTGTCCGGCTTCCCACTGGCAGTGTAGGGCCTGCTTGAGATTTTCTCTCTCCCTCTTTCTCTGCTCGTCCCCCATTCATGCTCACTCACTCTCTCTCAAAATGAATAAACTTAAAAAAAAAAACAACTTTTAGTTAAAAATGTAGATAAGAAAATTCAGGATGACATCTGAAATAATTAATAAAATCTATAGATAATAAACAGCAGAGGATAAACAAAATAAAATTATTTTTGGTGAAAGAGAAATGCAGGAAATAAAGTATTTTTTAAAAGCAAACAAATAAGGTGGCAAAACTAAATTGCAAAAAAACATGTTATCAGCAAGTACAAATGTAACAGCAATAACAATAATTACAAAAAATTAAATTCATCTATTAAAAGACACATATTAACTTCTTGTCTTGAATACAAAACTAAAATCTAGATTCATGCTGCTAAGCCATACTCAAAAGAACACCACAGATGAATTTTAATTTTTAATTTTAATTTATTTTTTTAAAGATGGGCTGTATTTTTTTTTAATTTTTATTAATGTTTATTTATTTTTGAGAGGAAGAGAGAGAGAGACTGAGTGCAAGTGAGGGAGGGGCAAAGAGACAGGGAGATGCAGAATCCGAAGCAGGCTCCAGGCTCTGAGCTGTCAGCACAGATCCCAATGCAGGGCTCGAACTCACCAACCATGAGATCATGACCCAAGCCAAAGTCAGATGCTTAACTGACTGAGCCACCCAGTTGCCTCGAATTTTATTTTTTTTAATAAATATTAGAAAAACAACATATGCCATAAAACATTTATCAAAAAAAGTTAGGTGGTAGTATTAACAGCAGAAGAAATACAATAAAAATTGAAGCATTAATAGGCACATAGAGAAAGACTACATCTGTATGAAAGAAATAATTACATATAAACTAATAATCACAAAATTGCATGCATTTAACAACACATCTAAAATATATAACACAATATTGATAGCACTGTAAGGACAAATGCACAGATGTAGGTCAGAATTGGTGATTTCACCCATATCTACCATATAAATAAAACTGAAGATAAATAACTCAAGCTTTCAAATCAGGACTGAAAAGTAACTCTTCCCCCAAACCTGAAGAAAATAGGAGTACAGAAATAATAAAGCTAAGTATAAATACATGGAAAACAAAAGATCAACGGAGAGGGAGTCTCGGTGGAGATAGATAAGCAGTTGTAAATGTTTAAAAACATGAATAAAAAGACAAAACCCAACCAAAACTGATAAAGAAAGGCGAAGAAGGCATATATTAACCAATATGAATAATGAAAAGAAGACTGTAATTACAAATTTAGTGGTATTGAAAAATTACAATAGTATTTTTATGTATTTTCCTATAGAAACATAAAATATCTATGGAGTAATACTCAGAAAACATTGGTTTCCTTCAAGGAGAAGAACTAGGTTCCAGTGGGAGGCAGATTTTATTTTGAGCAATCTGAGTGTATTCCCTAGTCAAGAAAACTGGAACAAAAGGAAATAAACTTTAAAGATAATAAACTACGAATACAAATGTAATATACATATATCATGGGTATAATGTATAACATATATTATAGACTTAATACTTGTATGTATAATAACATATATTGTATTATGTACATATGTATATAATATAATCTAAATTATATACATATATTATACATTATATATAATCATATATAGTCATAGTATTACTATAGATTATATGCGCAATAATACTATGGCTAAGTTAATTCAATTGATTTTTTAAATGAATTAAATAGAATGAGTGAATAATCAGTAACAATCAAAGATTGAATTAGAAATCAAGTACTTCCCATGACTCATTTCACATTAAAAAAAGAAAAGTCCAGAACTCTTACAGATTAATAAGAAAAAGTTTTAGGGGCACCTTGGTGGCTCAGTCGGTTAAGTGTCCGACTTCAGCCGAGGTCATAATCTCACAGCTTGTGGGTTCAAGCTCCTTGTCGGGCTCTGTGCTGACAGCTCAGAGCCTGGAGCCTGCTTCAGATTCTGTGTCTCCCTCTCTCTCTGCCCCTCTCCCACTCATGTTCTCTCTCTCTCAAAAATAAATGAACGTTAAAACAATTTTTTTAAAAAAGAAAAGAAAAAGATGACCCAGAGGAAAAGTGAACAAAATATAGGTATAGACAGTTCACAGAAGATAAAAACCAAATGGTCAAAGAAACATTTGGAAAAAATGGTCAAACTTAGTCATATTCAGGAATATTCTAACTCAAGCAAAGAGATATTTCATTGCAACTGAAATGGCAAAACTGACTGTAACAAAGATTGATAGGATGTGAGCCAAACAAGATCCTAGACATCTGTTAGAAGGGCAAATTGATACAACAATTTTGATGGCAGTTAAGTGTGTGCCCTGTGATTCAGTGATTCCTCTCCTAGGTAGATAGATGCTAGTGAAATTCGCACCTATGTGCTTAAGGAGAACATGTCCAAGAATAAACACTGTAATCTTGTTTACAATTGAGCCAAACTTGAAACAAAATATAAAATAAAAATAAACACATTTTGTTAAAATCATGCACATTGCTATGTATGCAATTATACGGCAAAGGAATCAATAAACCAAAATATATATAAGTCTGTGTGTATGAGCTGTGTAAATCTCAAGGATAATGCTGAGAGAAAATAAAGTTGCAGAAATAGGTATAAAGCATGGTTACTTACATAACCTTTAAAAACATAGAAAAGACATTATACATTGCTGATAATTACATATATCTGTAGGAAATGTATTGAAACATACACGGAAACTATCAATAGGAAGTCTAAGAGGGTTGGAACATAAGTAGCAAGCAGTTCACAGGTGACCTGAATCACATGTAAAATGTTACGTTAAAAAAAATGTTTATTTATTTTGAGAGAGAGAGAGAGAGAATGCACTCTTATGCATGCTCATGCAACAGGGGGAGGGACAGAGAGAGAAGGAGAGAGAATTCTAAGCAGGCTCCGTGCTACCAGCTCAGAGCCCAATGCGGGGCTCAAATTCACGAACCCCAAGATCATGACCTGAGGCAAAATCAAGAGTCTGGGGCCCAACAGACAGCCACCCAGGTTCCCCTAAAATGCTACTTTTTAAAAGAAAAGGCGTAGAGCAAAGATGGCAAAGTATCAAGAATGGACACAGCTGGTTACTATTACTGGTATATGTTATTTGCTGAACCATATGTTTGAAATATTTGCTAATTTCCGAACTAAAAAATAAAGTCCTTACTATAGTGCCTGGCACAGGAAAAACATGTATCACATGTAATTATTATTACTGGTAAGTCTTCTAATATTAGTTGTACTACCAGTTCAGCCCATACTCTTGCTCCTGATACTATTATTACTGCCAGAAGATACAAACTGTTAAAGAATCTTGTACATCTTTTGGTAAAGGAAATAATTCTTTCGCAAAAAATAATAGTAATCGCTAATATATCCCTTCTGTAAGCTGTACATTAACTACTTCAGAGAATGTTATTTGCTTATTTAGTGCTTGATTAAGCCAGTCTTTGAAAACAGCTTTATGAAATAAACTATATTAGCTGAAGACTGCTTTATGAGAGTATGTTCTCTTTCATAGCCATTTGTTGGTTACCACTCTTGTGAGCAAGCAAGAAAGTTCTAGAGCTTTACTTTAAGCCACAAGTCCGTGGAGAAAGACCTGTGTTTCAATGAAGTAATTCTACAGTTGATTATAATTAGTAAATAATTATGCAGTATGGAAACTAATATTCTTGTCAATGATTACATTCTCTTTAAACAGCATGGCATAGAAATAACTACATTAATAATTAAAATTTCTTTCTCAGTTTTCTACAATATAACACAACTTGAAATATTAGTAATAGAATGCTGAAGACAGTCAACTAACCCTGAGAAGAGCATAGGAAGGATTTTAGCCTTACCATCCAAGGATGAACAAATGTTTTCTTCTGTTTGTTTCTCTGAAAGGCCAGCCGTATTCTCCACGCCTGATTCTGCTGTCTCTGCTCCAGCCATTAAAGAAACTGGAAATTCGGGAGGAAGCTGAGTCTGCCTTTCATAGGTTGTTTGATCATCCAAACACAGAGGAAGTTTAATAACCTATTAAGAGATAAATCTCTTATCTAAACTGTTGAAAATATTTCACACACAGTGAATTTTACCCTAGAACAATGATACAATTTGCAAACTCTAAAAGGTCAATGGCGAATCAATTTTCCGAACCTTATAATTGCTTTTGTTTGGCGGTTTTACAAAGTATGCTTTTTTTGTAGTAACGATTTACATAATTGCTTTAGATATTTTCATTGCTCTATTTAGTTCTTAGTTTTTCCTCTGTTTTACCTTATAATTTTCCTTAATATCTTCTTGCAAATAACACTATCTGATACTTACGCTGGGATCAAGTTAGCAAATATTCATTCTGTATTTACTATCTCCAAGAAACAACGTTTTTAGTCCAAAAATAAAAGACAAAATTGTAGACTCTGGGGGTGACTGTATGGGTTTCACTGTGCAATTTTTTTAGCATCTCTCTATGTTTACAAATTTAATAATAAAGTGCTTGGTGGAAAAACTCCATGACATTGGAAGTGAAATATTTAAGAAAGTGAGGAACTTTTGCCAGGGAAAAGTTAAAGGTTATTTTGCTTGCATAATTTCTCCCCATGTATTTTTTCACATACCCTAGGGGGACGAATCAGACCTGTTCCCCAGTCTCCACACTCGGACCGTGAGCCTGAATTCTATCCCGAAAAGCAACATGGTAGAACGTGTGAGGTCATGGATTAGCTACGTGCTCTGGGTTGGCCACAATCTCTTTGAGTGTGATATTTTTTTTCCACTCACAGACACAGGAGGGAAATGATCATAATTTATCTGACTTATTTCCTTTAATATCTCCTAAGGCTGCATTACAGAAATGACTTTCCTGTTCTAGTATCCCATTTACCTATCTTTTCTCTTCTCTAATCCAAGTTACTTTTTTTTTCCTGAGAAACTCCAAAAGGAGTACTCAAAAATTACATTTACTTGTTCAAAAATTGCATTTGAGAAGACTCACATTGGAAAATTCCTAATATTTAAGAATTTCACATAAGAGGAAAATCGGATTTCAAGATAAAAATATTTCATTTTTATCCTCATGAAAAAGAAGCAAATACATTCCTACTTATGCTGCCTGACAATCGGAAAATCCTATCTTAAATAATGACACTATTCTCCTTGATAAGACTCACGGCCCCCCCATGAAATATACAGAGAAAAAACATTTATTAACAAATAAGAAAGTCGGTGGACAATTACAATCATCTGTAATGAATAATGACCAGTGGGCTCTACAGATAAGCCATAATACTACATTTCACCATTTTTTTAAGGGAGTCAGAAAAGAAAAAGGAAAATTTTAGTAATGTGTTCGAATCAAGTAAATTTTAGTGAAATCAAGCTTTCTAATGTTGTTTTGCAAATAGCTACTTTTCTTGACCTTATAAATTTTAAACATCACTTCTTGATTTATCTTAAATATAACATACTTATGTCTTTATAATCAATACCAGCACTACCGAAATGACCTTTATGAAATAAAATTGGTGCTGGATTTCCTTGCCATAGTTAACACAACACTGAATTTTAGGGAACAAATAGTAAAAAAAATCATAGATGCCTTTCACATTCACTAGTAAACCTATATCAAAATTTATTTGCTTTTATAACTGTATTTTATTTCATTTTGATTTTTTAATTCGGTATTCAAATCATCCACTTATAAAATATTTTGTTTTGGGTTAAAATATTTTGTTTGGGTTAGCTCACTTCAAAATTTGAGGGATTTTTCAATAACTCCTTTGAATTCATTTCTAATGGTCTCCCTTTTCAAATGTATTTATATCAGCATTTCTAAACCATAGAAGGTTTTATAAACTCCGGATCCTGATACCCCACCTCAAAACAATTGAATCAAAATCTCTGAGAACAAGATTTGGACTATTTCTAAAGTTTCCTACATAATTCCAATATACAGTCAGATTTGTCCCAGAATGGTGACTATTTTTTAAATGAGTAGAAAGGTACATATTTATATTTATATTTGTTTTCTTAACAGCAACCAATAATATCTCAAAAAGATATTTCAGCAAAACATTATAAGGGTATTTGCTAAGAGGGGGAAACATGCCGGTTGATTCAACATAAAATACACAGGAAACGGGAAGACCATCACATAAGAAGGATATATAGCTGCTGATTTTTAAGCCAAAACTACATGTGTTTCCTGGAAATGTCCGTATTTAATAGTTCCATCACTTAGGTGGGTAGATGACAGTGATAGATAGATGATATATACATACACACATAATACATATATATGTACATGTACATACATACATACATTAGATTAGATTGATAGCAACCTAGCTAGTTAGCTAGATAGACAGACAGACAGACAGACAGACAGGGAAATGTCAAACACTCAGGTAAGGAAGAAAAAAAAAATCATAGCATTTTCTGATACAGGCGCTGTGGAAAACCATCATAATCAGAAAGAATAAATTTGCACATAGAGGACTGAAATAAACTAAAATTCTGCTGGAATGCTTTACACTTAAGGTATGCTGTCATTTTTTTTTTTTTTTTTTTTTGGATCTTCCATGGTGTCTTCCTAGAATGAACTTCTGCAATGACATTTCTGCTAAAAGACTTGGTTAGAAAATAAATTTCCAAATATGTACAAATAAATGGTGTTCACCCAAGGGTTTTTTGGGAGTGTGTTTCGTTTTTAATTCTTGAGGTAATTAAGACAGCATGCTTTGAAGTGATATGTATGGCAAAGGGAGTTTAGTGAAGACCATTTTCATCCCGTGGAAATGTGGGTCATTAATTATCTTATGTATGAACACATGCTTGTCTCATCAAATGAGTGGCGAGCATCAGGAAGGCACAGACTCTATCTCATTTCTTTTGTATTTCTAGAATAAGCAATGCCCAACACAAAGTAGTAGCTCAATTAGTACATTGGATAAGGAAACACCATCGCCTTATACCCAAGTTGATGAGACAGATCAGATTCGGCAGCAGCAGATTATAAACAGAGAATTGAAGGATTTGGGTGCCCTTCTCAGCCTGCTCATGACATAGAAGTTTGGGTTAAATTATCTTTAAATTTCCTGCTAATTCTGGAATTTTATTCCTTATTTGTAGACATCAATTTAATCAGCATTAAGAAAGCATTAAGATGTAAATGCTTTCACAGATTTATGATACATACTGAAATTTTCAATAGCACGAAAGTCAGCTAAACACTAGAAATAAGCAGTTTTAGAAAAAATAATAATGTTTATTTTTGAGAGAGAGAGAGACAGAGACAGAGACAGAGAGAGACAGAGTGCAAGCAGGGAAGGTGCAGAGAGAGAGGGAGGCACAGAATTCAAAGCAGGCTCCAGGCTCTGAGCTGTCAGCACAGAGCCGGATGCGGGACTCAAACTCACAGACCACGAGATCATGACCTGAGCTAAAGTCGGACGCTTAAATGACTGAGTCACCCAGGCACCCTGGTTTCGGAAAAAAATTAAGTTCTTTACTTACAAAATCATATCACAGGCACATCTGTGTGGCTCAGTCGGTTGAGTGTCCATCCGACTTCGGCTCAGGTCATGATCTCGCAGTTCGTGAGTTCAAGCCCCACATGGGGCTCGCTGCTGTCAGCCTGCTTCAGATCCTCTGTCCCTCTCTCTCTGCCCCTCCCCCACTTTTCCTCTCTCAAAAATAAATAAAACATTTGAAAAAAATCATATTACAAACCTGAAAGTAGAGATTGCACAGCCAGTGGTCCAAGTCCCGGCACATCAAATCTTCCATTTTCCTGAAGCTGTCGAATTTCTGGTCATAATGACCTCGGAGAAGGGGACACTTGAATTTCCCGTCCACTACATCGAAGTTGTTATCACACACAGGGAAGGCTGCCCAGCCCACAACCCAGTCAAAAGAAGCATATTTCCCACGAAGGAGACAGAGTTCAAACAAGAACGCCATGCCAGGTTTCACATCTTTCTTCGGAGGGAGTGCCTAGGGAAGGATACCAAGGCAAGGGGAGATCAGGATGCTTGTACACAGAAACGTGCTACATTCAAGGGCCCCTATATATAATTTAGAATTCAGGATGGAGTTGGGTTTTACTTCCATTGGTTGCCCTTAAAAATTCACTATTGTCAATAATGTTGCAATAAACGTAGGGGTGCATATGTCCTTCCAAATTAGTGTTTTTGTTTCTTTGATTAATATCCAGTGGTGGAATTATGAGATCCCATGGTATTTCTACTTTTTTGAGGAAACTCCATACTGTTTTGCACAGCATCATTATTTATTATAGCCCAGATGTGGAAGCAACCTAAGAGCCCATTGATGGACAAATGGATAAGGGGGACTTGTAGTGTGTGTGTGTGTGTGTGTGTGTGTGTGTGTGTGTGTAGGAATATCACACAGTCATAAAAAAAGATAGGATCATACTATTTGCAACAATACGGATGAACCTAGACTAGAGAGTAAGTCAGACTGACAAAGACAAATACTATATGAGTTCACATGTGCATGGACTCTGAAAAAAAAAACAAACAAAGAAATAAACAAACAAAAAGCAGAATCAGATGAGGAAACACAGAGAACAAACTGATGGTTGCCAGAGGGGAGGAGGCTGGTGGGGATGAACCAAATGGGTGAAGGAGAGGGTGAGATACAGACTTCCAGTTACAGACTGCATGAGTCATTGGAATAAAAGACACAGCATAAGGAATGTAGTCAGTGATACTGTAACAGGGGCGTATGGGGACAAATGGTACCTACATGTGTGGGGAGCATAGCGTCAGGTGTAAACTTGGTTCACTACGTTATACACGTGAAACGGATGAAACATCATGTGTCAATTACAGCCAAATCAAAAAAAAAAATTGAAGAAAAATTCACTATTGCATGCATAACCTTTCCAGCCCAAATTAATCGAGCAACATGCCAGCATGAAAATGTGACCCAAGCAACAAACTTGATCCTGCCCATTCAAGATTCTGCGCTTCATAAGTTACCTAACACGGTATACTGAACTTCCGGTTCGTTTTGCTTGAGCTGCTGCTTCTATAGTATAACTATTTCTATCAGTTGTCACCATCATCGTTTTACTTGCCTGCCACTCATCTTTGTAGTCTTCACGTACCCCAAACGAGTCCTTTACACAGAAGAAATGCTTTAAAAAAATGGTTGAACTTGGGTGCCTGGGCAGCTTAGCTGGTTAAGCGTCCAACTCTCGATTTCTGCTCAGGTCATGATTTCACGGTTCATGGAATCGACCCCATGTTGGGGTCTGCACTGATAGCGAAGAGCCTGCTTGGGATTCTCTGTCTCCCTCTCTCTCTCTCTCTCTCTCTCTCTCTCTCCCTCCCTCGCTCTCCCCTCTCCAAATAAATAAATAAACATTTAAAAAAATAAAATAGATACAAAATGGTTGAGCTATCGCACTCCAGAGAAACTAATCCTGGGTATAATGATAGCTTAAATTACTATTACAACGTCTACCTCTTCAAGGAAAAATAGTGTCCCATTTAATTATGTGACTTTCCTGTTTATTTCAGTTGAAACTGTACTGCACGCCACTGTATAAGCAATTTGTCCATACTAAATAAATAGTGTTAGGCATAAAGATGGATGAAATGATCTGATTGACCAAATCATTGTTCAGGTCCCCAGATGTAGAGATGGAGCTTGCCCTTTGGCCTTTTAAAAAAGAATTTCAGGAAAGTGAATAATCTTTTTTTTTTTTTAATAGAGCATAGGCTTGGGTTTCTTTTTCAAATTCTATGTGAATAATTGTAAATGGACAAAGATAGGGACTTGCCTAAGACTATTTTATAGCAATATATTTAGCCAAAAGTGTGTAGGCATATTTTATATGATTTATGTAAATATTCCAAGACTCAGTTTATGTTTAAAATGAAACAGAAGCATCTGTTGAAAAATACCATAACCCTGTGGCAGCTGCTATTAAACCATTAACAGGATCAGGTTTCATTTAAACCAGATTTACCATTTTCTACAACAGCCCATGGGAAAGCTAAAAACATTAGACACAAATTACTGACAAAAGAGATTCTTAATCAAGCCATACTTTTCATTTGGCTAGTTGGCTGTGAGTAACCTTTGTGATAAGAGAATCAAAGCTAACTGAGAAGGAGGAGGAGGAGAAATGAAGTCAGAAACCTGTTTTGAATCATCATTTAAAAATAAAGCTGCACTGATGCCATTATAATAATTTCTTCTACTCATATCGGTGCCTTTAAAAATGCCCCTCTACTACTAACCTGATCTTACTCAGCTATACATCCAAAATAGATAAAGTAAGAATTTGACCAGTACTGACCCAATTCTATCATTAAGTTTCTGTGGTCTTGGGCTAGTCACTTTTTTTTTTTTTTTAAATCAAGGTTTCCATGCACTCAACTTTCCTCCTCAATAAAAGACAAGGGTATAAGCATCTTCCTCAGTAAATTGATACAACCATTGGGTTGGACAATAAATACAAAAAAAAGGTCATAAAAACATGAAATGCACATAACTAGTATTATTATTATTTTAAGACTTTATTTTAATTATCTCTAAGACGAATCAGATTACAGTGTATTTAATAAAGAAGAAAAGAACCTATCGAGGTTGAAATTCATCTGTAACCTTGTAAAACACCAGTATCATTCTGCGTGAGGAACGACAGTTCAAGGCTGCTAAACAAAACCTAATAACGCCAGGCAGCATGTGTCCATGAGAAGCCAGTCCTCATGCACGAAAGGAAATTCCACGGCAGCCTATTTTACAAGATAGAAGAGTCACATGCAGCTACCTTGACAGCCCTAAAAAAATAAATATATGAACAAAAATCTAGTCACTGATATTGATTGAAAAGGAGGAAAAGAGCTATATGTTATCAAATAAAGGAATTTATCTGACAACAGTTGTCTTATCTTATTTATTCTTGTAGTCTCTTTCCCTCGCCCTGTATCACAGGAGAGATCTGTTGCTCTGTAATGTGTAGCTTGGGACTCATTCTTTTCCTCTTCAGCAAGAAAGGATCACCGAGTTTCATTGTATCTCTCAGAGGATCCTCTCCACGAACCTGGATATTTCCACAGCTATCTTATGGTGTGATAGTTCCATGAGTATTTTACAATAGCTTCATGAGTACTATAAAATGAGGGAAATAAATGCATGGGTCTCTGCCATCCACCAATGCCATCTCATCAGTCCCGGTGGTTGGGGATCATAATGTCCTTGGAATAATACCTTTATTTTCTGAGTACCAAGAAGGGCCTATTTTTTGAAGGAAAACACACTACAGACCTAAAGTTCACTGTATAGCATAAAGGTGATGCATTTCACCTTCCATGTGATAGAAGGTACATGTGAAAGGAGAGTAGAGAACAAGCAAAATCCAAGAAGAAAACAAGAATTTTGAAGGCTGAAGCCTACATGGAAAATTGGAAGAGAAAGTAAAATTCTTGGACACCAGATACCTGGAGATTGAAGCAACTCAGAGAGGATTAGGGTAAGCCTTACAAAATGATGAAAATGCATATCGATAAAGTATTCTTCAATTTTCTGGACTTGCTGAAATTTTGAAAAGGATTGTTATTTTTACGATCAGAAAAAAAATTAACAAAGTAATTTCGCCAACAGAAGACCTTCAAAGTGCTGCTTCTGCTTTATGAGGAGGGTGGTCAGAAATGACAATAATTCTCACTATAACACAGAAAAAATGCCAGCTAAATTACAAAATTATGCATATTATTGAGCCCACTGGGGAACGAGGGCACAAAGAAATTTAGGGAAAACTAAACCTCAGAGAGGGGTAAGCCCTTCATATATGACCTTGGACTAGGGGTGGCTTTTAATCTTAGGAAATAGATGAAGAAGCAGACTTGTCATTGGGTAGGAGGCTTCACAAGTAAATGGAGAATCCAGCTGAATGTTTAGCCATCTTGGCCTAACGTGGAATACTGAACACATAGGAGCCCCAGACACAGCACGAGTCCTCATCATCTACCAATTCTCAACCTTAGCACTTGTATCCAGCGCTCGGCCGCCTGTGAGTAATTGGGCCCAGGGTGAGAGCCAAAGGGAGATCTCCAGTGGCCCAGACATCTTCAGGCAGGGCGAGGGAGCAGGGCAGAAGCCTACAGTTACACGGTGCTTGGATACCAAACCCGACTAGAAGGAGGGATTTTTTTATACCTCAAAACTTTTGAAAACCAAGAATGAATTAACACTAACCAAAGCTACAACTTAACCCCAACTTAGCTTAATTCTAACCAGAGACATCATCCCCTCACCACAGCTGCCTGACAGAGACAGCTTTTTAGTGGGGGATAAATATCTTCTACTTCAGTCTTTACAGTTCATTTATACACTATGTTTGGCACAAGATACAGCCACAGAAACAGGAACATGTGATGTCTGGATAAAAGATAACAGCCAATGGAGACCGACCTACAGCTGACCCGGCTGATAAAATTAACAAAGACATTAAACAATCATAATTAGGATAAAGAAATAAAGGAAAAGATAGAAGTAAACCGTGAGGAGGAAGAAACTCCAAGAGGGAACTTTTTAAAAGTTCTGTAATATAATAATTAATAATAATAATAATAATTACTTTTTTAATAATAATTTCCTTTAAAAACAATAAAGTACTTTGAAATGAAAAGTATATTGAGTGGACTTCACAGTAGAAATGGACATAGCAGGAAAAGGATGGATGAATTCTAAGAGAGATCAAAAAAATATCCCAACTGAAGCACAAAGAAAAAAAGAATGAAAAAAGAAAAAAAGAAATTACCAGATCAGGGCATGTAAGACCCGTGGGATAATAATGAACACATGGAATCGGAGTCCTGAAAGAAAAAGAGAAAGACAATGGTTCAGAGAACAATTTTGAAGAGACGGTGGCTGAGGATTTTCCAAAATTGATGAAAGACATCAACCCACAAAACCAAAAAGCTCAGAAAACCCCAAGAAGACAAAATAAAAGAAGGAAATAATACCTAGCTTATCAGAGTCAAGCTGATGAAAATCAGAGATAAAAGTCTTAAAAATGTAGGGCCATCTATGATATGTAACAGAAAAGTTTATTACTGGCTGTCAAAGGGCCAAGTATGGTCAAGTATCCTTATTCCCTCATTGTGAACTCCTGGATGTCATATAAAAATATTTATATCGGGGCGCCTGGGTGGCTCAGTCGGTTAAGCGGCCGACTTCCGCTCGGGTCATGATCTCACAGTCCGTGGGTTTGAGCCCCGTGTCAGGCTCTGTGCTGAAAACTCAGAGCCTGGAGCCTGTTTCAGATTCTGTGTCTCCCTCTCTCTGACCCTCCCCCATTCATGCTCTGTCTCTCTCTGTCTCAAAAATAAATGTCAAAAAAAATTTTTTTTTAAATAAATAAATAAATAAATAAAAATAAAAATATTTATATCATATGGAAAATTCTACTTTCATTTTGTTGTTGTTCTGTAGTCTGGTCATGTAAAGTTACTTTGGTCTCTGGCACTAAACAAAAAATTTGCAGAAACTTCTGTTAAGAATAAGCTCCACTTTTTGCTTCTTGGGTAGGCTGGTTCTTACCTAATTGACATCTTTTTGTCAACTTACATTTATCGTATAACTTGTAGTTCCTTAGCATCATATTAAAAGCCCTAATGCACCCTCACCACAATCTAACTTTCTAGCATTGTTTCACAATAAACATATATTATTTTAATTAAATATAATTAAATAATAATATAATTAAAATATCAAATATATACAAATAAAGTATAGTCAAAATTATTTTCTCAGATGTCTGCCCATCACACACACACAAACACACACACACACAGTCTGTTATCCTCTCATAACACCCTTTTGTCAGGCAATCCTTCTTCCTCTCCCAAGTTTTGCTCATTATAACCAAAGTATCTTGAACAATACCTTTGAGGTAACAATTTCTAATCTACAGGTTCTCAAGCAGAAGTACAGGCAGAGATGGCCCAGACATGGGCTAGGAGCCTTACACATTTTTATAACAATTACTAAGATGTTCTCAGAATTTTAAAGTCCCTAAATGTAAAAGAAATAATAACAATAACAAGAAAAGAGGGACAAATACACGATGACTTCAGAAAAGGGCATTTTTAGAAATTTTGTTGAGGAATACAGGTAATCTAATAAAGGCACAGGTGGCAGATACAACACAAAAATTGAGAAACCGTGTTATATTCGACCCGTTGCTCCGTTAGAAATCTGTTGTATAACATGCAAGACAGTTGCTCATTCTCCATCTGAACCCTACACTGGCTGATGGGAAGGTTTGCCAATTCATGAGGTAAATTAATGCCTGCGGGAACAGTTCTAACTGTTAGGAAGCTCCGATCACTCCTAAGAAGCCATATTGTCATTAATGCTGTTTGTCAAATATTTCTAATATTTTCTGTTCATCAAATATTTCTAAACATGTGGTAGGGTTGCACTTCCTAGCTCCTTTGTGGGTGGGTGGGCCCTTGAACTAGTTCTATCCAATGATCTGTGAGTGAACATAACAAGTATCACTTCTAGGCCAGAACGTTTATTGTTGGTTCTAGACCCTCCAGAGTTCTCTTGTTCTGTCCTTTGCCACAGTGACAAATGACGTTCCAGACAGCGATCTTTCAATCAGTCTTTGACTCAGAATGAGAATGGCTAAAACAGAACCCCCAGCTTTCCTAAAGTGGACATGGAGTTTAGGTGAAAAATAAGTTCTATTGTATTAAGCCACTGAGATGTTTTGAGGGTTTTTTGTTTGTTTCTGTAGAATAACCAAGCTGATGTACACTGATTCATTGGCCTGCTTTGTATTGACTCAAGTTCAGTCTTCGCTGTTCTATCAAGATGATTATTATGACCAAAGAGCTTTGAGCCACCAGTCTCAGTCACCAAAGATAAAGTCAGGGATGTAGCGGTTTTTGTCAGGTTCATGACCAAGTCAATAGCTGAGGAACATGCAGATACTCATATAATGTGTACCTCCGTAGAGAAGCAGAATACTCAATAATGCTTATGTTGTTCAAGGTAGGTCGACAATGGGGCTATCTGCACATTTCTTTGCTTCCAATTCTTCTAAATGCACCTTAAATGGTTCATTTAGGTGCATTGACTTTAACTTGACCCTAAACATGGATTACTTCAGTCCTCATTGTTCAAACCCATTCCGTTTAAGTGCTTTCCAACTTTAAAAGAGAAGCTACATATCTTAGTGGTTAAAATCATGGGCTTTGGCCTCAAACAAACATGAGAGCAAATACCAACTGATCACTTACATAGGTAACCTACTATCTCAGGATCTTGATTTTGCCCTTTATTAAATGCTGGCCGTAGTAGCATTTAGTAGTGGAAGACGAGGGAGGACAGTGGTGATAAAGGGAAGGCGGCAGCTACACAGACTGGGAAGTGAACTAAACAGCGTCTTCTAGGACTAACATTCAAAGAATAAGGGGAGTCCAGGAGGTAAAGAAATACACTTAATTTGCAGTAGAAATAGCAACATGTTCTTTCTGAGGCAGACAACTCTGGACAGATGATTGGGAACTGATGCCACAGCCCAGGGTAACCTAGGTGATCCAGTGAAAGTTTTATAGTACCATTATTTTCCTTTCCAGTCCCTCAGCCAAGATAAATAAATAGGCACATTAGTTCTAATCCCCAGTCTTTCTGCTGTGGGATAAAATAAAGTAATGACTCTTGGAAACTTTTCTTGGACTAGGGATCAAGGACGGAGGGTGGTAACAGCTATAATAGTATCCGAGAGAAAATCTTCCTTCCCACACCCCTGGAAAACCACGCGCTCTCAGGTGCAACTGTAGTATTTCTAGCTCCCTGTTTTAGAAAATTGATTTCCTTTGGTTTTCCTTAATCCTCAAAGGTAGTATGTCAATAGTTGACATTTATCGGAAGTTGATGAAATGCAAGGAACCCTTTAAATCACTTTGCCCTTGTCAACTCCATCACCACAATAATTCTAAGAAGAGGATTTTATTCTTAGCTCCATTTTGTGAAGGACACAAATGAGACAAAGAGATTGAGTTCAAGGTCACACAGACAATAGATGTCGACGGTAGGGCTAGTATCTGACTTTGGCAATCTACAGCAGGGCCATTCAGGATATGCTTCCTGATGGAGGAGGTGCTACAGCAAAAAGCCTGCCTTGGATTCGCGGAGAAAAGGCTCAAGGGGATTCTTCTCTGTCCTATTTACTTCTCTTCATGATTCCTACAAACTGAGGAGCTAGGGCTCTTTCTCCACGTGTTTCGGCCTGTTCTCTCTTAAATGGTTCACTTTGAGGTCAGGCATTGAAAGTACACATGGGACTGACCGAGAAAAAACATTTTTTCTTTCAATAAAACCCCATTGTGCAGGATCCTTAATTAAAGAATGAGTTCTTTCTGAAGGGCTAGATTCACCAGATAACTTACAAAATAGTAATTCTGAACAAAAATCTTCCTGAAACGGGGTCACAATTCTATGATCTCTCAAAACCTCCAGTCCCGGATCTAATTTTTTGACTTCTCAACAACAAACTGTAATCATCTGAGAAACATCAGCAATCATACAACGACATCCTCAAGGCTCTAGACTAGCAGTCCCCCAAATTTAATTTGTTTAAGAATTACCCAAGGGTGCTGATGAAAAATGCAGATTTCCAGGCCTTGTTCTCATCTTGAATCAATAAGGTTGGGGTGAGTCTCAGGAATGTGAATTTTAACAAGCATGCCAAGGTAAGGTGATTCAGGTGGTCCTTCAGACCACACTTTGAGTATCACCATCTAATATGGACACAAAGATAAGACAGATTTGTGTGTCCTTGATCGTGTGACTTACACAGCATAGGGCAACCACCTTTCTCTTGAAAATCAAACTGATTCAGACCTGAATAATTACAGGCTAAAAAATATGACCTTTCCTCCATTTCCCATCACACGTGACTGAAACCAAAAAGAAATATATGGCATGCCATCTCATTATATCGAAATTCCATTACCTGACCTCAACCTCAATGTGTCATAACTCATCTCTACATGCTACTCAAATGTTCAACTAAGAATATTTCACTCCAGGGAGATGGCAAAATCTAATTGAATATTTTAATTTAGGAAATTCAGTTCTGGGATTTCCACACACCCCCCCTTTTTTTGACTGTGAAAACAAAAAGTTGAATTTTCTTTTCAGTTTCTCCTTGTTAGGCAAAAGATAAATTTCCCCCTCATTGTCCCTGAGAGTTGAACACATTGGGGAAAAATTGGGCACAGCCCATTACTTTTACAAACCCCAGTGACTGAGCCTCAATGCACAAAAAGATGGCATTTCTGAACATCTGCAGCATGATTAGATCAAAGACCAACAAATTAACAACAAATGGTTTTACAAAGGAGCAGACGAATGCATCATTTGGAAAGGAGAAAACTTTTGGCAATAATTGCTTATCAACATTTTTCCTTTGGGCAACCACTTTGTACCAAAGACACCTAGTAATAATAGTCATACCTATGCCACATTTTCTATGTTACAAAGTTCTTAAAGGCATATTATCACATCTGATCACGTCAATCCTTTTATATAATTGATATTAGCCCATTTCACAGGTGATGGGGAAAAAAAGGTTTAGGAAAGTAATGATTGGCTCATGTTTTCTCAGGTACTAAATTGTTGATTTGACTATATCAAAAATGATAATCCAACTTCACTATTTCTTTCCATTCATTCATTCATTCATTCACTCACACACATTTTGTTAAATGTTCATACTGCACTTAAGCACCATTTTTGGCACTGAGAATACAAATAATTGAATAAAGACAAAGAAGCTTCTAGTTCTCGTTAATCTATAATCTGATGCGGGAAGGGGTAATCGATAACACATCAGACCATTTTAATAGCAATAAATGCTCTAATTTACCACTACTGATATTGAAATAACAAAGACAAAATTGTGATGCACTAGCAAATGAGCAGAGAAGGAATAAATCTGTTAAGAAAATCTAGTCTAAGACAGTGATACTTAACCTGAAACCAGCCATGTCACAGTTGAAGGAGGAACCCTAGTAGGTAGGAAGCCACCACTAATTCAGTGGCCCTATGACAAGAATGAGCTGGTTGTGTTCAGAGAATGGAAAGTGAGGCTGGAGTGAAACCCGCAAGGAATTTGGATTTTATTCTAAATGCAATGGAGAGCCACTGGGAGATCTTTTTTTTTTTTTTTTAACATTTATTTATTATTTTTGAGACAGAGAGAGAGCATGAACAGGGGAGGGTCAGAGAAAGAGGGAGACACAGAATCTGAAACAGGCTCCAGGCTCTGAGCTGTCAGCACAGAACCCGACGCGGGGCTCGAACCCACGGACCGCGAGATCACGACCTGAGCCGAAGTCGGACGCTTAACCGACTGAGCCACCCAGGTGCCCCCGGGGGATCTTAAGCAAAGGCTTGCCATGATCTGATTTGCAGTTTACTAAATAGATCCTTACTGGCCCTTGAGTTCCAATGATGATTTTGTTTGACCAGAAATCATTTCCCTGCTCCCACCATGAGCTTTCAGAGACCCATCAGTTGAAAAGTCACTGACTACTGCTTGGTAGGAAAAGATCACTGGCCCTTTTCTTCACACTTAACAGGACATGCGACCTTGGAGAAATTCCTTAACTTTTCTCAGCCCTTTGTGGCTCCACTCGGTGTTCATATGAGAATTAGGGCCTTAAAAGTACTTGTAAAGCATTTTGTGTAGATGTTGAAACATTAAAACATATCCCCTCTGAATGTGAGTGAGTTCAAATATAGAAGCAAGTTTCTCCTCTTTAGAGAATTCAGAATGATTTGATTGTTGAATGGCATGCAACGCGGAAAAGAACTACTATTTTGTAACTAGGGCATTCTTAACTCTGAATACAGCAAATGTGAACAGATGTAGAGAACAGACACAAAGGGCAAGGCTGGATTTATGGCACGTCAGAATCATTTCCAATAAAATAAAGAATGTGAAGCTGCATAAAACACCAAAAACAGTTTTAAAGTTAAAAACGTTTCAACTAAAAGGCAGGCAATAGCTGACTATTTAAAGTCTGCACTGAGACTCTGGACTTTTTAGATTTGCTCATTTTAGAAATATTTGAGGGGCACCTGGGTGGCTCAGTCAGTTAAGTGTCCCACTTAGGCTCAGGTCATGATCTCACAGTCCGTGAGTTCGAGCCCCGCGTCGGGCTCTGTGCGACAGCTCAGAGCCTGGAGCCTGCTTCGGATTCTGTGTCTCCCTCTCTCTCTGCCCCTCCCCTGCTCATGCTCTGTCTCTCTCTGTCTCAAAAATAAATAAAAACATTAAAAATTTTTTTTAAAAAAGAAATATTTGAGACAGCCACATTTCTAGGTGCTAGATACAGCAGTGAACAAAATAGACCCAACTCCTACTCCCAAAAGGTTTCCGTTCCAGTGTTATCAAATATTCTTAAGATCTTAGCATGTACTGTAACAGCCTTATTCCCAAATGTTAGTTTACTACATGATACAAGATCTGTCCTCCAAAAGTACAGGGAAGAGACTGAAAGAGAGAGAGAGTTTTGGCATTAGAAATAGAAATAAGTCTGGTAAAAGCAAAAAAGAAATATAATGGGCATTGATGAGTAATTTAGAGAGATAGAAAAACCAATATATCAGTTCTTGCTGCTTCCTTTAGGGTGGATTGTGAACCTCGGTGTTTACTCTGTGGGGTTATTCACACCTGGGTTTCAATCTCAGCTTCAAACGTATGGGCAAATCCTCGTGTCCAAAACCTCAGTTTCTCTTACCTGCAAAATGGGCTTAACAATAGATTGGGTGATGTGAAATTTGCATTGATAGTGTATATTAAGCATACGGTGAAGAAACTGACACACTGTAGGTACTCAGTTATACTTACTCTTCCTCTCTGCGAGAGGATATGAGGCACAGTGATAAAGTGACCTTCTACACTGATGGCCTTGAACCCCTCACACCACTTAGTAGCAAGGAGCAGAGGCAAAAGAGCATCAAATAAATGTAACGAAAATTGAGTTGTCTTAAATAAATCAAGGATGGATTAACTAATACTTCTTGAAGGGAAGAGCCGCAGAAACCTAACTCAGAGGGAAACAGAGAACGTTCTACGTGGCAGATTATTATCATAATGATAAAAATAATTATAGAGCAACCAATTATTTCCTACATGTAACCCACTACTCTAAGCGATTTGTGCACCATATTATTTAATGCTCACAAAACCCCTATGAATTAGGTATTAGATTCCCATTGTACACATGAGGGAACTGAGGCCAGCGAGATTAAGTGTTTTCCTAAAGTGCTGAGCACTAGTAAGTAGAAGAGCCAGACCTTGGACAAGAGCAGGATGCCCCACGACCAACCACACCATATGGGAAAAACCATCTGCAAATTCCGTTCCCACAAATCTGGGGGCCCTCTTGACCAACAGAAGTGACCTGTCCAAGAATTGACAAGAAAAAAGCCTTCCTCCAACTGATATAATGGAAAACTTTCTAAAGGTGCATGCTATACTCCAGGATTATTCGTTACTAATGGTAATAATCAATAATCAATAAAAGCAATGATGCTCAGGCTCTAGGTGTCCTAAGACTGCCCCATCTTATGAGTTACTAAAATCATTTTATTTTTTTGGTATTAAATGTCACACAGAAAATAACCTCTTGCAAAATGTTGGGTTCATCATATTTTAAGAATTAATACTTTAGGTCATTTTAATCAGTTTCTGATATATGCAGTTTTCAGAAAGCACTTCAGGGAAGAACACTGTGGCCGTGACTAATAATGACAAGAATATGAACTATATTCTTCATATACATATTGGAATCAGAACGTTACTGAAGTACTTTACCATCTTAAGTATTTAGGAAGCTTTAAATAAAAAATAAATTTGCCTAGTTCACTGAAATTGAGCATCCTCTTTTCAGGCATAAAACATCAAACTTATTAATTTCATGGCTATATTTTAAAACGAGTGCCAGTATCGGTTAGCTGACTACATGATAAGTGTCTTAAAATTTCAAGAAGATGCACTAAATTTTTCACAGTATTTGTGTTTCATTCTCAATGTAATAAAAATATGCCACCCTTTTAATAATGAATAATAGATTCTCAGTTTGATTTACATGCATGGATTAAATGTCATGTTTGAAAAGTTGCTATTTTATTCATATTGGATTTCCCTCCAGTAAAACAAAAATGGTGCCCATCTACCACTATAATAATGATACCTTGCCACACTGATGTATAAATATTAACTGGTTGATAGACTTCTTAAAATTCTATAGATACATGAAATAATCTGATAGTACAGTAAATCCAAGTCAAGTTTTCTGTGGAATTTCTGAGGTAACTATTTGTGCCCTACAATTAGCCAAAACTTACCTACATATAATGTGGCTACGCCAAAGGAATAGGAGAGCCAGACCCTATTTCAATGATGCCAGATTTACACATAGAATTCTAAAAGGTTAAAATCTATCATTACTTCTTCTTTCCAACTGGGAAAAAAAAAGGATAATTCACTGTCACCGGTTGTTCATGAGCTCCTGTATTCATTTTCTTGGGCTGTCATAGCAAAGTACCAGAGGCTGAGTGACTTAAACAGCAGCAATTTATTTTCTGGCAGTTCTGGAGACTAGAAGCTCAAGGTCAAGGTGTTGACAGGGTTAATTTTAGTTAGTCTCCCTCACATGGTCTTCCAGGGGTGTGTGTCTGCATCTTAAACTCCTCTTCCTATAGGACAGCAGCCATATTGGATTAGGGCTCACACTAAAGACCTCGTTTTAACTTAATTACCACTTTAAAGACCCTTTCTCCAAATACAGCCACAATTCAGGAGATATAATTCAGTCCATAACGACCCCCTCTCTATCCACTTTCATCTTCTACACCTACCTTTTTATGTGTAGATAGCATAACTAAAGGACTAGCCAAGATCCAAATGCCTTTTGGGGGATCCAAAGCTGAACTTAGAAATAAAATGATTTTTTTCCCTTTAAGCACACAAGTTTCAGTGTGTAATAGCCAATTTACAGAGAACGTCCTGACTTTATTCCTCCAGCTCTTGATATACTTGGTCATATATACTTGGTCATATAAGGGGCTAAAGAAATAATTTCTTCAGTTACAAAAATTAATGCAAAAATTAGTGGCTTGAAATAATATTTTCCCATATCTGCCAATTCTGTGGATCAAGAAAAGAGGCATGATTCAGCAAAGTGACTCATCTGCTCCACACAGCATCAGCTGGGGCCACTGGGTGGTATTTATCTGGTGGCTGACCTGAACCGGAGGGTCCAAGATGGCTTCTCTCACAAGCCAAGCACATTGGCAAAGACAAAGGGAAAGCTAGACCCAGTTCAGGGGCTCTCTCTCTCTCCTGTTGTTAACAAGGCCTCTCCTTCCTCTCTAGCAAGGTAGCCTCTTAGGAATTTTTTTATGTAGCACCTCAGGGCTCTACGAGCATGGTTTCCAGTAAGACCGGAAGTGAAGCTACCTGTCCTTTCAAGTCTTTTAAAACCAGAACTTACACCTAGAAAATGAGAGCATCTCTTCCATAATATTCTATCGATTAAGCAGTCACAGACTTCTCCCCCCACCTCTCAGACTGAAGGGGAGAAAACATGGAGTTCACTTTTCAGCGGGGGGAACAGCAAAAAAGTTACAGCCATCTTTAATCTACCACAACAGGTTATTGGTAATTGAATGAACGACAATATGCAAAATATATTATGCAATACAAATAAAATTAATCTATTTGGCCATGTACATTGCGGTGGCCTTTGACTAACCCAGCAACTTCCATCTGAATTAACAGCAAACATGAAAGATTTCCAGTAACTCAAGTAAGCTAATGTGAATTCAAGAATACTACTTGCCAGATTTTCAAATTTTTTTAACTCTTTTATTATGTATATTTTCTCCTAAGTTTGAAGTGCTGATCTATTTATTTACTAAATCTATTTTTTATTTCTACAGTGAATGAATAATTTAAGCAACTTAGGTTAGATGGCAATGATTAATAAAAGGAAGGTGAGTGTGTATGCATTTAATATGGCTGCAGAATAGACACACATGCTTTCTGAGAACTAGACTTTTACATATAGTTTTTAAATTCTATGATTTTCTTAATAAAGAGCTTATAGTGGCATTCTATAATTAGAAAGGCCGATATAGCTATTTTCACTTAGAAATATCAAAAATAATCTGGAGAACTGTGTACTTGGTCTTTAAAATAACCAAGTTTGCAGTTACTATAACAGAAAACAGATGTATTTGTGGAGGTCCCCATGCATGCCTATGTACCCTGGGAATTCTTAGAAGGCATTCTACTTGAGAATGAGCTTTGTCCAATTTGGCCATACATCAAGGAAGGGAGTTTCTGAGCTAACTTCTCTCTTTAGAAAAGTTTTACCTAATGGGGCGCCAGGGTGGCTCAGTCAGTTAAGTGTCTGACCTTGGCTCAGGTCATGATCTTGCTGTGGGTGAGTTCAAGCCCCGCCTAGGGCCCTGCGCTGACAGCTCAGAGCCTGGACCCTGCTTCAGATTCTGTCTCCCTCTCTCTCTGCCCCTCCCCACTCACATTCTGTCTCTCTCTCTATATATATATATCTCAAAAGTAAATAAATATTATTTTTTTTAAAAAAAAGAAAAGGTTTGCCTAAAATACTGCTTTTGAATATTAAAGAAGGGAGAAAATAAAAAATAAACATAAAATTATAAAATCATAAAACATTGATATGTATTTTCTTATTCATTACCAGTGATGGGCTCCCCATTTATAGGTAATGTGAAAATAGTATCTCTTTCTCTGAATTGATGGGTCTTCTCAGCCAGGTCTATTTCCATTTTAGAAGCTACCGTTACCAAGATTTGACTCTTAAGATTATCTTGACATTTCCTTGTACTCATTTTTGGCAAACTGAGTTTACAATAAACCTTGCTGCATCTCTATAACCAGAGTTTCACATTTCATTTTATTTTGTATTTTAGAAGTATCTATTGATACTATGGGGGCGCCGGGGTGGCTCAGTCAGTTGAGCATCCGACTTAGCTCAGGTCGTGATCTCACGGTCCATGGGTTCGAGCACCGAATCAGGCTCTGTGGTGACTGCTCAGAGCCTGGAGCCTGTCTTGGATTCTGTGTCTCCCTCTCTCTCTGCCCCTCCCCCGTTCATGCTCTGTCTCTCACTGTCTCAAAAATAAATAAACATTAATTTTTTTCTAAAAAAAGAATGCCTACTATGTACAAATACTGTATGCTTCAAAAGACACAAGAATATGATACGCCCACTGCCCTCAAACACCTGAAATCTTGTTGGAGCTCATTCGTGCGTATAAATGATAACAAAAGTGATTGAGTCTGGGATTTGAAGGATATGTAGGAGTTACCATTGGGGACAAATGCCCAATGGCACACCAAACTTGTAGGATATATAGAACTTGAGTATAGCCCGAGCTAAGAGTGTGCCTGGCTTCATAATGGAAAGTTGGCTCTGATTAATGAGGGTAATCAGACTGGGGACAGAAGCTGAGGCCATATCACCAGTGTCTTTGAATCCATGGCAAAGACTTTGATTTATCTTAAGAGTAATGGGAAGTCAACCTATGTGTTAAAAGGAAAGTGCTAGAGTGAGGTGATGGAAAGACCGCTTTCCCTAATGACGACCAAAGGAACATTGATCATGCCCCTGGGGTTAGTGGAAAGCCCTTTTGAGAGGCAGAAGGTAGTTGAGTAGCCAGAGGTACAGAGCAAGGGTTTCATTGCCAACATTTCCTCACTAAGCTATAAGATCTCGGGTAACTAGCATCATTTCTCCAAAATGCAGTTTCTCATTTATGAAATAGAAATATTATGTTTATCTCACTTATTTCTTTTGAGGTTACACACCATAATATTAGTGAAAACAGAAAATTCTATCTTGGTCTAAAACACCTTACTGGGGGCACCTGGGTGGCTCAGTAGGTTGAGGGTCCGATTCCTGACTTCAGTGCAGGTCATGGTCTCGTGGTTTGTGACAGCAACAAAGCTTGCTTGGCATTTTCTCTCTCCCTCCCTCTCTGCCCCTCCCCCACTCACACTCTCTCTGTCTCTCTCAAAAAGAAATAAACATTTTTAAAATAATAAAAAAATAAAACACTTTACTGGTTTTAGAAAGACTGGACTGAAGATACAAATATTGTACACAATTGTTTATCCTTTTAAGTTTTTAAAAATGTTCATTTATTTTTGAGAGAGAGAGACAGAGTGTGAGTGGGGGAGGAGGAAAGAGAGGGAGATACAGAATCTGAGGCAGGCTTCAGGCTCTGAGCTGTCACCACAGAGACCGACGCGGGGCTCAAACTCGGGACTGACAAGATCATGACCCAGGCCGAAGTTGGACGCTTAACCAACTGAGATTGGGCACCTGCTCTAAGTCTCATCGCTAAGCAGATTTTGGAAACCAAAATTCAATTCCAGGTAAAGAGCGCACACTTATCCACCACCCTACCATGTTCTGGTTCCCTTTATTTATTCTTCGCATTTGAATATACAAGAAAATTTTCTCTGGAAGTATTTCCAAAAGATTCTTTTCGAGGAACTAAGAGGTATTGTCCTTACCTTCATTCACAGAAAAAGCCTCATTCGGTCACAAATTAGTACAGAGCAGATCCTTTTGAAAGTAAGAGACTAATAATCGCCTGCTCACTGCGATTCTGTCAGGTGGAAGCCTGTGTGGTCCTCACATTCTATTCTAGATATTTCTTTTCCTGTAGCTTCTTTGCTGTGGTGTGCTTTTAAATACCATCCAATCAAAGGATGGCGTGTGTCTGGCTTGTTTCTTAAATCCTTCGATTGCCACAACTTACCGTAAGGCACATTACTTTTTTGCCTTTAAACTAGCATTCATAGAATTTCATCATGCACACGCTGACATGTGATTCAAACAACAGATGTGCTTATCAAATAAAATGGGGTTAAGTACCGTCAAAATTGAGTGATTTCTTTCCCCCCTTGGTGACACAGACACTCTATCCAAGACCCGGTTTTATTTTCTTTGTGGTGTCGGGTAATGTGAAAAATGAAATATGGAAGCCCAAATTGAAGGAAACCATGGTCTTAATGGAATCATTAGAGAAATTGTTCCAGAATGCTACATCCTTCCAGAAATAATAACCCTGTAATGTCAGCAAATTCGGAGTCAGCATGGGTTACCTGCTCCATACAGACAGCCTGGTCACGTTTGTTAGAGCTGCCTGAAGGCTTAGCCCAACTTGAGAACATGACCTTTCAGAATTGTTTTTTAATTCATTAATCAATGTTCTTTGCCTCAATTCTGCTGGTTTTGTTTCTTTAACCTACCATCTGTATCATTTTTTTACATTTTATTTTAGAGAGAAAGAGAGAGAGAGAGAGAGAGAGTGCTTGAGTGGGGGAGGCACAAAGGGACAGAGAGAGAAAGAGAGAATCACAAGCAGGTCCCACACTCGGAGCAGAGCCCAATGCCAGCAGGACTCAATCCCACTACCCTGGGATCATGATCTGAACCAAAATGAACAGTCAGAAGTTCAACGGACTGGGTCACTTGGGCGCCCCTGTATCATTTGTTTAAGTTGGCCAATGCCTGTACCCAATGAAGATGAGAATTATAAGCATAGCAGTTTTATCGAATAATTAACAAAATGTTCTTTCAGCTCAGATACTGTTGCTAAAGTGCAACAGTAATGTTTTTGTCATATTTAAATATATTTAAATAGTGATAATACTTTAAGTGATAATGCAAAATGCTTCTCATAGTCATTGCAATTCTTAATTTATGACTTTAGATTTTTACAAAGTACTTGATTTCTCTTCTCTTTCAATTTTCCCTACAGCTCTGAAGATTCCATGTTTATTTACCCACATAGATTAGAATATTAGAAACCAAGTACAACGGAAGACAGTAAAATCTTTCACCAAGTTTTCAAAGGATCAGTCCAATTTTCTTAGAATAAGATTTTCCTTACGTAGTGGTTTTCTATAGTACCATTTCCTATAGCTTCTCATCTTTGTAGCTGTAAACAAAATGAATTTCCATGCATATATGAGTGGTCGAAATCAGTGCTTTCCAAATTTGGTGTACATATTGTGCAAGTAGAGATGTCTTAGCCACAACTCTTGATTTAACTTTGAGTTCATTAGCTGGAGAAATAATCATGTAACTATACAAATGATACAATCATTTATTCCGTCCTCTGCTATCCAAAAGCTCTTAATTGCCTAATAGTTTATCAAAACTGAATAGTAAAGGCATACTGTTTATTTAGTATTCCTTTGGAAAATCACAAAACGTTTCAAATATAGAGGATTCAAAAGAATAGTACAAGATGACATCAGTTCTTTATTTCTTCCTTGTTCTTGAGAGATATTCCTTGTTAGTTATTTTAGCAAGTTTCTATGAAGGATACATGGGTTCTGGATTGAACGGAGTCCCCCCCAAAGAAGCTATGTTGAAATCTAACCCGCAGAATCTCAGAATGTGATCTGATTTGGGAATAGGATCTTTGCAAGTTTAACCAAGTTAAGATGAGGTCATTAGGGTGGGTCCTAACTTATTACGACTGGTGTCATTATAAAAAGGGGAAATTTGGACACAAAGACAAATGCACACAGAGGGAAGATGATGTAAAGACACACGGGGAGAGGGTCATGTGAAGACAGGCGATTGGGGTGGTCCATCCACAGGCCAAGGAGCACCTGGGGCTACCAGCAGCGAGAAGAGAAGCATAGGACAATTCTTCTCTAGCACAGACTGAGAGAGCAGGGCCCTACTGACATCCTGCCTTCAAACTTCTCGCCTCCAGCACTGTAAGACAGTAAAATTCTTTTTTTTTTTAAGCCACTAAGGTTACAGCTTTTTGTTAAGGCAGCTTTAGGATGCTAATACAGTATTCTTAGGCAAAAGTGTTTCTCTTCATTTGGACCATTCCCTACCCTAACTCTTGAAGGGTAAGTTAGGTAACCATCTTCTTAAATTTTCTCCCACGGCACTGAATACGTTGTTCAATTGTCCTCAGACTTGTATATTGTCGTCTGCTGGTTTATCACAATGCGTCCACCTGTGATTGATTGTATTTTCTCCTGCTCACAGACTTTTGCTCCTTGAATCTGAGAGCTTGGGTTTTCCAGCAAGTCCGGGAAATTAACACCTCGCTGAGAAATTAACTCATGTAATGTTTATTCCCTCTTTCTCTCTATTTTCTGCTCCCAGAAATATTATAAGAGGCACGTGAGACCTTCTCCCAAATCACTTCACTTTTTCCATCTCTTTATCCCTTAGTGGTGCAGTCCAAGCAAGGTCTTAGCTTGCCATTAGCTCTCTCCTCAGAAGGTCTAATCTATATTATATACCTTTTGAGTGTTTCATTTCAACTACTATATATTTTCCATCATAGGAATTCTATTGCTAGATTAACAGGAAAAATATTTTTTTAAGTTTATTCATTCTGAGAGAGAGAGAGAGAGGGAGAGAGAGGGAATCCTAAGCAGGCTCCATGCTGTCAGCACTGAGCCCGACACAGGGCTCGAACTCATGAACCATCTCATCATGATGAAACTGAGCCAAAACTAAGCATTGGATGCTTAACCAACCGAGCCACTCAGGCACCAGGCACCCGGCACCCCTGGAGAAATAAAATTTTCAGCAGAGCCTAGAGAAAGAGGAATTTCTTATTTCCCTATTGAGAGCAGATTTTTTTCTTGGTCTAGTCCTTTTCAGACCAGTCTTGAACATCCTTGATTTATGCAGGAGACTTTCAACACTCCATAGCTAATGGGCCCAAGGCCTTACCTCCTGAATGGTCACTGAAACCTAAAACTTTAGATACCCAAGATTGATACTCTCTTCTCCCCCCCATCCAAGGCAGCCATAACCTCGGATTACTCACTTCCCTCTCTGATTTTCAATTTCCTCTTCATTTCTGATAACCAAGGAAATCATTTTTCTCTCTTAGGTGCTTATCTGTGCATCTCAGAGCTATTTGCTCTTATCACATCTAGAATTTCCAGGTGTTCATAGAACCTAATCTGAAAACAAAACATGTCTGGCAGAACGGTACACTAAGATAATCTGCCTATTTAACTTGTTTATCACCCTGCCAAAACTGAAAGACAAAAGGCATATTTTTTTGGCATATATCTTCTCAAAGACCCTAGCCTGTTTGTCGTCAATGACCACGATCCACAAAGAAGGCGATGTTTTCTATACGAAAGATTTCCAGGATAAGTGTCAAAGGACAAGCAGGTTCCAAACGTCTCTACCAAGGAATTATTCAAACTCTTCAAAGAAAATGAACCCACATTTAAAATCCATAATTTAGAGTATTCAAACATTTTACACGAGGGGACTGGAGCTCAGACTTGTCAGTTAACTCATCATTTTTGACCACCTCCGCTCTGCAAAAGGAGAAAATCAACGTTAAGATGTAAATTTATTTAAACAAAATCCGAATGACGGTATCTGGAAGTCATATTTTGGGAGCTTGGGGGTGATACTACCTTTGGGCTCGCCAATGTGTCCACTACCTCCCTCAGGAGACTTCTCCAACCCTATGAGCAACCTTTTCACCTTAACCCGCAAATATTTGCCTCCTGGCACAGCCTGACGCCAAAAGGGAAGCCAACTGTGATGTGTAACATTGTACCCTCATTCCAACATCCATTAACCTGTAACCTTACAAGAGGGTAATGCAGGCATTTCCTCAGCAGACTAGGTGCTTCTGTAATTTACCCTCCTTTCGGGGCAATGCCTTCTCAGTCCCTCCTTTCTGCATGGGAATAAGGCACCACTCCTCCCCACCCCAGTTAGCATTTGTAAGGTACCCTGCCCTCCCAAATGACCTTATGAAGCCAATTTCTCCTGTTCGTGGAGTTACAATAGAGATGACCCTGTCTTAGACTTCCATTTTATTGTATTGCTTTTTTGAAGTCTATTGACTTATTTTGAGAGACAGAGAGAGTGACTAGGAGAAGGGGCAGAGAGCGAGGGAGAGAGAGAGAGAATCCCAAGCAGGCTCCGCACCGTCAGTGCGGAGCCTGATGCGGAGCTCTAACTCAAGAACCGTGAGATCACGACCTGAACCGAAAGCAAGAGTCGGACGCTTCACCGACTGAGCCACCCAGGAGCCCCTTAGACTTGCATTTAAAAAAAATTTTTTTTTGAACTTTTTTTTTTTATTTATTTATTTTTGGGACAGAGAGAGACAGAGCATGAACGGGGGAGGGGCAGAGAGAGAGGGAGACACAGAATCGGAAACAGGCTCCAGGCTCCGAGCCATCAGCCCAGAGCCTGATGCGGGGCTCGAACTCACGGACCGCGAGATCGTGACCTGGCTGAAGTCGGACGCTTAACCGACTGTGCCACCCAGGCGCCCCTAGACTTGCATTTTAAAAGTAGGGACAAAAATGTCTTAAGTGTCGCTATATCAATTACATACACGATGCGCATTTATGCATTCCCGTATGTGTATTCCTATTATTAAAAGTATTATATTTCTGGAAAACTTGCTGTTTTAACTGTCAGTCTCCCACACACTGCTAACAGAGCGACTGGCAGGCAGAATTGTGTGGTTAGTGAAAAATTTGCTGTTATTGGGTAGAGCCCAGTGGAATGAACAGGACTTTGAGCAGCAGAATTTTTATTCTGAAATCAAACAGCCTCCGATGACTTCTCTTTCCTGTCAGGTTCTGGAGGTTTTGGTGCTTTTCTTGCGTTGGTTTTGTCCTGAACTGTGTGCTTTTCTTATATACACTGAATGTGAAATAGCCTGGTGTATTTCTTTGGGGATCCAGGATTTTGTTAGGTGATACCAAGGGATGGATGTAATTCTGTGACATTTTGTCAGGCTGTTAAAGAGTAAATTTTCCTTGGCTGTGGCAGGAGGTAATTATTTTTGTTTGTTTGCTTCTGACACAGGGGAAGAAAATTTGGGGTTGTTACTTCGACGATTCCAAGATACTTTTTGTTCTTTTTGGCAGGAAGGGAAAAATGCATTTTACTATTGAAAGAAGGACCAGGCTCTGATTTCCCCTGCAGACTTGATGTACTTTTTAGCCCTGTGAATATTTTTTAAGTTTGTTTATTTATTTGGGGGAAGGGGGCAGAGGGAGGGGCAGAGAGAGAGAGAAAGAGAATCTCAGGCAGGCTCCAGAGTTGTCAGCACAGAGCGCGACACAGGGCTCGATCTCCCAACCCCGTGATCTTGACCTGAGCCGAAACCGAGAGTCGAACACTTAACTGACTGAGCCACCCAGACACCCCAACACTGTGAATGATCTTGCAACATGAATCACATAGTGGTTTTGCCCTTCTCCCTGAAGGCGTCCTTGGGGCACCTCTTCATCTTCTAGTCCCTCCTGGCATTTGAACTGTAGCACACTCTGTTAGGAACCTCCAACAGCGTGCATGGAATATTCCCAAAGCAAACACAGCAATATATGTGGCTTCTGCACTCAGAGTTCATGCTTTGATGGTGGCAGACGGGGATGGGCATCTAAACCAATAATAACAATGATAAAACTCCCGCATCTCCTTTTACCATAAAACAGTTCCTTTTATTATTTTTTTTAAATTTTTTTTAAATGTCTATTTATTTTTGAGAGAGAGAGACAGAGCATGAGCAGGAGAGGGGCAGAGAGAGAGGGAGACACAGAATCTGAAACAGGCTTCAGGCTCTGAGCTGTCAGCACAGAGCCAGATGCGGGGCTCGAACCCACGAGCTGTGAGATCATGACCTGAGCCGAAGTCGGACACCCAACCAAAAGAACCACCCAGGTGCCCGTACCAGAAAACAGTTCTTTTTTTTTTTTTTAATATTTATTTATTTTTGAGACAGAGACAGAGCATGAGTGGGGGAGGGGCAGAGAGAGAGAGGGAGACACAGAATCTGAAGCAGGCTCCAGGCTCTGAGCTGTCAGCACAGAGCCCAACGCGGGGCTTGAACCCAAGAACCGTGAGATCGTGACCTGAGCCGAAGTCAGACGCTTAACTGACTGAGCCACCCAGGCGCCTCATAAAACAGTTCTTAATGAAGATGGCTCTAGAAAGCAAACTGAATAATATGTTTTGTAACCTATCTCCATGCTTTACATTTTCAGATACTTAATTAAAAGGCACAAAAGAATGTACCTGCCTGTTAGGTGTTGATTGAACTCTTTAAAAAAAAAATAGCCACATTTTGGGGCTCTGGGTGGCCCATTCAGTTAAACATCTGACTTCGGCTCAAGTCATGATCTCACAGTTCAAGGGTTCGAGTTCCGTGTCGGGCTCTGTGCTGCCAGCTCTGAGCCTGGAGCCTCCTTCAGATTCTGTGTTTCTCTCTCTCTAACCCTCCCCCCACTCACGCGCTGTCTTTTAGGGACCCCTAGGTGGTTCAGTCAGTTGAGGGTCAGTCATGAGCTCAGGTCACGATCCCAGGGTCATAGGATCGAGCCCCACATCAGGCTCCTTGCTGATCGTGGACCTGTTTAAGATCCTCTAAATAAATATTAATATTAGTTGTATAATATGCTGAAATTTTGGGTAACACCACATTTCTGAAATTCCTCTGAGGTGATAGGTAGGAACCAAGACCTCAGCTCAGGGGTTAAATTATGCTTGCTGCTTTCTTAGAACACGTCCTCAAAGTCTGGTTCCACAGAGACAGTGGGTTCCCCCAGGGAAAATGTCCTCTCCCTACCCACCCTAGACTAACTCCTCTCACGAGTATCCCACATTTCTTCACAAAGCCTTTGGGATCAGTCATTAAAGGAAAAAACCGTTAACCGACATTGTTCTCAAGCAAAGGTTAGTTTGAAAGTTACTTGAAATATGAACATGTCATAGATATTCAAATGAAAGTCCACTGGGGAAACATTTACGGGCTCCACTATCAAAGAAACAGAATAATGATAGCAATAATAAAAGAAGCCCCTGAATTCTATGTATTTCCCCAAGTATTATCCCCATCATTTCTCACGATGCATCTGAGAGGCACATATTTTTAACCTCATCTCACAGATGAGCCAACTGAGAGTTGACTCCCCAGTGAATGTTTTTCAGCGGGGATTCCTTTTCTCTCAGGAAGAATTCTTTCCCAGGAAGAGTTCTGGTCTCTTGTTTGAAAGAGACCTCTGGTGTTCTCACCACCATCAACACAGCCAATTCTCCAAATCCTATCTGAAGTGGACTGTGGATACACCTTGGGATGAAGCTGTGACTTTCACCAAATGTCTATTTTGTCTATTAGGCTCCCAGCGGTAAGCAGGCTTTGTTTTCTTTGTTTTTGAAGCCCCATCAACTTCTAAACACAGAGGTCACCTGAGACTTTGCACTCATTATTCAACGGCATGGCTTTTATGGATGCTATAGGTTTTCTATTCTTTTTTTTTTTTTAATTAACATTTATTTATTTTTAAGAGACAGAGACAGAGCACAAATGGGGAAGGGGCAGAGAGAGAAGGAGACACAGCATCCGAAGCAGGCTCCAGGCTCTGGGGTGTCAGCACAGAGCCCGACACAGGACTCGAACCCACCAGCCGTGAGATCATGACCTGAGCCAAAGTCAGACACTCAACCGATGGAGCCACCCAGGCGCCCCATATGTTTTCTATTCTTAAAATTCACTACAGAGTTGTTGACCATTAAAAAGAAAAAAACAAAAGACAAAAACCAACCAACCAACCGACAACAAAAAAAACACTATCCTCAAGGGTCTTAGATATCTAGAAAGTAAAGATGGCAAAAAAATGAAGGTTGATAATTCTCTTCTCAGAACAAGTAAATAATGACAGCCTACGTGTGGAGTTTATAGATCTACCATACAGAATGGCTCATTTTTTAGTCTCGCCTCTTATTTTAATTTTTTCAGTTGGTCAGAATAAATACAAGACATTATCTGCACAGTATATTCATGTGAATAATGGATTACAACCCTTAATGAAATACCACATGCTAAAATTAATTAAAAGGATACCTTTTAGCACAAAACCTAAGGGGAAATGGAGAAAGAGAACACACTCCTATCTATTTTAGAGAGAAATTAGCTTTTCTCTTAAATATCACTCTGCGATACCTATATTGACCCTCAAGATGTGTGTTTTACTCTTTCAAATTAATAGTGTAAAAGGCAATTCTGTATTTGTGAACAGTGTGTGCTCATGCTCAACGTCAATGCACCAGCATGTGGTAAGTGTCCCAGGACTAACCCACCCTCCTTTATTATTATTATTATTATTATTATTATTATTATTTTATTTTGTTAACATTTATTCACCTTTGAGAGACAGAGAGAGACAGAACGCAAGCACGGGAGGGGCAGAGAGAGAGGGAGACACGGAATCCGAAGCAGACTCCAGGCTCCCAGCTGTCAGCACAGAGCCCGACAAGGGGCTCAAAGCCACGAACCATGAGATCATGACCTGAGCTGAAGCCAGACACAACCTACTGAGCCCCCAGATGCCCCTTCCCACCCTCCTTTCTTTTTTTTGTGGGGTGGGGGAGGGCTAGAGTTTCATGGAACATGCCCCAGACGAGGCTGAGCCTTCTCTCTGCTTCCAAAGGGAACTTGATGGTCTCCAGCCTGTTTCTCATCCCTGCATCCAGGGTCACTGGTTAACCTTACCCACCTTCTTCCTCCTTTACTCAGCACTGTCTCTTCTAGAACCCCTCCCTATATCCATAATATATTTTCTGAACAATCCTTCCAACTTCTCTTCTGGCCTCAAGCTTGGTTCTCACCTAAAATCAGCATCCCTGGCTGCTTCCACACTTATCCATGTACTACACGCCCAACAATGTACATCATTAATCACTCAGCATGTAAATCCTAAAAAGGAGGAGAACTAGACCAAGCATCCACCATATATTTGGTTGCTAAATAAAGACAGCATTTCCATTTTACACGGGACTTAGGGTGTCCTTTATGGTCCACAACACATGCTTGGTGCATAGTGGGGGCTCATTGGGTATTGGCTGAAGGAACGAATGAATGAATGCAACCCTTTCTGTTCACTCCGCAAAGTTGAGTATCTCAAGCCACATGAGTAGAGACGAAAAGATGGATAGATAGGAAGAGTGAGGAAGCTACATAAAAAGGGACATGTGTGCAAAAAGGCCAGCTTACCACATAAAGGCTTTCGTGGAAATAGAGCCCCAGATCATAAAAATTTCCATCATGCCTCACTGGGTGTGTTCTGGTCTTCAGCTGCTCCGTTTGCTGCCACTGGAAGACACAGCCACCTGGTCGACCAAGCAAGGACACCCTGAGGCGGTAGGAGCCTCGGGGAGCCTTGTTCTTGAGGCCTCTTGCACATTTCATCCGTACTTGAAGATGCTGAGGCGCCTGGCCGCGCTCAACCTAAAGACAAGGCAGGTCTCCTGAAATACGCAGGAACTGGATGAAACCACACAATTAGCCACAATGCACTTCTTGGGGGTGGGGGGAAATAGACAATTATTTTCGCTCAACCTGTAATTGTCAGGTATTAGCAATGATAACAGAGGAGGACACACGATATATAATTAGGAGGTCAAAAGGCAAGCCTGCCAATTACGCCAGGGGAAAGGTTAGCCAATTTTTAAGCATGGTATGTTAATGATCTGTGACATCAGAAACCATTCATCTATTATAATAAGATAGAATTAACAGGATACCAACACTTCTGAAAACCACACATCGTGCCTCTTCGAGGTATCTGGGAGGGTGAGTATGGGCCGTGAGTTTCAAACTCAAGAGTTTGGAAGGCAAAAACCCTTACCTCTGACACTAATCACAGACCACAGGATGCTGTAGGAGAGGAAAATGCTTTTTTCTCTACCCCTCCAGGTCTTTGCTGGACTGAAAATTAAGTTTACGTGAACAGATGAACTGGAGAAAGAAGCCAACGTTTTTTGACACGCACAAGGAGGCCCAATAATGAAAACGAGACATAAAGAAATGACCAAGGAAAGCAGTTTTTAGACATTTTAGGAAGAAACAAAATAATGTTGCGAGAAAGAGACAGGATAAAGAAAATGGGTGTTTAAGAGTTTTAATTAGGAAGTAATTCCAAGCAAAATCTGGGCTGAGATTGTAGATCAGTAAAAAAAAATAATAATAACAAGTTTTCTACAGCGTTCTTCGCTTCAAAGTTCCAACCTCTGGTGATAAGGATGTCTTTTCACTTCTTAGTAAAGGGAGGGTACCTTTCATATGGGAGATTTATTTCCTATTTTCAGGGGGACGGAGGAGGATCTGAGTGGTCTTGCACTGGCTCTCAAGTAGCTTCAATTCAAAATAGTCCGTGTGCCCTTGTGGTACATTTTGGGCAGCGTGCCCTTGGTCCCTATACCACCTTGATGAGTCAAGTCCAAAGTAGGTCAGACAAACCCTTCACCTGATAGATACTTTTATTCAATTTAAGCATGAGGTCAACTTACCCCATGGGCTTCCAAGGAGAGAAAAAAAAAACCCCTAAAGGACGGAGTAGCATTTGTGTGTGCTTTAACCTAAAACTTAGCATACGTTGTATGTAACTAAAGAACAGGAGTCAAGAATATTTTATGGGGCATTTGAACTTCATTGCTTACCTTCCACTCACAGGAATAGGCCATTTTCATTTTTAGTAAGTGCTGGAAAGTTTATCCAAATGGATAAGATTTTTTTTAATGGACTTGTTTCAGATTAAACAAAAATTAAACTGGGATTATTAATAACTCAAATGTCATTAAGTCATGTTTTCTATACTCACAAGTCCCAAATAGTCTTTGGAATCATTTGACCTCAAAGAATTCTCTATTACATTGTGCTTTAAGCAAAAAATAATGCCGTTCTTCGAAGCAGTTTACTGTACTCTCTTGGCTCCTGGAGTTAGTAGCTACCCATTAATCTGCAGCCAACGGTTAAGTACCTTTTAATCCTGCCTAGACTTTATTTTGTGAGCGATAATATATATTTCCATATAGATAGTATGCTTCTGGAATCAAATCACAGCTAAATAAACAGTGGAAGTTGCTAAACTTCTTTTGTTTTCTCACAGAAGTCATACTTAAAAACCAATCAGAATAACAATTTTTTGCCTTAATTAGAAAATCTTAATTAACAATAAAGACTTAACCTTAATATGTTGGTTTCCAAAAATATTTTTTTTAAAAAATTAACGCCATGTGAATAAATAACACAAGCTCTTTAAACCTCAAGGCAGGATTACTGATGCAGGCAGACCGAGTTATTAAACACATTCTAAATTAAACGCCTCTATGAATTTTATACTGAAATATATTGTGATAGTTTTGCATGCCAAATGTGACATTTTGTATTTTAGATCCATCTTCTGTAGTAATTTTGGAAATGTCATACAAACAAAGATTTTGTCATTTACCAATGGAATTACTATGCATGGCCGCTTAGTCATTTCTTTGCTGGCTCTTGTGGTTGTTTCAAGTCAGCAAGCCATAAAAAATCTTTATCTCTCTGAAACACAGCAATTTGGAAGATAATCGAATGGTGACTAGGGGGCAGAAATGCCAGTCTGAGGAATTATACCACAATCTCTCTTGCATTTACAACCTTCCTCAAAGCGAGTGTCAGATGAGTAGGGACAGAAGACAGAAGATTCATCAAATCTCAAACCTGTCTCATTTGCATGGAGACAGTCCTGCCTCATTGTCTAGTGGGAACCCAGCCTGGCACTGTGCACACCATTCTTGAGGAATTCCCAATGCTTTACAGTCGAGAATTTTAGCCCTTCTATTTGAGCGTAGAATTCTCCTCAAAAATATTTACCAAGTCCTGTTGAAACTCTGTTTCTCTAGAGGGTCCCAGCAGGAGGAAAAGCCAACCAGGACAGCGAGCCAAGAACCGTTGATCTCATCATTTCACATTTTTGCATCCGAGAAAAAGTCAGTCATGAGAGTCTCACCTTCCAGCAAGGTCCTGCTGCTGCTGCCTTTGATTCGTGAGTTACGTCTGTGAGAGTACAGAGCTTGGCTGGCCTGTTTTCTTTCCAGACATCTCGATGTGCAATTAATGGTTGACTTGGCACTCTGCAGTGGGTGCAAGAGGAGGGGAGATAAAAGGAAGAGAAATTGACAATGGGGATAATGAAAAGGTTTGCCTTTGGAACCACAACACAATTTGATGTTTTCCTTAAACATCGTGTCAGATTAACTGAGAATTAGATAAATACCACACAACTACCGTTGATTAAAGTTGGGGAGATGAGTAGCTTTTGAAATGTGATCTCTATAAAATTCAAGACTCCCTGTAGTCAATACTGATCTCCCAGTAATTAAAATGTGGCTCGTTTCAGAAATTACCGAAGATCAAATATTTGGTAAGACATTTTGCCACTTCATTTTCAGCCCCCCACTCCTTCAATCTTATAAACTGATGAAGAAACTTGGAAACAGAGGAATCGTTCAAATAGCTGAATAGGTGATATGACATAAACTTTTTTATTTTTTTAATGCAATGGCCAGAAATCAAGATCTATTTCTACCTTCAAAAATGTTCCCCAGGCTTTTTTTTTTCCTCCTGTTAACATTTACTGCCTTTATTTGAGGTTCTTTTTTATGACTCACTTATTTATTTATTTATTTATTCATTCATTCATTTATTTAATTTTGAGCTTCTAACATTTGCCTGCGTTCCCAAATTCATTTGAATTAAGAAGGATCTTGTATTTCATTTCTCCTAACTTAAGCTTAATTCCATCAGCAGAGCCATCTGTGACAATGACTGTACCCCCACCGGAGGAATGGCCTTTTTGGATCTCACAGCTGATTTACTTTCTTGTGATAGAAATGATTTCCCTTAATTTGGTTAGAGCTCCATTGACACAAGGGTTCATTAGGACACCATTTGCTGGCAATTCAATTTCAAATTAAATACACTTTGTTGTAAATTTTATTACTTTTAAACTACTGTATCTATTGTCTTTAATGGCCCTATTATACAGTTATGAAGGTAAACAGATTTCATTAGTAAACATCAAACATGATGTGTTAACCACAGTGAGATGGTTTCCTCAGTTTCTTTCTTTGTTCTTTTGATAAGCATTGTAAGGCACTCATGAAATATCTTAAAAACTTAATCTAAATAATTAGATGCTGAATTCATGATTATCATCCTAAAGGTGGGGGGAAGGTTCTTAGTTACAATCGTAGTTCTTTGTAATTAAAGGTTTCCTAAGAATACCTCCCTTAGTTAAAAAGAAACACAATGCACATCAAAAGGTTAATACACAGTTTTAACACCTTATCAGTTACGTAGAGGTAAGTCTAGAGATTGGTGTCCCCTTGGAGTGAGTAGTCAGACCCTAGACCAGGAACCAGACCAGACATGAGCTCATTTTGAATTAGGTCCTGTGGCATATTATTACTCTCTGTTTCCCCTCATATACAATACTTATTACTTTTGTGATTATAGAAATGTATGCTTATGTTTGCACATTATGCAAAATTTAATTGTATAAAAAACCCCACAATAGTCATCCATTAGTCCACAACCCTGATATAAACACTGATGAAATATTGAGGTCCGTTCCTCATAGCCAGGTAGTAAAATACACCTTTTTATTCTTTACAAAATAAGACTGATGATGTAAATACTATTTTGTAACCCATATTTACCACTTTGTACATTATAGGCATTTTCCATGTGGCTCGATTTTTTTCCCCATGGCATAATCTCTTATTGTTGGATATTTAGGTTTGTTCCAACTCTCACTACTGTAAATGAGTCTGTAATTAACTCCCTTGCATATAATGTCTTGTAGACATCCCTGGCCATTTTCCTGGTCTGAAGTCCTAACACAGAAAAGTTGGGCGCTGGGAACATGCTACCCTATACCTCAGTGATACCACCTTGAGCACTGAATGACATCTCAGCAAAATACAATCTTGCCTGCTTGGCATGTTCCCTGAGGCACTGAATTGTCTTCGCAGAGAGACAGGCCCCACTCCAGCTGATACCTTATTTTCTCTGCTAGTCAGATTGGAAATTAAGTAAAATTACAATGAGCAAACAGCATTGATATATACAACAGGACTTCTCAGCCTCTGCACTATTGACATTTTGAACCCCATAATCCTTTGTTGTAGAGGCTGGCCTGTGCATTGTAGAATGTTTAGCAAGATCCCTGGCCCCCAACCACCAGATGCCATTAACAGACCCTTCCCTAGTCCCAGTCATGATAATAATAATAAAAAAAAATGTCTCCAGGGGGCGCCTGGGTGGCTCAGTCGGTTGAGCGTCCAACTTCAGCTCAGGTCATGATCTCACAGTCCGTGAGTTCGAGCCCCGCGTTGGGATCTGTGCTGACAGCTCAGAGCGTGGAGCCTGCTTTGGATTCTATGTCTCCCTCTCTCTCTGCCCCTCCCCTGCTCATGCTCTGTCTCTCTCTGTCTCAAAAATAAATAAAAACATTTTTTTTTAAAAAAAGTCTCCAGACATTGCCAAATGTCTCTTGAGGCCAAAACTGATCCCTGTTGAGAACCCCTGATATACAGTATTAACTAACACTTATGGGATGCCTAACATGTTCAAGGTACTCTTTTGAAAACATTATATCTATTATTTCATTTAACCCTTCAGATAATCCAATGAGGTATTATTATTTCTACTTCACTGATGAACCGATGCTGGGGAATGTTGACCATCTTATTTGAGGTCACATGGTCATAAGGCATAAAAGCCTGAGATTCAAAGGGAGACCATCTACCCTGAGAGCCCCTCTGAACCCACAGCCACCACTACTGCACTTCCTCTCCTGGCACAGAGAAACAGCAGGTGCCACAGCCTGATCTTGGAAGCTCCTACACTGGACCAAGAATTTAGATACTTCCTGAGAGGTAAGTAAGGCGTGGTTCCAAGCTATACTTCCATTACTATGATGGCCCCATCCCCAACAGTCATATAGGAATGGAAGGGCACAGATAAATTTCAGGAGGAAGGGAGGTCATGTCTCCCATAAACCTGATCCTTAAGGTGAATCAAACTCGGGCTGCTTGGTACCTATAATTGCCCCATATTTAACCTAGAGTGAAACAAACAAAATAAAATAAAATGCATTCAATCCACCATGAAGGAACGTACTTGTCAAATGTTTTGTCAGTGTTTAAACATGACATAGGAATGTACTGACTGAGTCCTTCCCCTCCACATTTCAGGTCCTGCATGGAAGAAAAAAGAAATGAAATAAAATTGGTCAAAAAAACACTTGAAGCATTATATATAGAAGTTGGTTTTTGTAAGACCTGGATATGCTACTATAAGGGTTGAGGTTCCAGGAGACAAATGAGAACATGGGACTTACACCTTTTGCAGCCACCTTTTATAGACTATGACTTTCCTAACTCTGCTTAGTTACTTTTGGTCAGGAAGGTGGAGAGAATTATAAAAACATTTAAAAAGGAGGAGAAATAATTGAGAGATGCAAAGCCAGCTTTTTTTAATGTTTATTTATTTTTGAGAGAGACAGAGTGCAAATGAGGGAAAGGCAGAGAGAGAGGGAGACACAGAATGTGAAACAGGCTCCAGGTTCTGAGCCATCAGAACAGAGCCCGATGCAGGGAATGAACTCACGAACTGCAAGATCGTGAACTGAGCTGAAGTCAGATGCTTAACCAACTGAGCCACCCACGCACCCTGCAAACCCAGCTTTCTTTGTCTCTGCTTCTCTCTCTCTCTCTCTCACACACACACGCACACACACACACACACACACACTCACACACACACACACGTGCCTGCATACACACCACACAATGGTACGGTTTAAGAAAATGTAAATGGACATATGGCTGAATGTGTAGGATGCTAGAGATGTTAATAATAATTGTGATCGTGTAATTTATCATCCAATCCAGAACACTTGGGTAGTCAATGAGGAAACAATTATTCTAGGACAAACAGGCATAACTCAGGATTGCGCCATGCAAAATATAACACGCAGCAACCCTTCTAAGAATACTGATCCAGATGTTCTGAAAGGGTATCATATGGACAAATATCAACATATTTAGTGAAAGTGAATGATGAGGAAATGAAAGAGGGAGAAAGATCTCAGAATGGAAGCTGCTGTCCTTTGTAACCTAACCTTGGAAATGACAGAGCAGCACTTCTGCTACAGCCTATTGGCCACACAGATGAATCCTGAGACAATGTGGGATGGAACTATGAAAAGCTGCTAAAAGGAGGCCAGGATCCTGAGTCCCCAACAATGATGAAATCCAAACAAGCAAATGTTGGCAGTTCCTTGATTAAGTCTCAAGGTTGGAATGCTTCTCTGTGGCTCTCAGCTCTGTCCTCTAGATGCCTGGTTCCACTCTTTGGATCTTCCCTGCTTTTTTTTTTTTTTAATGAAAGGTAACCCACGTTTGCAGCTACATAGTGTTCTCAACCTGTTTTCTGCCAGTAGAATTTGGGAGTCCAAAGACATCTTTATTTTGTTCTCTCTCAGTCTCTTTCTTTTTTTAAAATGTTTATTTTTGAGGGGAGGGGTGGCACACAAGCTGGAGAGGGGCACAGAGAAAGGAACAGAAGATCCAAAGCGGGCTCTGTACTGACAGCAGAGAGCCCGACGCAGGGCTCGAACTCACAAACCATGAGATCATGACCTGAGCTGAAGTCAGACACTTAACTGACTGAGCCACCCAGGTGCCCCTCTCTCGGTCTCTTTCAATCCAAGCAGGCGCTTTGTCTGCTTATCTAATTCCATTTAAAACTGTGTAGGTCTTCAGGGAATCTCAGTGGAGTCCACTTGGTTAGACAAAAACCAAACCCACAAATCTCTTCAAGAGAAGACCTTCCCTACCACATGTTTCCACTGAAAGGATGCCATGTCATATATTGTGATTCTAGTAAGTAAATCTTCTAGTAAGTAAATTATAGTAAGTAAATCTTCTCACGTTTATCACATAGTAATTAGAAGGAATTTCATAATAGCAATGCTAATGTGCATTTATTGAGCATTGATACTCATTGTACTAGGCCCTGTACTTTGTTCAGCCTCTTATTCTACAGATATTTATTATGGTTTTGCTTTATGCCAGACACTGTGCTAGAAGCCAGAAATACAGTGATATACAAATATATACATTATACTTGACATTATAAAACCATCTTTCTACTGGACATGATAAATAAAACAAACCTGTGAAATGAATAAAACAATGGCAAGTATGATAAGAATGGAAAATGCAGAGAAGAACCCGAAGAATAGTATAGAGAAGAATTTTAAGGGACAAGTTTGTGGGGGAAGGTTAGGAAAGATGGAAATTTTTTTTAATGAGACTAGTAAAAAAATTGTTTAGCCATGCAAAGAGCAAAAGAAATTAATTGTTCCAGGCAGAAAGAACAGCATGTACAAAGGTCCTGAGGTAGGACATAGTTTTATAGAAAGGAAAGGAAAGGAAAGGAAAGGAAAGGAAAGGAAAGGAAAGGAAAGGAAAGGAAAGGAGTTTGGCTGTGACCTAAGTATAGCCCCAGAGGAGAATACTGGGAACTTGGGTTAGAAATATAAATAGGAGCCAGACCTTGCTGGACATGCAGGTGATGTTAACCAATCTACATATTATATGCAACTAGGAAGCCATTAGAAGGATAAGTTATAATTATCTGACCTATGTATAACCAGTGATGAAATTTTGAAACTATTAAATGTGTGTCTATTTATTCCTCCCTCCAATAGATCACAATTCTCAGCAAAGTTCAGCTATGGTAACATTCAGCTTCAGATAATTGGAGAGGGGAAATGTCTTCTCAAGATGGAGAACATCAAAAAGAAGTCACAACCAGAAAGCAAGAGGCAGTGGGGACTCTTCCCCGCTTTTGCTCCAAGTGGAGTGGGAACTGAAGAAGGAGGTAAAGGTAAGGAAATCAAGCAGCCAAACGAGCACGTATGGTGGCTTCCTCCCACCTCATCCCCTCCTCTCCAAGGCAGAAATCCTGCAGGAACTGCAGAAATCTGTGACAATTTGAGGAGAAACCAAGGAACTGAAGGGTCATGCCAGACTTTCAGTTAAAATCCTGAGACACATGAACCCCATGTTCCAACATGGCGGGCGTAAGGCTAGTTAACCAGTTAACCACAATACGCAAAATGGGAATTTTGTTGTGGTTAATCACCAAGAAAGCCCAAGCTTAGGGTCTGTATCAGAAAAAGTCCCAGTAGAAATACGGGCATTCTCAAAATGAGATGATGACAAATGTTTTATCAAGAGCTATGGATTTAGGAGCAGGCTGATTCTACCATCAGGCGTGAAGGGATGAGGACACACAGCCATCACCAGACACTGGAAGGAGAGTCATATAAAGTCATCTCTCTTGAGTAGAACAGTGACCCTGGGTGGAGGGACAGAGCCAGCTCAATGCAGCCTTGACCTCACAAGGAGGAGGGAGGAACTATTATATGACTTCTCTCTTCTCTCCTTCTTAACCCTTAACAAGACTCCCCATTGATGGAAAGCAACCAGAAGCATAGGGTACAGGAACCCTACAGGTGTGGCCTCACACTTTAGTCTTGTGTGACAGAAAACGTGGCAGATTTAGACTCGCAAGTTTACCAAGGAGCAAACGGTGTATGTAGAGCAACCTACAGGGCGAACCACTTGACTCAGCTATGAAGCCTTGCTGATGAACTGAATGAGGAAGATGAGGGGAAATGAAAAACGAAAAACCTATTTGAGATTTCTGGCCTAAGTAAATCAATGGTCTGTGGTGCCATTTACTAAGAAAGGAAAGGTGGGGCAAGAAATGCAAACGCAGTTTTGAGGAACGAAATACAAGCTTCCAGGTTGCACCTGTTAAATGTGCAGTGTTTTTGTGATACCCGCGTGGCAACGGTAAATAGGAGTGAACTACGTGAGTCTGACAGTAACAGAAGAGATCAGAGTTTCTGGTTATCACCAGCAAGACGATGGAGTTTAGGTGATGGGAGTTAATGAAGCCACCTTGCGAGGCACTTCTAAGCACGTTTGTAGGCATTACGTCATTTGATTCTTGCAACAGCCCTATAATGCATGCACTCTGAGCGTCACACTTATTTTGCAGATGGGTAAACTGAGGCTCAGAGACCTTGAGGTTCCGGTACCCGGTGGAGACTGGAGACAGCTCTCTGTGGTTCCAGAGCTCAGTCTTTTTTCTTTTTTAAATGTTTATTTATTTTTGAGAGAGAGTGCAAGTGGGGGAGGGGCAGAGAGAGAGGGAGACACAGAGTCCAAAGCAGGCTCCAGGCTCCACACTGGCAGCACAGAGCCCCACACGGGCTCCAACCCGGGAACCGTGAGATAACGACCTGAGCCCGAGTCAGTCGCTTAACTGACAGAGCCACCCAGGCGCCCCAACAAAGACCCATCTTAATCCACGTAATTGGCCCTGCACAGAGTCACATTGCCTTTTTAGACGTTACATGCACAGGGTGACAGTTTTTTCACTCACTTCACTCCATATAGTTTCTATTATTAGCCCATAGTCAAATCAACATCCTTGTGCCAACAATTAAGGCTTGCATCGATGGATGTGTATGGTCCTTTGGAAAGGCGTGCAGAGAGCTAAACAGTAAAACTTTATTAAAACTTAGGAAATTTTCCTTTGCACCAACCATTTTCCAAAAAAGATCAAACAGGGCAAGCATGGTTTGCAAAGATGATGAATTCCCTCACGGAGCCAACTATTTTCAAATCCTCTCAAGGACTCCGGAAGCATGGACGATTTATTAACGGTGAGCTAATTAAAAGGTATCACTTCATTAAGGAAGATTTTACCCCCAACTTTATTATGTAACAATTATTTCTTGCCGCTTTAGTCATATATCTGCTTTTAGAGAAAAATAATTCGTGTGTGTGTGTGTGTGTGTGTGTGTGTAGAATTTGTTTCAAAATATTTTGCCACCCAGACTGTCCACCATATCCTATTAGTCTGAACAAGGGATGGTTTGTTATAATTGGGGATTACACAGGGAACAGTTTGGCAAGAATTACTAAAGAATAATAGGCAATAATGCCTTGGAAAACTTGGGGTGCCTGGGTGGCTCAGTCAGGTAAGCGTCCAACTTCGGCTCAGGTCATGATCTCACAGTTTGTGAGTTCCAGCCCCGCGTCGGGCCCTGTGCTGACAGCTCAGAGCTTGGAGCCCGCTTCGGATTCTGTGTCTCCCTCTCTCTCTGCCCCCCTCCATTCATGCTCTGTCTCTCTCTGTCTCAAAAATAAATAAAACATTTTTAAAAATTTAAGAAAAATAATGCCTTGGAAAACTTAAATAGCTTAATCTTGCCAGATGAAACTCATAATAACATTTAAGTACTTTAAACTCTGTATTATGTTTCTCAAATATCAGAGTGAAGAGTGAGGATACACTATGGTTAACAAAACAAACAAACAAAAAACTCCCGGAAGCCTTTCTCCAAATACAGAGCATCCTTGAGGAGCTTGACACACTGGGATATGGACTATCTGCTCCATATTGGCTACAAGAGTTACGCCTTTTTAACTTTTACATCTGCTACTTAAAAAGACAGAAAACATAAAAATCTCCAAAAAGAAACAAAATAAGAAAAAAAATCTGTGGTCATGTACAACATGTACAAATATAGAAGTGAAGGTCATGTACAACATTTGATCAAGAAACAATGAAAGTTGTCTTTGTCTTTCCATTCTTCACATCTTCTACTTAAAGCTCTTGGGAGTCAGATCCCAGACCCTTATAAGAATGGGTTTTCTAGGGGTGCCTCAGTCGGTTAAGCATCCGACTTCGGCTCAGGTCATGATCTCACGGTTTGCGAGTTCGAGCACCCAGTCAGGCTCTGCGCTGACAGCTCGGAGCCTGGGGCCTATTTTGGATTCTGTGTCTCCCTCTCTCTCTGCCCCTCCCCTGCTCACGCTCTGTCTCCATCTGTGTCAAAAATAAATAAAACATTTAAAAAAAATAAAAAAAAGAATGGGTTTTCTATTAATATGTAGGGGAATATAAAAATTTTGGAGACATGAGTTAAGAAAGAAAGAACATTTAAATTTAAATTTCTAAGAAACATAAAATCAAATATGCAAGAAGTATTTGGTATGATCCAGAGTAAGGAAGATATTGAGAAGTAGCTGAGGAGCAATGCATCACTTTACAAACTCATGAAAACTTTCCTAACATACCAGTTTCCTAAATTTATTTAATTTTCAAAGTATTTTTAATAACTGCCTTATTGAGATGTATTTTAGAGTCGTGAGGGAAAAATGGTTCTGATGTTAAATGTAAAATCATGCCTTTAAAAACTAAAATAATAAAATAAATAAAATCATGCCTTTGGCTTTTCAAGTAGAGGAAAGTGTCTACCAATGACGTAATACGGTGAAAACTGTTTCTACGTGTACCGTCATTTAGAAGAAGCTATTCAAGATAAGAAAATAAGTGCAGTTGGTCAAAGCAAGTTCTATTTATGGAAGAATTACGGCTAATGAATTTAGACAAAATGGTAGAATATAAAGCCATCATCTTGCAATTCTTAAGGAATTATTTCTGGCAAGGATTATCAATTGACATAAAGCCGTCAAACGTGACTGGTTGATGAGGAAGTGAATGCTGTTTGATACCCAAGTAAGCACACAGACTTTTTAATTTCAAAGGGAAAATCACAGATGAGTCAAGATACCATCACCATAAACCAACAACCAATTTTAGCATCAAAAATGAAGCAATCAATGACCAGATATTATTCATCTCTAGATATAGCAAAATACGGACTTCACCGTATTGTCTCTGATGTACTCCAGTCAAAGATATTCATCTTGCACTCGACCAGCACTTTTAGAACAACTTCCATAATGTTGGAATATCTGTCAGCTCAGAGCCTGGAGCCTGCTTCCGATTCTGTGTCTCCCTCTCTCTCTGCCCCTCCCCTGCTTGCACTCTGTCTCTCTCTCTCTCAGAAATAAATAAACATAAACGTTAAATATATATACACATATATATATTTAACGTTTATGTTTATACATATATGTGTATATATGTTATACATATATACACATATATATAAATATATGTGTATTTAAAGCATCATCCCCCAAATAATCCCATCATCTGCATAAATCTCCAAAATTTTGTTGGAAATTGTGGCAGTACAGTAAGAATTGGGACTCGACAAAAACTTGTCATTAAAAAATCACATGTTTTTAAAAAAATTTTTAATGTTGGGGTGCCTGGGTGGCTCGGTCGGTTAAGCGTCCGACTTCGGCTCAGGTCACGATCTCACAGTCCGTGAGTTCTAGCCCCGCGTCGGGCTCTGTGCTGACAGCTCAGAGCCTGGAGCCCGTTTCAGATTCTGTGTCTCCCTCTCTCTCTGCCCCTCCCCTGTTCATGCTCTGTCTCTCTCTGTCTCAAAAATAAATAAACGTTAAAAAAAATTTTTTTTAATTTTTTTTAATGTTTATTCGTTTTTGAGAGAGAGACAGAGTGCGAGTGGGGAGGGGCAGAGAGAGAGGGAGACACAGAATCTGAAGCAGGCTCCGGGCTCTGAGCTGTCAGCACAGAGCCTGACCCGGGGCTTGAACCAGTGGACCACGAGATCATGACCTGAGCCGAAGTGGGACACTTAACTGACTGAGCGACCCAAAATCACATCATTAATAGTTAAAATAATTTTTTTTTATCCGAGTACAGTTGACACACAATGTGACATTACTTTCGGGTGCACAGCATAGTGACTCCACAAGTTTATATGCTTTGCTATGCTCATCACAATATGTCACCATACAATGCTATTCCTTCATATTCACAGAATCTCAAAGCCGATGATGTAAATTTCAGCCCACTAATTACCTTAGGGACACTGGAGTTAGGAAGTAGCAGCAATAGGAAAAAAAAAAAAGTGATAAAAAAATCTCCAGGTGGTTTTTCCACTATAAAAAATTATATTTTCTAAAATGAAGCCACTTAATATAAATGGGGGAAAGAAAGCATTCTGAGGAGCTTTCTTTAACAGTTATACAATTTTTCCACCAGTATTAAATTTATGTGGGCATTTTCAAACATACGGATTATTTGGGGCACTCTATCTGTCTCCCCTTTTGCACGGATGTCATTCACCTTAAGGCCTTCTTAATATTTTACATTACTTTCATCAACAGTTATCGAACGCTTGATGTTCCCTGGGAATGAGCAGGCGGACAGTCCAACATGGGGGGACTTATCACAGAACAAGGAGAATCACTGAGAAGCTTCAAGTACGGAGAGCTTTTCAATGAAGTAATAGAACTAAACTATGGAGCAAGGTGAACACAAGAATAAAAAAACAGATTCCTCAAAAGCATACACGGAGGTAATTTATAAGTTATTTTATAGAACCAGGTAAAATCTTTATGTTTTTCAATTTAGTTATTTAAATTCTGGTTAGTTAGCATACAATGAATTACTAGTGTCAGGAGTAGAGCCCAGTGATTCATCACTCACATAGAACACCCAGTCGTCATCCTGAAAAGTGGCCTCCGTAAGGCCCATCCCCCATTTAGCCCATCCCCCCTCACCTACCCTCCAGCAACCGTCTGTTTGTTCTCTGGCTGACTTATTTCGCTGTGACATAATACACTCCATCCACGTTGTTGCAAATGGTGAGATTTCATTATTTTTGATTGCCAAATAGTATTCCGTTGTGATTGGCTATTGTTTTTATTTTATTTTGATGTTTATTCATTTTGAGAGAGACAGAGACCGAGTGCGAATAAGGGAGGGACAGAGAGAGAAAGGGAGACACAGAATCCGAAGCAGGCTCCAGGTTCTGAGCTGTCAGCACAGAGCCGGATGCGGGGCTTGAACTCACGAACTGCGAGATCATGACCTGAGATGAAGTCCGTCACTCAACCGACTGAGCCACCCAGGCGCCCCTGGATTGGCTATTGTTGATAGTGCTGCTATAAACATTGGGATGCATGTGCTCCTTCAAATCAGCATTTTTGTATCCTTTGGATAGATACCTTGTAGTGCAATTGCTGGGTCGTAGGGTAGATCTATTTTTAGCTTTTTTAGGAATCTCCATACTGTTTTCCAGAGTGGCTGCACCAGTTTGCATTCCCACCAAAAGTGCAGGATTTCTCATCCTCGCCAACATCTGTTGTTTCCTCAATTGTTAATTTTCGGCATGTTGACAGGTCTGAGGTGGCATCTCATTATCGTTTTGATTTGTATTTCTCTGATGATGAGTGAGCACCTTTTCATGTACCTGTTGGTCATCTGGATGTCTTCTTTCGAAAACATCTATTCATGTCTTCTGCCCATTTCTTCACTGGATTATTTGTTTCTTGGGTGTTGAGTTTGTTAAGTTTTTTATAGATTTTGGATACCAACCCTTTATCTGATATGTCATTTGCAAATATCTTCTCCCATTCCACAGGTTATCTTTTAGTTTTCTTGATTTTTTTCCTTCACTATGCAGAAGCTTTTTATCTTGATGAGGTCTCAATAGTTCATTTTTTGTTTTTACCTCCCTTGCTTCTGAAGACATATCTAGAAAGAAGTTGCTGCAGCTGAGGTCAAAGAGGTTGTGCCCTGTTTTCTCCTCTAGGACTTTGATGGTCTCCTGTCTCACATTTAGGTCTCTCATCCATTTTGAATTTTTTGTGTGAGGTTCATTCTTTTGCAGGTTTTTTATAGAAACAGATAAAATCTTTAATTTTTTAAGCTTATTTATTTATTTTGAGAGAGAGAGCACAAACAAGGGAGGGACAGAGAGAAAGGGAGAGAGAGAGAGAATCCCGAGCAGGCTCTGCACTGTCAGCACAGAGTCTGACACAGGGCTCAAGGACACAAACCGTGAGATCATGACCTGAGCCAAAACCAAGAGTCAGATGCTTAACTGACTGAGCCACCCAGGTGCCCAAGCCAGGTTAAATCTTAATAGGACCCTCTGGTATCTGTACCAAATAAACAAGAATCACTTGAAATAATGGTGAGACATTTTACACATACACAGACACACACATGCACACACACACACACACACACACACGTATGTTCTGCTCTTTCAATGCCTTAATTTCGCATAAAATGACATTTACATTTTAGGAGCTAAACAAGTATTCTTTAATTTTAAGTTAGGGTGCCTAAATAGCACAACCGGTTAAACATCAGGCTCTTGACTTTGGCTTAGCTCAATATCTCACAGTCATGGGATCAAGCCCTACAACAAACCCCACATCGTGCCCAGGTCTCCACACTGAGCACAGAGACCGCTTGGGATTTTCTCTCTCTCTTCCTCTCTCTTTGCCCCTCCACCACTGTGCACACACACTCTCTCTTTTCCTCTCTCTCTCAAAATAAGATTTTTTTCAACAAATATTAAGTTAACATATATTTCTAAGTTCCTATCATGTAGAGGCTATAAGAAAAAGTCCTCGTCCATAGAAAATTGCGATTAAGCTTGCAATAAAATACATTTGAATAATGGTACAATGTACTGTAAGATCAAAAACAGATAAAATGGGAAATTCCTAATGAATAAAGATACTGAATGATTTATATACGATTTCATAGCTAATATTTTTGTTACACATAATAGTTGTGACAACATGGTATGATGTGAATTACTGACACTGATACCCTGAGAGTTTCAATGACTTGTCTAAGACCACATATGACGTAAGACTTGGAGGCTATTTGAGCCCATTACTCTTTGACTCCAAAACACAAGTTTGTCCACCATCCCATGATGCCTCCCTCAAAATATAATTAACTGGACTGGGACACCTGTGAGAAACTAGTTAAGGCTTTTGACCAAGGAAGTGAAATGATCAGTTATACCTTAAGCACTAATTCTGGAATGGATTAGGAGCAAGGAGAGAAGAGGAGCCAGGAGAACAGCTAAGCTTTTGTTAAAGTGCCTTACGTACTTTAGTAAGAAGCCTTTTGCTAATGTTTGCACAACTGTTCAGCAAGGAATGAAAGTGTTATATTTAAAAAAATGTATTTATGCCGAATTACGATGTTTTCTTTTAATCACTTGGGGAGGGGAAGTAACTGGAAAAAACACAGATATTTACATATCTCTATCTTAGTTAAGAGTTTTAGGAAAACAGTATCTTCTGTAATTTCAGTAATTTTGGTAATTTCAGGCGAGTCCAAACAGCATGGGTTTTAGAACAGAATTCACATTTTTTTTCCTTCCGCCACAGCCTGTCCCACCCTTTCTCATTCTTAACAATCGTGCATTTCTAGTCCCCACCCTTCACCCAACAGTCCTTCAAAAATTATACATTCATGCAAAAATTATGGTATCTCAAATCATTCAAGATTTTTACAAGTAGCTATGATCACAATACATGCTAAAAGAAGAGGTAAAATGACATTTTTAGGGAGAAGGGAGAAAAAGAACGTAAGGAATAAAACCATTCCACGCAAGAAGGGGCGCTCCAGGTGGCTCAGTTGCTTAAGTGTCCCACTTCGGCTCAGGTCATGATCTCACGGCTGGTGGGTTCAAGCCCCACATCGGGCTCTGTGCTAACAGCTCGGAGCCTGGAGCCTGTTTCAGATTCTGTGTCTCCCTCTCTCTCTGCTCCTCCCCTCTCGTGCTCTGTCTCTATCTTTCTCAAAAATAAACATTAAAATAATAATAATAATAAAAAAACCACACAAATCAAAAAACCATTCCCCACAAGGAAAGCTGAAAAACTATTTTAGTCCATAGATTGGACCATAGATTGGAAATAAATATCTCTAGAAAATTACAAGAGGTGGATTAGTGTTCTTAAAATATGAATATTTCCCAGCTGCCCACAGGAGCCTTCAGGTTCAGGAAGCTGAGGCCAAGCCCGCCCACTCCTAGGCTGGGACATCTGATCATCTGATCCAGGACTGAGCCAATCAACATGATCTCAGGTCGGAGCCCACTGAGGATTCAGAGATCGAACACAAGGCCTACAATGTCCAATCAGATGGAAGTACAGGGCATTTGAAACGTTGAGTAAAGAAAAAAAAAAAAAAAAAAACCTCGCATACGAATTTTAGCAGACTAAAGGCAATCTTTTTATTTCTTCATTCAATGACAATGGCAGTGTCTGTCCATTGTTTGACAATGAGTGCTAAATTATGTTGGAATATGACCTTGAGGCAAATAAACAGATTAAAACAGGCTCGGAGAATTATAAAAGGTCCTGGGTGGCTCAACTCTTCTGATTTCTCTTGACCCACCTGCAGTGAGGCGATTACTACAGAGGACATCCACCCTGTAAGGAGAGAGACCCATGCTCTGTGCAACCAGAATGCCTCAGTTCTACAGCCCTGGCCATATTTGATTTCTCCTTTATTTTTTGTTCCACCTTGGATTCCATAATACTTAATTTTAAGGTTTTACCCTTCCCTTCAGAAAAATAAAATATCTTCCAAGATTTGCTATGTATTTTGGGTTACACACACACACACACGTACACACACACACGCACACACACATGTACACACAAAATGGACAAACTACCTTTAGTTTCTGCTCCTTAATTAATATATTTCTCCAAGCCATGAGGTGAGGTCTTCTTCAAGTGGATGAGATTATGGATAACCCCACATAAACTTACAGCAGGATGTTGTTTCCTTATCAATTCTCATATTTCTCTATTTTTTTTTAATGTTTATTTACTTTTGAGAGAGACAGAGAGGCAGACTGCGAGTGGGGAAGGGGAAGAGAGAGAGGAAGACACAGAATCCGAAGCAGGCTCCAGGCTCTGAGCTGTCAGCACAGAGCCCAACGTGGGGCTCGAACCCACAAACCGAGAGATCATGGCCTGAGCCGAAGTCAGATGCTGAACCAACTGAGCCACCCAGGCATCCCAATTCTCACATTTCTTTAAACTCTACATGCCTGGGTATGTATATTTGAATAATCTAAACTGAAAGCATTAAAACAAATTAACATGAGGGGCACCTGGGTGGCTCAGTGGGTTCAGCGTCTGACTTCGGCTCAGGCCATGATCACACAGTTTGTGGGTTCGAGCCCTGCGTTGGGCTCTGTGCTGTCAGCTTGGATACTTAAGCCCGCTTCAGATTCTGTGTGTGTGTCTCTCTCTGCCCCTCCCGTGCTCATGCTCTGTCTCTCTCTCTCAAAAAATAAACAGTAATAAATAAATAAATAAATAAATAAATAAGCAAATTAACATGCAAAATGCACAACAATGTATTCCTTTGATTCCAATTCTCTATGTGATAATTCCATTTGATCTAGAGCAGTAGAGTTATAGAAAATGGGATGTCTATATTTGTTTTTCCAGGAATAATTAATTCAACTTTATTAATCATCCACTGGGGACACTGAGTACATTAACATTTAAAACAAAAATTCACATTCTCCTCCCATTAATCTTGGTTTGTTAAGCTGTCAGAGATCTCACTTGATAGAGATTTGGGTTGAGCAGATGTTCTATTCTTCTCCGTCTCAATATGAATTTGTTGCATCACTTACTTTTCGCTAACAACTAGCTATTAGTTCTATTGCTTCATAGAGTGGGCACCATACCTAGGTCAGCTAGGTTCAAATTCCAGTCCACTCTTATGATTTGTGTGACCAAGTTCCTGAATATCTCTGAGCCTTAGTTTCCTCACCTGTAACGTGTGAATGGTAACATTTATCTGCCTTATAATATGAGCAATAAATCAGTTAAGATATATAAAATACTCAGAATAGGTCGTAACACTTTGTAAATAAAAAAAATCTATGTCTAATTTAGTTATTCATCATCACTATATTGTCTGTAACACTTGGTAATATTGGGTGCTCTGTAAATGTATATTTACATATATAAATACACATGAATACATATATACTTATATTTAAAAGATTACGTATATGTATGAGATATATATGTGGGTATATGTGTATGTATAGGTATATATATATTATATGTAATATACATATATATATTGTGTGTGTGTGTGTGTGTGTGTGTGTGTGTGTGTGTGTGTAGGCTCTTCTGTTGTTGTTACTCGATTTATTTTCCTTGTTTTCACATGGTAAGATGAGTAGAGGGTTATGAATGAATGAAAAAAGTCTTTCCCACTAATCACAATGCCTACTGAACATAATATCATGTTATCCACTTGTGCTTTCTGGGCCAATCCTAAGGAACAATTACGTTCAGAATCTGACAGGGTCTTCAGTTTGGAAAATAACAACCATTGAGGGAAAAGATCTTAATAAAGGCTTTTGATGGATCTACCAGTCTTAAAAAAAAAAAAAAAAAAAAAAGAAGAAGAAGAAGAAGAAGAAGAAGCATTTGCCTGGCTTTATAAAATTTATATTCACCAATGCAACAATTCTTTCCAGAGCTCATTGCCAAGGTCCCAGCCATTTATCCAGAGTAGTTGAGATATCTTCCTTCCTGAAGCTAATCTTTATCACATGCCTACAATGACCCACGCACTCTATTAAGAGTTCATCCAAATTATCTCATGTATTATTTTATGTTTTAATATAAGCCTCACACCAACTTATGAGGTGGGTTCTATTATTATTTCCATTTTACAGAATAAAAACAAAAAACTGAGGCATAGAAAAGCCAATTGGCCAATGTCACCCAATATGAAACCGTATACTTGGAGTTCAAACTCGCCTGTCCCCGACTCCGACCTCAAGCTAGTGATCTCATCTACATGGCATGCCTCCAATTTCCTATTCCATGTCTTGCAACTAGAGAACTCCACCTAAGAAAGTTGAGTGAGACCAGAATCTAGACCATAAATAAAGTATAATATAATATAATATAATATAATATAATGACCCAAGAATAATAACTTACTTTCATGTAACACTTTAAATTATTCAAAAATACTTTCAGATACTGTATCAAATTTACCTTTCACAACATTATGAAGTAAGAAGGGCAAGTGTCATTCCTATTGTTTTACAGACAAGAACACTGGGCTACCGAGAGGTCAAGCAAGACCTTAAGACTCACATCGTGAGTGCTCATGTGCTTAAGTCTTATGTGCTTAAGACTCACTTAAGACTCACATAGTGGAGCACAATGCAGCAGGAATCCCTGCTACATTGTTGTTACATTTTGTAACTTGATAAAAATTTTTTTCTCTTGTTTTTATCACATGGTGGAGAGCCCGCTGGGGCTGGTTTCTCGTTTTGAAAACAACAGGCAAAATGTCTTTAGTTGTTTTACCTAAAGATATTATGACTGATTCCCACATGCTTTCTTATTTTTCTGGTTAATCCACATCTTTCTTTAATCCAGAAATACGAGGGCAGCCTCCCAAAGACAAGCCATTCCCTTCCAGGAGCCAAGCCTGGGATACCTCCCATCATTGCCTCAGGTATGACCCTGCAGATGGATAAAAACAGAACAACAATATCATCCGAGAAAACAGACCACACAAGAACTGAGGTCCACAATGCATCTGTAAACGTGTTTCATAAAAAAAAACTTAACTCCTCATTAAAACCACAAAGTCAATCATTAAGGTGTTCTGATTACTCTGTTTCACAAACGCATCAAGTTATAAAACGAAGCAAAATTTAAAGAGCCATGAAAAGTACCTTATCTCATCAAGTCAGCTGCGACTGTGTTATTGCTGACATATCCTTGACTTTTCTCTCTACTCTTACAATTCCCTGCACTTTCTTTACCTACGTTGCCCCCAGCTGTTGATCTGACCTAGACCGTCCAAACCCTCTGGCAAGCTCTAAAATCAGCAAAACTTCCTCCTGCTGCCTAAACTACATTAATGATGGACCTGTGAGATTTTCTCCTGTCTGCTCAACCTTCACCATATAACTATTCTGGAAAAAAAAAAAAGTCTCAAAACTATTTTTCTCCAATGCTTTCTTTATTCATTACCTCTTCTGCAAAGGAAACACAAAATAAAAATAGAAAACAATTATTATGTCCCTATCATCTTCGCCCCTCATCACTGCTTTCCTAAATATTTTTCCAGTCTTAAATGATTTCCTTCCGATCAAAGAAAAGTATCCTTAATAAATAATACATAAGCCAACGGCAGGCTCTGGCATGTCACAGCCTGTTCCTGGTTTAGTATGTCATAACCTCGGTTGAATTGACACCCTATCTTGCTACTTTTTTGAGCTTTCATCATGTGCCAGACAATTTACTAGATGCTGAGATACTAAATAGGAAAGGCAAAGTTCCCCTTTTAGGAGCGTATCATTTATGGGAATCTATAAGCAAATCAATAAGGAATTGGTAGGGTGGAGATTTCACCAAAGCTCATTAGAACTGAAGGAAAACACCACCTGGTTTTCCTGGGGACAGTCAACAAGGCAAGTATCGGGAAAAAAAGGAACAACATGTCAACGGCAAAAAAGCTTAATCCTGAAACTATAAAAGATTTGATCATTGCCAGAGTACGGAGGGCTAAGGGCAGAAAAATAGAAGGGCGAGTTGGAAAAATGGACAAGAATCAGAGAGCAAGACATTGAATACACTTCAGTATAATTTTTGAGTTTTACCTTTCATTCTTTCAAAACTATTGAAGGTCTCTTATGTGCTAAGCATTATAGATGAACAGGAAACAATCACAGGTTTCAAAGAGGGGAAATCTAATCAGATTGTCATTTTAGAAAGTATCTCTGGCAGCAGAGTGGAGGGCTGGTCACAACACAGGGAGACCAGTAAAGAAGGTATAACCACAGCAAGGGGTCAGGTGCCTTAGCTTTAGAGATGTGGCAATGGGGCCAGAGAAGAGAACGAGGTTAGAGAAATGCTTGGGCGGTGAACGAACAGGACCAGGTGATTGATTTGATTAACGAAAAGGTAAGAACTGAGGATGATTTCCAGTTTCCTAGTTGGGAAAACCACATAGAGGACAGTGTGGTTTTCAATACGATAGCAGGAGCATCTGATGATTGAAAGCAGTTTAATATACAACACTGGAGGGCGGGATGGAGATCTGAGTTGGAGATACAAGTTGAGTCTTCACTGAAAAGCTGAAGCTGATGGGCACAGATGAGATGACCCACAGGAAATGTGTAGTGCGTGAAAGGAACTCATTGGAAGAACTCTAGAAAAACAGCATGCTGAAGATACACTGAGAAGGAGGACTTTTCCGAGGTGTAAAGCCAGGCAATAACGCAGTTTCAAAAAAAAACCAGTTCAAATGTTTTGAGTGTAGATAGGTCAAAATAAAATACAAATTGAAAAGTGGTTGCCTTGGTAATTGGAAGTCACAGAAACAGTCATTTGAAATTAAACATCAGTAAGTTGAGAAAAGACTAGAAGGCAAAAGAAATGGAGTTTTTCTAGTTTGGGGGAGAAGAGAATAAATATTGATGGCCCTAGGGGGAAAAAAGGATGCATGGTCAAGGAAGAGTCGTGGAGGCCAGTGCCTTATCCATTAGCTTACTGGGACTTTCCTGTTTGTTTTTAAACCGGGGAGGATTTGAAGTAATAGTATGATAAAGAGAAAAATCAAAGGAAAAGAAGAGTTGAAAGATACAAGAGAGACTTTGCTTCCATTTGAGACATAAAAAGTCTCAGAAGAATGTCTCTCCCTTCCTAAAAAATAAAAAATAAAAAAAAGCAGCACAATCCACAAAACAATAGGTTTTTTTTCTGAGCCTATTTGAGAGCTGAAGTCACAAAGAAACATAATCCAGTGAAATCCAGAAAAATTATGATTCTCTCCTGGAAGAGTCCCATATCTCCTTTTATCCTCACAGAGCAGGGATAGGAGGAGGAAGCTACCATCGACATGGGAAGGAAAACAACTATTTCCCTAATTTTACAAAGCCAGAGTGAGCTGGCATGAAGATTTAGAAGACCTTGGAGCTTCGAACAAACAAACAAAATCTACATCCACTCACCAACTCTTTTCCGTGAGTCCCTACTGAGTAGTCACAAGAGAGATAAGCAGCAAGACAGGAAAGCTGAGACACCCTATGCCCCAAACATAAGACACAAAAGCTACAGAATACCCAGAATGAGAGGAGTCAACAACTATTCGAGAACCTTCATTGAGTGGTCCGAGAAGGGACAGACATGCTTAGAGAGACCACCTCTCCCACGTTTCAAGTATAGAGGCTCTTGACAGACAAATGAGGGCAGGAAAACTGAGACAAAAACTCCAGCATTCAGATCCGAAGCCCCACTTAAAGGAAGGCTCTGGTTTTATTATCAGATAATTTGAGCACTGTGATGAGCTAAATCTACCAAATGTTGAAATTATCAGATGGGGACCTGTATAATAAGGATAAAAGAAATAAGTTAATGGGTCCTGTTAAAAAAAAAAAGATGAACAGGGGCGCCTGGGTGGCTCAGTCGGTTAAGCGTCCGACTTCAGCTCAGGTCACTATCTCGCAGTCCGCGAGTTCGAGCCCCGCGTCGGGCTCTGGGCTGATGGCTCAGAGCCTGGAGCTTGCTTCCGATTCTGTGTCTCCCTCTCTCTCTGCCCCTCCCCCGTTCATGCTCTGTCTCTCTCTGTCTCAAAAATAAATAAACGTTAAAAAAAAATTAAAAAAAAAAAGATGAACAGTGTTCATGAGCAGATGATGAAAACTACAAAGAATTTAAATGTCAAGTGGACACTTAAAAAAATAAATAAGATAGCAATGATCAAAAACTGTTTCAGTGGACTTAGCAGTCTGAATGGGGCTGAGGGGAAAAATCAGTAAAACTAAAGACAAGTTAATATAAATGCAAACTAAAATTCAAGGAGGAAAAAAAGTTAAAATAAAGTCAGTCAACTCCAAGATCTATGAAATAGTTATCTTATGGCCTAACACACAAAGAGTCCCAGAAAAACAAGAATGGAGCAGAAGAAATATTTGAAGAGGTAATGGCTGAGACTTTTACATAATTAATAAAAGACCAAAACCACAGACCCAAGAAATTCAGCAAACTTCATTCAGTAAATATACAAAAAAAAAATCAAATCTAAAAACCATCATAATCAAAACAATGGAAATCAAATAAAGAGAAAAATCTTGAACATACCCAGGTGAAAAGACATATAGCTAATTCTTGATACTTAGGGTCATTATGTTCAAGAAAGTCACTGCAAACACTGAATTAGTAAATACTGAACTATTGTTCCTAGGGGACATGCAGGGTTGGGTGCCTATGAACCTCTGGCCACATTTCATCAATAGAGACACAACCTGTTTCATATATTCATTGCCAACATCCATATAAAACAAGCCTGTCTCATTATGCAACCCTCCTTCACCACATAACCTTCCCTCATGTAAAATGTCGCTGGTATTTCTAAAATTCTTCCACAGCCTCCTGATCTATAGAGCCTGCCTTGTCTGCTAGTTTAACATTTTTCATACTGTATCACCTTTTGAAACGCAAGAGTAGGGGAGCACTTCCTGCGATAGGTTTAACATTTTCTTGAACATGACCACAAATGCATCAGGCTTTCAGTCGCAGACAAATACTGCCCATTATGCTTTTTAAATTAGTGGTCACCCCACGAATCCACAAATTTAGTCACTTTTCCACCTTTTCCATAACTTCACTACACAGTAGATGAGTCACTTTAGCACTCTCTGGGGCAGACTCATGCAGCGTAGGTGAATTTCCTCTCCCTTTTTCTGGATGTACTGTATTTCTGATTCATTAATATTCAACTCACAGCCAACGGCACACAGCTCACACCTGAATGAAGCTTATCTAATATATGTATTTTTTTCCATAAGGCACAGCCTTGTGCTTAGGAACACTGGACAGACTTAACTACATGTGGGGACCACTTGAAACAGTGAAATCACCAAAAGTAAGAGAAAGAAATACAAAAAAAAAAAAAAATGAGGCATTAAATAGACCCCAAAAAGAACCCATGTTTAAATATGAGAGCTAAAGAAGGAAGTAGCGTGTCGCCTCATTCAATCGCACCTAGCAACTTGCACATTAGACAGCTCAAACATTTTTACCACGCTGCACGTGTTCACGAATCGCAGCAAAAGTGCCACAATGATTGATTTGGAAGTCACCAACAAATTTTAGCAAGCAAGTGAATTTGCAAATCAGGAATCTATGAATAGTGACAATCAACTGGATCTCATGTAAGGAAACAACAGTAAGAATGAAAGCCAATTTCACAAATGAGACAACAGAGGCCAGAAGACTATGGAATAGCACATGTTAGCACTTCAAGAAAAAAACGTCAATCGAGAAGTCTGTATTCCACAAAAATATCCTTCAAAGTAAAGGCAAAATAGAGGTATTTGCAACCAGATGAAAACAGAAAGAATTCACTTACGGCACTAAAAGAGTTACTAACTGAAGTTCCTTAGTCTGACTAGAAATCTCAGAAGAAAATCCAGTTTTGCAGGAAAGAATAAAAAACACCAGAAATAAAATATGATAGTAAACTTAAAAAAGGCCTTTACTATATATTACCATTCATATTTTTAAATATCCATTGAAGAGCCTATTAACTTTCTGAGGCAAAATTATAATAAGAATGCTTTGGAGGTTATAGCATTTATTTATAGAAATGGAATATGTACGACCAGGAGCACAAAGCATGGGAGGTTCACAATTGGAAATAAGCTATTGGAAAGTTCCTAAATGTTTTGTGAAACAGCAAAATATTTTTTTAAGTAGACCCCATGCCTAGTGTGGAGCCCAACACGGAGCTTGAACTCATGACCCTGAGATCAAGACCTGAGCTGAGGCCAAGAGTCTGACATTTATTTAACTGACTGAGTCACCCAGGCGCCTCTGCAGTAAAATATTTTTTGAAGGCAGACTGGGATAAGTTAAAGATGCATTTAGTAACCTCAAAAACACCATTAAAGAAAAAAATACCTTAAGGAGGCATGATAAAACATCAATAGAATAGATCAAATGGATCACACACACACACACACACACACACACACACACACACACCCTCCAAAAAGGCAAGAAAAAAGAAACAGAGGAACAAAGATCACACAAGATAAATAGATATCAAATAACAAGACAATGTATTTTAACTCGTACATATTAGTGATTGCATTAACTGTGAATAGTCTAAATATGCTTTATACAAAGGCAGAGATTATTGTACTAAATAGAACTCCAAAACCAGAGTATATGCTGTTAACATGAAACATACATTTAACATAAAAATCTGAAAGTAAAGGAACAAAAAAATGTAAACCATGCAAATGCTATGCACGAGGAATCAGATGTGGCTATATTAACATCAGACAAAGCAGAGCTCCAGATGAAGAGTATGACCAGAAGTAAAGAGGGGTATTTCATAATGATAAAAGGAAAAGTAATAAACTTAAAGGTACAGACATGTAATAATAAAGCTTCCAAACATATGAAACAGCACTTGACAGGACTAAAGGGAGAGATCGACCAATCCATAATCATACTTGGAGAATGTAATACCTTTCAGTAACTCATGGAAAAAGACATACACACACAAAAAATCAATAAAAATGTAGAAAATTTAACAACACCATCAAACAATTTGACCTATTTGACATTTATAGAACACTACACAGAACAGCATAATATACACTCTTCCCAAGTGCAGGTGGAACATTTAATAAGATAAGCCATACGCTGGGTCTTAAAATAAGTTGCAATAAATTTCAAAAGATTAACGTAATACACTTTCTCTAATCACACTGTGTTAAATTAGCAATCAATAACAAGATGTCTAGAAAATTTTCCCAAATATTTGGAAATTAAACAGGATACTTCTAAAAGAACCCAGAGGACAAAAGAGAAATTTTAAAATATGATGAACTAGGGGCGCCTGGGTGGCTCAGTCGGTTAAGCGTCCGACTTCGGCTCAGGTCATGATCTCGCGGTCTGTGGGTTCGAGCCCCGCATCGGCTCTGTGCTGACAGCTCAGAGCCTGGAGCCTGTTTCAGATTCTGTGTCTCCCTCTTTCTTTGACCCTCCCCTGTTCATGCTCTCTCTCTCTCTGTCTCAAAAGTAAATAAACGTTAAAAAAATAAATAAATAAAATAAAATAAAATAAAATATGATGAATTAAGCAGCTAAAGTATAACATGTCAAATCAGTGGAATGAAGCAAAGAAGGTCATAGAAGAAAATCTATAGCTTTTAAATTCTACATTGTAAGAGAGAGGTATAAAGTATAAAATCAACAATGTATGTTTTCACCTTAAACCTTTAAAAAAAAACGTTTAAAAAGCAAATTAACTCCGAAGTAAGCAGATGGAAGTGTGATAAAAAATCTCACTCTTTTTTTTTTTTTTTTTGATGTTTGATTGTTGATAGTTTTCAGCCTCTCTCCTCCCACTCTCCTCCGTCTGTGGGCAAGCTATTAAGAAAGCTTAGGTCCTCTCTACTTTGGTGTCCGTGGGGAGTTCAAACCAGGCTAGCACATGCTGCATAGAGCGTCTTCATCCCAGCCCCACCACCTAACAGTGATAAAGGCCAAGGCACCTCCTCTCTCCACTCTCTCAAGCCATTCTTAGGTCCACTTGCAAACATGTCCTGTTCTCCCAGAAAGCCTCATTAGATGAGTATTAGACCAGGGCGCCTGGGTGGCTCAGTCGGTTAAGCGTCCAACTTTGGCTCAAGTCATGATCTCGTGGTTCACGGGTTCAAGCCCCGCGTCAGGCTCTGTGCCTGGGGCCTGCTTCATGGATTCTGTGTCTCCCTCTCCCTCTGCCCCTCCCCTGCTTGTATTCAGTCTCCCTCTCTCTCTCTCTCTCTCAAAAATAAATAAACATTTAAAAAAAGATGAGTAATAAATCTTTTCATGCCCTCTTGGTTGTGTGTATGTGAAACCATCAATCTCAATATCTGAGAGATTTGGGGGTGGGGGCCCATTGCACATCTGTGGGTAATACAATAAGAAATAATGAAGATAAGGGAAGAAATCAATTACATAGAAAATGAACAAATAACAGACAAAACCCAAAAGGTAAAAAATTAGTTCTTGAGATCATGAAGATGAGGAAAAGGGAATAACTTAGAATGGAATATGGGGGAAGTTGGGGATCTTCAGAGCTGGGGATTTGGAGAGCTATGGCCCACAGTAAAGAAAAATGAATTAGGATCAGGGATTCTTCTTCCATTGAAAAAACTTCTTTGATTTGCCTTTTTCTCTGTGAATGCTTTACAGTATAATATACACATTCAGTCAAATATATAAATTTTTTAAGTAGGCTTCACACCCAGCATGGAGCCCAACACGGGGCTTGAACTCATGACCCTGAGATCAACACCTGACCTGAGATCAAGAGTCCGATGTTTAACCAACTGAGCCATCCAGGGGCCCCAACTCAAAATATTTTTAAGCAAGTTATACAGTGCTTCATATATGTACTCATGTTATTTCAATCAGTGTTCTTAACTGCCAAGATTGTGGACAGAGTCAAGTTTTCTGCCACCACCATGCCAGCCCTGTCAAACAATATTTGAGAATCACCTAGAAGGCTATTCAAACCATGCTTCCCTGCTTTTATATTTATCACTCTGCCACATCCTCACCGGCAAAGCCCTCTCCCTGGGTAAGAATCAGTTCAGAAGGGAGCTTCTGTTAACAGTCAGGAAATCAGTTTCCATACGATCGTTAGACAGAAAAGTTTGAGCACCGTCCCCAAGCACGACTTATAGCGCACAGTTACCCAAATACCACCTGAGCACAATGTGCAGCAGAATCATTTCGAGGAATTATTGAAAATGTCCTTTCCTGGTCGTACTCCAAAACCAGCAAAGAACCCACACCTCAGCATGCACCTCAGGTGGCCTTAATGCTCACAAAAATTTTAGAAGTATTAATGTGAAGTTTAATCGACCCAGAAAGAAGAAAATACTCAACATTTCATGAATTTGGGATTACCTGCTATCTTTTTAATGACTATTGTACTTAAACGTAAGGTAGCACCATTAATATTTTAGAACTGAAAGAGAAACTTACAAGTGATCAAATGCCGTTGAATTGTGCAAATATGAAAACCAAGATCCAGATTTTTTGACTGTTTCACCCAAGTAATACAGAGCTAGTCCGAGCTTCGGGACCCAGAACTCACACCTCCGACACATAAAAGGTTAATTCCCATCAACTACAATTCTAATGTTTTATTTGTGATCTTATGCTACCACAAATAATGGAATTGAAACCAAATAAAAACTTAATTAATTAAAGAAACTGAAAAACAAAAGTCTCTCCATGCAATTTTAGACCACCAAGCACTGCTGGAAATCACATGGTCCGTCAGAAGAGAGGTTTTGACAGCCCAAAGAAAAGACTTCTCAATTCTCTTCCCTTTCTGAACTCCTGAAAAGATAATCCTACATATTCACATTCAAAACTGTTATTTAATAGAACACATGGAGGTTCTTCACCCTTTGGGCTGTCACATTTTTATCTTCATTTTCAGTCTTTCCACCAAAACAATGTATAGGAGATCGCCATTAGAGTCATTTGCTCTGCCTGGGGGTTATTTGCTCTATTTGGTTCACTTTTGAAAATACTGTTAAATCCAAAGGCAAAAAAAAAAAAAAAATGATGGAGGCTTGTTTCAGGTTTGCTTACGTAATTTTGTACAGATGAAATTAGTTAATCAGAAATTATGCTGGCTAAAGAAGATCTCTTGGTCTCTAAATCAACAGTAGAAAATTGCTTTTTTAAGAAAAATAATTTGAATGACATGCTGCTTAAATATACTTTAGTCAATTCCATCAATCGTGAGGCTTGAGTTTTAATGACCCTAAGGGAAAGGCATGAGGAATGTAAGAATCCACAGATACAAAGATGGGAAAGAATATTTACATGACCTCCTACAACAAAAGGCTACAGTATCCACTTCACAGAACGGAATGGAAGAAACTCTGAGAAGTCAAGAGCAAAGGGGCATCTGGGAATTCCAGATGAAAAATCGGGAGAGGATAAGAAGATCTCAGCTGCAATTTCTGCACTTGAAACATGGTGATCATCACACATCTCTCTGTGGTTGTGTGCAGAAAAACTAATGAGGTAACAAAAATTCCTGCCCCAGCGGATGGCACATTAGTCAAACAAATCAACATGAACCAATCTAACATTTTTAAAAATTAACATATGTTAATTGGATAAAGTGTTTATTTTTACTTTTAATTATGAATGTTGAATATATATAAAAGTGGTAGAAATAATTACATAATGAATTTAACATATCCCCATTATCTAGATTTACTAATGATTAATTCTTGCCATATTTGCTTTACACACACACACACACACACACACACACACACACACACACAAATTGAAAACCTTTAAAGTAAATCAAAAACATTTTGGCATTTCGCCATTAAATATTTTAGTATCCATCTGAAAGGGTGCATTTTCTTCCTAACCATATCATTATGACACCATACGAAATTAACACTATTTTTTAAATAGACTATTTTTAGAGTAGTTTTAGGTTTGCAGTAAAAATGAGCAGAAAATACAGAGCGTTCCCAAACTCCCCTTGCCCCGACAGATTCACACCCCCCCCACACACACATGGTCAACATCTCACACCTGAGTGGTATATTTGTTAAAACCAACGAATCCACATTGCCGTATCTTTATCACCCAAAGTCCATAATCTATGTTGTGGCTCACTCTGTTGTACATTCTATGGATTTTGACAAATGTACAGTCACATGTATCTACCATTACAGTATCATACCAAATAGCTTCATTGCCCAAAAAATTCTTTCTCCTCTGCCTAATCACCCTTCCCTCCCACCTAATCCCTGATGTTTTTATTGCCTCCCTATCTTACCTTTTCCAGAATATCATGTAGTGAGAATCATTATGTAACCTCTTCAGATTGGCTTCTTTAACTTAGTAATATTCATGTAAGGTTTCTCCATATCTTTTCACGAAAAGGCTTGATAGCTCATTTCTTTCTAGTACTAAATGATAATCTGTTGTCAGAATGTTCCACAGTTTACTTATCCATTTACCTATTGAAGGACATCTTGGTTGTTTCCAAGTTTTGGCAATTATGAATAAAACTGCTATAAACATCCATATGCAAATTTCTGTGAAAACATAAGTCTCCAACTCATCTGGGTTAATATCGAGGAGAGTGATTGCTGGATCGTGCAGTCAGAGTACGTTTAGTTTAGTAAGAAATTGTTAAACTGTCTTGCAAAGCGGCTGTGCCATTTTGCATTCCAGCCAGCAAGGAATGAGAGTTCTTATTGTTCCAATTCCTCACCAGCATTTGATGTTGTCACTGTTTTGAGTTTCGGCCATTCTAATAGGCTTGTAGTCCTACCTCACTGTTGTTTTAATTTGCATGCCCCTAGTGACATAGGACATTCAGCATCTCTTAACAGGCCCAACATGTCGTTCATTTTCTTCTTGTTGAGTTTTAAGAGTTCTTTGTATAGTATGAATAGCAGTCCTTTTTCAGATGTGTCTGGAAATATTTTCTCCCAGTCTCTGGCTTGTCTCTTTATTCTCTTAATACTGTCTTTCACAGACCAGAAGTCTTTAATCAAGTTCAGCTCGTAAATTATTCCCTGCCTGGATCATGCCTTTGGTGTTGTATCTAAAAAGTTATCAACGTTCCTGAAGTCATCTAAAATGTCTCTTATGCTGTCTTCTAGAAATTTTATCGTTTCGTATTCTACGTTTAAGTCTCTGATCAATTTCGGGTTAACTTTTGCAAAGGGTGTAAGGTTCGTGTCTAGGTTCTGTTCTTATTTTTATTTTTATTTTTTTATTTTTTGGCATGTGGATGTCCACATGTTCCAGCACTGTTCAGAGAAAAGACTTTCTTTCTCCACCAAATTTTTTGCTCTTCTATCAAAACTCAGTTGACTATATTTGTGTGAGCCTATTTCCGGGCTTCTTTTTATTTACATTGATCCATTTGTCCATTCTCCCACCAATTCCACACTGTCATGAGTACTGGTGGCAGCTAATTGTTTCATATCTTCTAATATCCTTTCTATAGCCAAACTTCCTCAGTTGCCCCAAAAATATTCCTGAAAAAAAAAATGGTTTCTTGGAGATAGTTTATTTGTGAGAAAAATTTAAGAACCTAAGAACAAAAACTGACAATGGAAGGATGATGATAAAGTCCAAAACTTTCCTGAAAATGTCTCATTATCTATGACTGAGACCTAAAGATAGAATAAAACCACTCTACCATAGAAAAAGAAGATCTTGATGAAATCAAATTGCCACTCCAAAGATAATTTTTTTTCAATATATGAAGTTGACTGTCAAATTGGTTTCCATACAACGCCCAGTGCTCATCCCAACAGGTGCCCTCCTCAATACCCATCACCCACCCTCCTCTCCCTCCCACCCCCCATCAACCCTCAGTTTGTTCTCAGTTTTTAAGAGTCTCTTATGCTTTGGCTCTCTCCCACTCTAACCTCCTTTCCATGGGGGAGGGGAAGAAAAAAAAAACAAAGATAATTTTTTAAAAAGCAACTCAATTTGAATGAAGGGCAGTCAAGACTTTTCTATACTAATTTTATGACTTATTGCCAACTAAATCTGAAATTCTACCTCGTATCTTAAAAGTCTTGTCATCTCACATGTGATTGGTACATTACAAATTTATATGGAGAGTAGGAATTTATGTTCTTAGCAAGATACCTTTTTTTAAAATCATAACACCGCAAAATGCTTGATACAGAGTGAGTGCTATGGAAGAATTATCTATGATTATAAGATAGGACAAGACCTTTCATTTAATGTGTATAGAACCTTCTAGAAGGTCTGCATTAAACTAGACAATCTAAGGGTCCTGTCACAGAGATTTTGAGACAGTAAGTCTGTATTGGTTCTCAAGAATATGCATTCTAGTTAGCACCTCAGGTATCCTGAGAGAGGTCGGTAGACCACATTTAAACAAACAGTAATACTGAGTTTCCTCTGAAGACCAGAAGAGATAATAATAAGAGAGGCTTGGTGTGTCATAAAAACAAAATGGATAATATGAAAAAAGTAAACCCTCAGCCAAATGACAAGGAAATCAATGGACAATCTTGAAGGTCTACTATGTATAAAACTGTGATATACTTAGGAATCTGGGAGTGGGGACAAAAACATAAAATACAAAATCCCGTGTGTGTGTGTGTGTGTGTGTGTGTGTGTGTACAAACAAGATAATACCTGTTCTTATAGACTCTGCCACTCCACAAGCATCCTTAGGCACAAGTCTTTGAAAGCTTGAATTACCATAGCAGAGCAAAGGAGCAATGAAAAAGCAATCATGTAAAAGATAAATTTTTATTCTTCCAATAAACCACACAAGGAGGGGGTTTTGAGACAAGTTTTAAAGAAAATATGATCTGCCATCCTTTGAGTGTCATTTCCAATTGAAACTGAGAAGTGAGTTTTTGAAAAATAATAATGATAATAATGCATCTTAAACTCCACCCAGATGAGAATTACAATGAAGCAGAGCGCAAGGTATTTTTTAATGTTTTTCAAAATCAATGGATGAAATAGATTAACATTTGACTAAGCATACATAGGTGTGTGTATATACATAGTTATTTTCTTCTTTTTTTCTACTAGTAATTAATCTGAATGGTTTTGAAGAAAATGTACACTCTTTCTTCAAATAGAAGAAATAAAAATACAGAAAAGCCCCAAGGAAATATCCCCAAACTAAGTGATCTAAATGTGAAACTGTGGAGAGCTCTCCATTATTAACAGAAGACGTGATTCAAATAAAAGCCAAATAAAAGAAATATGTTTCTAAAAGCAGTATTATTTCCAAGCGTTACATAAAGTTTCTCCGCAATCTCTCAGAAGCTGCTGGTTTCTGTTGAGCACTGTTGGTCTTTGCTCTAATTATCTCTGGCTTATAGATTATATCCCTGCTACTGTCACCAAATCATTGAATGACCTTGGGACAGTTTCTAGCAAAAGTCGGTTTTCTCTGTTTATGAAACGAAGGTAGTAATCCTTGACACCCTCATACTTCACGGAGGTATTTCAAAAATTAATGAGTCACGAAGGCTTTGAGCTGTTCTGATCAAAGGCACTGTATAACTACAAAGAATTGTTATTATTTACCACTAGGTCCTTTTTATTGTGCCACTAATGAGCATTGTGGTCAGCAATAACTTATTAGGGGGAAAAAAGGAGGTAAAAGTTAAGAAGGCTGTTTCTCTCCATATTCAGATATAATTCTTGTTAATATTAATTGCTGTTATGCAGACATATTGGAAATGGGCTTCCTGTAGTCTCACGGTTCCGGTTGGGAAGTCTTTGCAAATATACCTACCCTGGGTTTAGAGGGTTTCACATATTGGGAGTTTTTCTTGGATGTGTGCAAATTCTACAAAGAACTCACATTTCAACCGATTTGGTACAAAAGGCTCAGCGTCAAAAGTTCTCATTAAGATTAAAAACAGAGAGGGAGGCAAACCGTAAGAGACTCTTAAGTACAGAGAACAAACTGGAGGTTGCTGGGGGGGGGGGGGGCGGGGGAAGGTAGGTGGGGGGGATGGGTTAAATGGGTGATGGGCATTAAGGAGGGCACTTGTTGGGATGAGCACTGGGTGTCATATGTAAGAGATGAATCACTGGGTTCTACTCCTGCAAGACTACACTGTATATTAACTAATCTGAATTTAAATTAAAAAAAAATTTAAGGTTATTTTCTTCTATACCCCCTTTTTTTCATTTTAATGATCCTTAATCAATTCTTCTCTCTCTCTCTCTCTCTCTCTCTCTCTCTCTCTCACGCACACACACACACATGCACATGCACAAGCACACACGCATGCACACACACACTCACTCACTTCAGTTTTCTTTGGAAATTAGGTAATCCAATTTTTCATTTAAAGAAACTAAGAGTCTTTGCTTGCTTTCTCCTCGAGGATTTTGATGGCTTCCTGTCTTACATTTAGGTGTTTCATCCATTTTGAGTTTTTTTTTGTGTATGGTGTAAGAACGTGGTCCAGTCAGAGAAAGACAAATATCATATGACTTCACTTATATGAGGACTTTAAGACACAGAATGGATGCACATGAGGGAAGGGAAGCAAAAAAATATAAAAACAGGGAGGGGGGACAAAATATAAGAGACTCTGAAATATGGAGAACAAACTGAGGGCTCCTGGAGGGGTTGTGGGAGGGGATATGGGCTAAATGGGTAAGGGGCATTAAGGAATCTACTCCTGAAATCATTGTTGCACTATATGCTAATTTGGATGTAAATTAAAAAAATAAAATTAAAAAAAAAAAAAAGAACCTAAGCGTCAAATCGTTGGTTTTGCTGGAAATTTTCAATCACAGGAATATAAATGCGTTTTCTGCTTCTTCTCAAACCATGTTTCACTGTCCATATTCTAACCCATTAAACACTCAACGTGAGCAATTGGAATAGCAAAAAAAAAAAAAGGTACGTATTCAGCACCTGTTTGAAAAGATTTCCCCCTTTCAAAATGGATAGATGGCACAGAGTCATTATGGTACAAATCAGACTTCAAAAGATTGAAGAAAAGGTTATAAATATTAGTGAGAAAGTAGGCAATTTTATTTTACTTTGTCCCTCCTAAAAGCGCATGTCAAAAATCTTCTTCCAGGAATATTTAGAAGCACTTTGGGTCTCTGATGGGCAAGAAGGAGTACAACTTCTTGGAGCCTGGGCAATCCACCTGTCTCCCAGCAGCCTTCTTTCTCAGCCTGAGGCCTCTCTCCCATGCATAGCTCTATTCTAAAATAAACAAAGCACTCAGCCACTAGAAGCACTTCAGCTGAAACAAGTCCATTCTTCAGTACTCAGGGTAAATGAATTTTTCATGAGCTAAGATCTATGCAGAAAAGTTTTCATGAAAATCTCCTATTTTTTAAGGAAGAGTTCTACGGACTGAATTGTGTTCCAGCAAAATCCATCTGTTTAAACCTTAATCCCAATGTGACTCTCGTTGAGATGGTGCCTTTGGGAGATAATTAGATTTAGATGAGGTGGTGAGGGTAGAACCTTCGTGATGGGGTAACTGCCCTCATAAAGAGAGCCGAAGATTTGCTCTCTCACCCTCTCTCTCACTCTTTCCCCACCATGTGAGGATACAGGGGAAGGCAGCCACCTACAATCAAGAGAGGGGAATCTCTCCAGAAACCAACCATTCTGGCACCCTGATCTCAGACTTGCAGCCTCCAGAACAGTGGGAAAACAAAACACCTGTTGTTTAAGCCACCCAGTCTGTGGTATTTTGTTATGGCAGCTAGAATTGAAGAATACAAAGAACAGTAGCAACAGGCTGTAATGACTTTGTTTAGTCTTAACATATAAAAATTCTAATTGGATTCATGACCTTATAAAGATACAAGTTAGGAGGTGAATGGTTCAGACGTGTCTGCAATAATTCCTTTACCCAATATGCTACGTATCAAATGCCCATTCAACAAATATCTAATGAGTAAAGACTGAACTCCGGGATGGGTGTTGGATAGAAAGACAACACAAAAGGATAAAGCTCCTAACTTCAAGGTGAGGAGAACATGATAGAGATATGGCACTTACTCAGAGAATACAAGGTAAAATGTAAAGAAAAGGGACAGACTGGGTTCCCTAAAGATAATGGCAGTAGAATGTAACTGGCTACACAGTGGAGAAGAATTTTATTTTTAGTGCAGTATATATTTGGGGAATGAAAGGCCTTTTTTAAGGTGAAAGAAAGTGTATAAGGTATGAATTCAATGGTAGGCAGGGTAAAGATGTGAGCCATTTTTAATGCTCTGTATTTTCAAAAATAATGGAATGATTATTTTGTGATTCATTCTTTATTGGACATTATTTTACCAGTTTCACCGCAAAGAATGTCACTGAGCCTTTAAGCTATTCTAAACACGCCTCAATTTGGTTTTTCTTGGTTTTACCAAGTACAAGATGAAAGTGTTATCACTCACTTCACAAAATATATCGGTGTATATTCCCTACGGAATAATTTAAAGGATATGAAAAGCAGTTAATTGGTCTAGAATGTCCCTTCCTCCAAAAATACCAGATAAATGACAGAACATTTTATGTAAAAGAGCCATATTCTTTGAATACTGTGAACTGCCACTAAAAGCATAATGTAATGGTTAAAATTGTTGAAGTTTGAATCCTGACTCAGCAACTTAGCTGCAAAACTTTAACTTGAGAAACGTGTTAGCCTCTCTGTGCCTCACGTTGGTCTTCTATAAAATGAAAATGATAATTTGTTCTTAAGGCAGTTACAAGGTTAAATTATGCAGTGTTTAGAATAGAATCAGTAGGTATGCAATGAATGTTCACTATTGTATTAAGAACTTTTTTCTGATTTGGATGCCTTTTATTTCTTTTTCTTATCTAATTGCTCTGGCTAGGACTTCCAGTACTATGTTGCATGGAAGTGGCATTTGTGTCTTGTTTCTAATCTTAGAGGATAAGCTTTCAGCTTTTCACCATGGAGTGTGATGATAGCTATGGGCTTGTCACAGATGGTTTTTATCATGTTGATACACATTTCTTTATACCTAATTTGTGCCGATTTTTATGATAAGTGAAATATGCCAGACAGAAAAGGACAAATAGTGTATGGTATCCCTTATATGCGGAATCTAAAAAAACAAAAACAAATTGTCAAATTCATAGAAACAGAATAGAATGGTAATTGCCAGGGATGGGGAATATGAGAAGTGGGGAAATGTTGCTCAAAGGCACAAATTTCCAGTTGTACGTTGAGTAAGTTCTAAAGGTCTAATGTGCATCATCGTGACTATTGTTAATAGTATATTGTACATTTGAAGTTTGCTAAGACAGTAGATCTTAAGCACTCTCATGAAAACAAACAAAAAGTATACCAAATCATTACAGTACACACTTTAAATATACTACAATTTCATTTTTCAATTATACCTCAATAAGCTCATAAGACATAAAAACTATTTTTCTTTATCCTACGACACAAATATTTTTCAATATAATTGAGATGATATGCATGAAAGTACCGAATCCTAACATAATGTCCACATAATGACATTAGACTGTATTAGAGAAAATTAATATCAGAGAACATCTCTATGCTAATGATATCCATGATAATTTTGCCCTATTAGTTATCGACAGCACTCACTCATTTATTCATTCATTCATTTAAAAATAAGAGTATACTGGGGCCCGTGGGTGGCTCACTTGGTTAACTTCTGACTTTGGCTCAGGTCATGATCTCATGGTTTGTGAGTTCAAGCCCTGCATCAGGCTCTATGCTGACAGCTCTCTCTCTCTCTCTCTCTCTCTCTCTCTCTCTCTCTCTCACACACACACACACACACACACACAAATAAATAAAACATTTAAAAAAAAATTTAACTAGACTATACTTTATGTTTTCTGCCAGTCTCTGTACTTGGTTTTGAAGATTAGAAAAAAATGACCCTTTCTGTACAGGAGATCATGGAATAAAGCGTATCTTGACATATTTGTTGAAGTACTATTTTGAGTGTTAAATATCATGTATGGGGTTCCTTTCCTTTGAACATAATGTACTATCCTCATTTATGTCTCATTCAGCACAAATTTTCATTTGCTGATATATAATTGAAGGCTGAGTTTCTGAAGGAAATTTGGTTAGACAAGGAACTTTACATGAGAATGGGGAGAGTTGGGCAAAGAACAGAATAGAATTATTAAATAATGTGTCAAACTGATCCTATTTTGTTTTAAAAATATACATTAAAAAAATCATGTTTTGTGATTGATTTGCCTCAATAACTTTGTTTCAGAAATGTTGATCTGTTTTACTACAGGTAAAAGGATATCTGGTCAAAATGCTAATACAGCCACTTGGAACTTGCCTTGAACTCTGAGGAAGCCTGATTGTTATTGGTGGTGGACTATATATTAATAAAAGACAAAGGGGAATGAATGGCTAGACATGTCAGGAACAACTTTACTACAATTTTAACTATGCGAATGTAGAAAAGGATCTAGAAGATTCATAGAACGTGGCAACCTACCAAAGATTGTTCAGCTCTCCTACTTTGTCTTTTCCTATGTACATATAGTTGTATCAGCACATATGAACCTGTACTCCAAATCACGGCACTTTCTCCTTCCATGACTCAATTCCATACAGAAGTGGAGTGGCTTCCTGTTCTGGAGCATGTCCTAGTAGGCTCCTGGATTTTCATAGGAGCACATAAACCATACCCTATGACTTACTTGAATACTAAAAGAAATGCATCTGAAATAAAGAATTTTGCACTTTAGATCTGTATACCATAACAGAACCTCAAACTTTCTGGGAGTTTAGAGATGCTAACTTTTCATTTCTAAGAAATTATGTTAATGGGGATTTTTTTTGAAGAATGACCAGCCTACTCAGTCTCTAGATATCTAAAACGCTATCCTTAGACCATGTCCAACACCTCAGATAGATGCTCGGATCGTCCAATTTTGCCTGATTGCAAAATTAGTTGTCTTTGTCACTCTCAGGTTGCTGTTCTGCTACGTGTCCACACGTTTTTTTAATGACATAAATTTCTCCAGTGACCCCACTTGCCTAATAGATCCTACTATTGGAAAGGAGGAAAGAAAAGATGGAAACAATTTTATCTTTTAGTAGGAACTAAAACTAAAATACTATCAATCACAGCAAAAAAAAAAAAAGGTAATATATGAAATCTCAGTGAAAAAAAAGTAACAACTAATAACATGTTTTCATTTTGCAAATCTCTTTTCACTTGGAGGTGCTGATGGAATGTGAACTGACAGTAAGTAAATCAACAATTGATTGTGACTGCATTAGATAAAGATTTTTCAGAGCAAAGATGACATCAGTGGAATGTGTTTACTCATTCTACATGGTAACCTGTTTCTCCTTCAATGCCAGTCAGCTCTGACAAGAATGCCCCCATCTGAAACCTTTTGTTTCCTGGGATGTTCAAAAACGTATGCCAGGTAACTAATGAGGAAGAAAACTAAATACCTACAATGGAGGCTAAAGAAGGAAACGTGAGTGCCATAAATTGGACAGTAAATTTTTCTTATGTAGATTTAACCAATCCCTTGAATTAACATGTGGAAAGTCACCACTGCTTTTTTTTTCTCACCATGATATGATGTTTGTGCTGTTGTTCTGTTTATCTTTATAATTTTATTCATGATATCTTAATTTATATTTAATATAATATTTAAGGAGTGATACAGAAGCGACTGTATTGGTTCAAGTAATCATGTAGAAGTTGAGCTCATGTAAATGTCCTTAGCGATTTATAAAAATCCATTTCAAGGGCGCCTGGGTGGCTCAGTCGGTTGAGAGGCCGACTTTGGCTCAGGTCATGATCTCATGGTTCATGAGTTCGAGCCCCACATTGAGCTCTGTGCTGACAGCTCAGAGCCTGGAGCCTGCTTCAGAGTCTGTGTCCCCCCCGCCACTCTCTGCCCCACCCCTGCTTGTGCTCTGTTTCTCTCTGTCTTTCAAAAATGAATAAACATCTAAAAAAATTATTTTAAATAAATAAAAATAAAAATCCATTTCATCTCCAAAACTTTTTCTATATTAACCACAGAGGTAAGTACAGTCCGGCCTACAGAAAATATACTGGTTAATCTGTTAAAGTGTCTTACGAAATCCGTCTTTTATTTATGGAGATTTCATTATGGATTTTACACTTCTACATTTTTGCTCGTATTTGGGGAATGAGGGTTCAGATGTGATTTTCACTCATGCAGAATACTAGATTTGATTCAGTCCCATTGCCAAATGCCAGTCAGTTGTAAAGAATTTAGAAAAGGGGGTGGCTCAGTGGGTTGAGCATCCCACTCTTGATTTCAGCTCAGGTCCTGATCTCACACTTTTGTGATTTCCAGCCTTGTGTCAGGCTGTGTGCTGAGAGGGAAGAGGCTACTTGAGAGTCTCCCTCTCTCTCAGCCTCTCTCCCCTCTCTCAAAATAAGTCAATAAACTTAAAAAAAAAAGGATTTAAAAAAGTAAGGGTAGCTAATACACCCTGATAAGCTTTTTTTAATGTTTATTTATTTTGAGAGAGAGAAAGAGAGCACCCTAGTAGGGGAAGGACAGAGAGAGAGGGAGGCAAAGTCGTAAGCAGTCTCTACACTGTCATTGGAGAGTCTGACACAGGGCTCGATCCCAGGAACCTGAGATCATGACCTGAGCCGAAATCAAGAAGTCAGATGCTTAACCAACTGAGCCACCCAGGCACCTTACACACTGGTAAGCTTTTTAGAATGTGCCCCTGGAAGATGCCTGGTTCAAACTAGCATATTATTCCTCCACTACACTAAATCCAACATTTTATTTGTAAAATCAAGACAAAAACTGAAAATAATTTTCCTTATTATGGCATATTACACATAAATCGTGTCTTAAAACCTCCCAAAAGCCTGGTGACTTAATTGAATAAACTAACCCTACGAATTTTTATGAAGACGTTTTCTATCTCCTAGACATTAGAAAGCTTGTAGGAAAGGCATGAAATGACTTAGGTCTGAGAATGACCCAGCCAGAAACAAGACCAATCAATTAGGTGCATAGCTTTAACAAACTTGATCACAGAAGAAATTCAGGGGCGCAACAATACCTTGTTTTTCCAATAAGTATTGAACGAAAAATAAAATAATTTTATCTTTAAACTCTCTTCCTGGACATTTCTTATCATTTATTGTATATGATGTACCTGTTCTTAATCAGTTGCAGATAACTAGGTTTTCCCCTGGGAAGAACGCCATTCTTTCTTTCCTGCCATTTAAGGAGTACCTCCTTTGTGTTGGATATTTTATGTATGAGTCATCTCCTTCTGGGGATATAACTTGTCCCTCGTGATATTTTTTTCCTTTTTGGCCTGAATCAGCTTACCTTTCACAAACAACAACAACACACACACACACACACACACACACACCCCTCTGGAACTACCCATGTGTAACGCTTCTTCTCTCTTTGGTGGATCTGAGCACATAATGTCACATCATGGATCAACAGAAACACATACAGAAAACAGGAAAGTGTTTCCAAAGGCAACACAATCCATGGGCTACAGACGGCCTTGTGGGGCATGAGTCACAACAGTTAAAATGTCCAAGTTCCCTTTTAAACGGTGACTTCACAAATACCGGATTATTCACGTGTCATGCAAAACAGATCCAAGGACTTTCTTAATTGTATCCAAGTATGTTGATGCTGTTTTCAGATTTCATTGCAGACCATTCATAATATGCTACCTGTGAGCAAGCTTAGCATGAAGTAAAACCGGATGAAGTAAAACTAAATTGTGTGAGGGCTGGGACTGATATTGAGAAACAGCATGAGTTCTGCATGATACAACGTGTACGAAAAATGAGGGAAAAGATTTGGGTGAGTCATGAATCATGCGTTCTAGACAGGCATGGGTTGGGAAAATCAAGAGACAATGGGCAGGACCGACATTTCAACTGTTATCTTAGAAAAAGATGATCTTGGGGCACCTGGGTGGCTTAGTCAATTGAGTGTGGGACTTTGGCCCAGGTCATGATCTCGGGGCTCATGAGTTCGAGCCCCACATGGGGTTCTCTTCTGTCAGCCTATCAGCACGGAGCCCACTTCAGATTCTCTGTCCCCCTGTCTCTGCCCCTCCCCCACTTGTGCTTTCCCCAAAATACATAAATATTTTTAAAAAAGGAGAGCGATTATTTTAACATTTATCGATGTATATTTGAATGCTGACCTGTTCCAAAGAAGAACTTCCAAGCAGAATTGTATTTTTCTGAACATATCCTTCAGATGCCTCGCTGCCCTCTTTGTGGGATTCCGGTCTCTTTCTGGAATTCACTGTCTCTTCAGAATCCAAAATCTCCTCCTGGCAGCTCCCATCTATTTACCCCAAAAGGATCACACGAAACTTGACTTTCTCTATGTCAATTTAACGTTGGCTGAACACACAGTAATCTAACCACTTTTTTGTCTTATAGGGGATAAAGCTTGGTTTTCCGTAATCTACAGTTTAAGCAAATTATTTTCTGTCTAATGTACCAGGAAATCGCGAAAGCCCGGGGCAAGTTTTAAGATTAAAACACAACCACAACGCCAACAACTTTTGTTCCTCTTCCTGTGATGCTCACAAAGTGGGTAAAGTATAGGTTCCGCATTCCAGCCTTTTTTCCCACTTACCATATAGATCCTGAAGTGTAGATACTCTGTGTTTCTGTGCCTTAATATTACATGTTGTTTACCACAACACCTACCAGTTCTTGTTGTTTTGTTAAAACCAACTTAGGAGATGAAGAGGTTCAGAAGAGGCCAGTGCACTTGGGTTCATTTTTCTTTTCTTTTAATGTTTCTTTATTTTTGAGAGAGAGACACAGACGGAGCATGAGTGGGGGAGGGGCAGGGAGAGAGGGGGGACACAGAATCCGAAGCAGGCTCCAGGCTCTGAGCTGTCAGCACAGAGCCCTATGTGGGGCTTGAACTCACGAACCTGAGCCAAAGTCAGACACTTAACCAACCGAGCCACCCAGGTGCCCCGGGTTCATTTTTCAAGTGGGGAACGCTGAGAACAGTTCCCAAGCTATGCAAACACAGAGGGACTTTATTTGGGTTGCCCTGTTTATTTGCATAGAAATGTCTGCATGTCTATAAACGCTGCATGTACGTTATTTCTCTCTCGATCATCTGAAAACGGTAGCATCTACAAAATGCATTTCTTCATCTAGCTGGATGGACACTGTAAATATAAAACAAACGTCTCTCTTCCAGGCTCGGAAACAAAAATGCCGGAAGATAAAATATGGGATTTTCCACACCTTCCAAAGTTAGAATTTTAACAAAACTCTGGGCACTTTTAACCAAAGGAAGAGAGCTTGGTTTCCAGCAAGATGTGAGGCGGGGAACTGAAGAGAGAGAGCACTGGACTACAGTGTCCAGAGTCCTGTTGGCCTTTCTTCCTTGTTCACGGATACACTGTCTTGCCTTGCACGAGTCTTTAAACCTTCTAGAGCTCAATTATATCCTCATGTATAATATAACTGATAAGCAGCCTGACTCTTCACTGTGCAAGTTCCATAAGCCTTTTGTAAGCTCACAAATGATTTCGAAAGCCTGTTAGGTGCTACCTGTAAACGTGTACCTGGGTGGCTTCCAGGATCCACGTTGCAAAGACGTGTCAGAATCGAAGGGACATGATCGATACAAACGTGCATTGCTCAATGTTTAGCACACACACACAAAAAGGTATTCAATATCTATTTGCTGACTCAGATATTAGACTAAAAATATAGACGTCTCACTTACTCAAACATAACCATTTATGATGTTTAATTTTATGTGTCCACTTGGCTGGGCTGTGGCGTCCTGTTTGTTCACATTCGGGTCTAGATGTTGCCATCCAATGGGATTTGTAGGTGTGATTAACATTTAGAAGGTCAGTAGACTTTGAGCAACATAGATCACCCTTCATGATGTGGGTGGGCCTCACCCAGTCATCTGAAAGCCCTAAGACTAAAAGATTGGGGTGTCCCAAAAAGGAAGGACTTGAGTCTCAAGACTGCTCAAGACTGCAAGCTAGGAAACGTGGCCTGAGTTCTTGGCCTGCTGGTCTGCTCTGTGGATTTCCATCTCACGACTGTAACTCTATCTTACTTGAATCTCCAGCCAGCTGTCCTGTGAGATTATGACTCAAGCCTTCAACTCCTGCCTGAATTTCATATCAACTCTTACCTGAATCCCCACCCTACCAGTGGGTCCTAAGGATTTCAGACTTGCCAGCCCCCATAACTCTCTCTTTCTATTGGTTCTACTGCATTCTGCTTTCCGGGGGAGTCCTGACTAATTGATTATTCAAGTTAGGATTTCTCAAAACGAGGGATCAAGCTGGCTTGAAAAATGAGTTTGTTTGGTTTATAAAGACAAAATGAAATAAAAAGTTACACAATCTGATCATTAAAAAGCAAAGGGGAGATGTATCTAGGCAGGAATAAAATTTTTAGGGGATGCTATTCTGTAAATGGGGATTTAAAAATGGGGCCTAGGGGCGCCTGGGTGGCTCAGTCGGTTAAGCGTCCGACTTCAGCTCAGGTCACGATCTCGCGGCCAGTGAGTTCGAGCCCCGCGTCGGGCTCTGGGCTGATGGCTCAGAGCCTGGAGCCTGCTTCCGATTCTGTGTCTCCCTCTCTCTCTGCCCCTCCCCCATTCATGCTCTGTCTCTCTCTGTCTCAAAAATAAATAAACGTTAAAAAAATAAATAAATAAATAAATAAATAAAAACGGGGCCTAACCTTTAGAATTGTTATGACATTTAAATAAATTAATATTTACACTATTTAGAATAGAATGGTCCTAAGACAGTGCCAGGCACCTAGTAAGAACTCAGTAAATGTTTAGCTGGTGTTAATATTTTCATTATCATCAATTATCTTCACCATCATTTCATCAATTATCAGTTATCATCAGTTACCTTCATTATTCCCTGTATGTGCTTATGATGTCTGCCCACATAATAATTAATAATTTAATCCCCGTAGCTACCCCGTTGTGGCAAGTGTGATATGTCCGTTTGACAGAAATGGCAAAGAAACGTTAAGAAATTGGCCCAAGGTCACACAGTTAGTAAATGGTGAAGATTAAACATAAAGTCAATAGAAAAATACCATAAAATATAGAGGGCTTAACCATGAGTCCTGCCTCCTCACATGAATTTTAAAGAATTATTTAAATAAGAAAGACAAGGGGCGCCTGGGTGGTTCAGTCGGTTAAGCGGCCGACTTCGGCTCAGGTCATGATCTCGCGGTCCGTGAGTTCGAGCCCCACGTCGGGCTCTGTGCTGACAGCTCAGAGCCTGGAGCCTGTTTCAGATTCTGTGTCTCCCTCTCTCTGACCCTCTCCCGTTCATGCTCTGTCTCTATCTGTCTCAAAAATAAATAAACGTTAAAAAAATTTTTTTTAAATAAATAAGAAAGACAAAATGATCATTTGAGAAGAACTAAGCAAACACTAAAGAAAAAAAAATAGAATTTTTCCCCATGAATTTGAATGCATGTGTATACAACTGACACTTAATGCTTTGGTAAAAACTCCAGTGTGGTTCTGGCATGAATTTGTATGTGTTAACCTAAGAATTTAGATTTTAGTTTTTAAGGGATTACCTTTAAATTCCTAGATTAATACACATGAGAATTACTTACTTAAAGAGCCTAACATTCATAAATATGAACTCCCATGCTAAGATTGAAGACAATATACTACTTGTCTTCTATCACCCAAAGCACTTATTTAAAAGCTAAAACACACTCTTTAAAAAGAATGGCTTCATATTAGAGAATCCAAATATGCCATATGCCATTGTAAGATCCCGCAATAGTAAGTAAATCATTTTTGCCATTTAGGGTTATAAATTCTATGTACTTATAGAAAATTGGGCCATGTTTAGCTTTCCCCCCAACTTTAGCTATATTTAGGGATTTTCAGCCATCAGAAGCACACATAGGTCACCAATCAATGGTTATATTTAATACAGATTAGCTTTTGCAAGAAACCGTCTTAATGAATTTGCAACTAATGTTAATACAAAAGGTTGAAAATAATTAGTCTCTTACCTTGGGCTTCTCCTTGTCCTCTCTCCTCAAACAGCTTCATTAATCGATCATTGAGAATTCTAGTATCAACTTGCAGGGGTGCTAAAAGAACATATTTATGGTAACTTTCTCATCAGTTAATTTAATTACAAAAAGAAATTATCAACCATTATGGCTATTTAGTTATTTATAGGTCATAGACACAAATTCTATCCAATATGCTGCCTTGTTCTGAAATTAAAAAAAAAACCTTTAGTAAATCAATGATAACTGGAACAAGGACTTTTAAATGTATATCACAGGCTATTCATAATAGGATACTTCTTCTCCATTAAAAGTGATCTAATATTCAATGGAATATGATATATACTACACAAGAGTCATTTCAGAACAAGCCATTATGGTTTGTCAAATCATAGAAAAGAATATTTTAGCAAAATGAACATTTTCTACTAATACTTGCCGTATAACTTATTTTTTACTGAATATATATAAGAAACAAACATGGGTGGTGTTAGGTGGTCTTAGATTCCCATATATATGCTAATGCAATATAATAGCAAATACAAATGCTACTTAGTTCTTTTGTGAACCTAAAGTAACAAGGTTATGTCAGTACAAAAAACACAAACAACCAAAGAATCAAAGAAAAAAAAACACATAATCATAAAAACACGACACTGGAAGAGGGTTTAAAGAATCATCCAGGTAGATTTGCTGCTGGAAAGAACCAAACATAAACGATGCTAATGTGGATGACCACCCCAGTCTTAGAATTCGAATATACATACATACATCAAATATGTTCCCCTTCCTATAGAAGGCAAGTGAACCAGCTAAACTGTGGTTGCACTTTTACAGTAGTAGTTTTAATCCAGCCCAAGTATTCCTACTACTTATCTCTCTCTTTGCACTCCATGGGTGAGCCAATGCTGAAGATGGTCATTAATTCTGGAACTCACACCTGAAACTCTACCACCAAGTGGTCTAGAAGAGCCTTGAGGGGTCTTCACTGAGCCAGTTAGAAGCTCCTGAAAATTCCAGGTCTCCCCTTTCTATCCATGCTTATGATCTTTTGAACATTAGTGTTGGGGAAAAAATCCAGTGTAGCCTATAATCATAGGCTTAGGTTGCTGGAGTCAGATAGAATGGTTGAAAGGGCAACCTAAAAAGGTCTTTAAAGTTGAGTAGCTTCTGCTCATTGAATCCTGCAGATGGTTTTCCCAAGTAGCAGTTGACCTGCAAGCGTTCTTTTCCTGACAAGGGCCAGCACAAACCTCCTACCACCCCAACACTTTGGGAAAATGGAGAGGGGCCATTTCTGGAAGCCATTTTGCAAATTTTGCATCAGGGAAGCATGAACTTGCATTCCAGCATTGCCTGGATCGTTATAACTCTTAGTGGAACAGTTACAAAACTTACAAAGCTGATATATGGCTCATAAAAGAATCTCATTTGGAAGTTAACAATGAGCAATAGCAAAGGCATAGATGGGGAAATACCTACAGATGTAATAAAAGCTTCAATATAAGGACTTGGTGGTCCTGACACACCGATGGGGGTCACAGACAAGAATAAATGAACATACATTTGGATGTTAAAACGAATGGATAGCCAAAAGGTAAATGGGATCAATACAGAGATAACATCTTTAGAGAGAGGCAAACCTACGTCCAGATCCCAACTCTGCCACTTACTCGCTCTGTAACCTGAGGCAGATTCTTAGAGTCCCTGAACTCGAATCTCCTTGCCCCAAAGATGAAATGGTTGTGAGGGTTAAGAAGATAACACACGTAAAGCACCTCGCTTCATTCCTGGCATAGAGTAGGTACCCAGTAAAGGGCAGCCACCCCCTTTACTTGTTTGTTAACCATTTAGCAAGTGTATGAAGTGCATACTTTTTCAATAGTTTAGATTCTGTGATTCTGAATTAGTGTTTGTGTTTTCACTATGAAGTAATGAATTCTAGACCACTTTTGGGGTGTTGTATGAGAGAAACCTGAATAAGAGACCCCTAACCAATAATTGTTATAGAGGTTCTGGTTTCTTTCCTTACCAGGCAGACCCGGTAGGGAAACCCCCTCAATGATGCCCCAGTAAAACCCTGGAGAGTCAAACGGGTTACATAAGACAGAAACTGAAAACAAGAGAATGTCCCCTTCAAACTCAAATTCAACAATTTGGATGAATCTGCTTATTTTCCCCTCCAGAAATATTCCCAAAGGGAAAGGTAGAGAAAGCCAACAGCACAAATGTAACTCCCGAGGGGAAAGAGAACAGAGAGAGCCAAAGATGGGGGTCCCCTCCATGCTTGCCAGATCTCTGTGATCTGAAGAAAAATACTAAATCTTTCTAAGCTTGTTTCTTCATCTTAAAAGTGGAAATAATAACAACTACTTTGGGTGATTTTGCATTGGTGGGTCAGAGCTACTATACCCACCTGAAGACATCCCTTGAGCACTCAGTAAGTCATAATAACCAATGTTTACAGAAGACTTGCCAGGTTTTGGATATTATGCTTAGCACTTCACGTTTGTTTAGTCATTTATACACGAACTCAACAAATATTCCTCAAGTCGACTCATGTTCTATGCCATCTGCTGCGGTAAGATTTAAAAATTCATCAGCATGGGGCACCTGGGTGGCTCAGTCGGTTAAGTGTCCGACTCTTGGTTTCAGCTCAGGTCACGATCTCACAGTTTCGTGAGTTCAAGCCCCTTGTCTAGCTCTGTGCTGGCAGGGCAGAGCTTGCTTGGGATTCTCTGTCTCCCTCTCTCTCTGCGCCTCCCCTCATGCTGACTCTGTCTCTCTCAAAATAAAAAAAAATAAACTTAAAAAAGTTCATCAGTGAACAAGGTAAGCAATATCTCTGCCCTCTGTGTTCAGAATATGGGGAGAAATACATATCACGGATAACCTCACTAATAAAGAGATTAGTGATCATTCCGTATGAGTGTGATAAAGAAGGTATACAGGGAAACATCACCTTGGTTAGTCAAGGGAGTTGAAAATTGACATTTAAGCCAAAACTTCGGGAAGAGAGTCCAATGGCCAGTAAGGAGGCTGCCCCAGCACCTGTGAGTGTCTGGTGTCCAGAAAGAGCTCCATGAATATAAGGAACAAGAAGAAGTCCCACGTGGCCAGAGCGCAGTGAGCACGTGGCAGGAACCTGAGATGAAGAAGGACAGTATATTGGTCTTTACCTTGAAAGCAATAGGCAACAATAAGAGAGCATCAATGAGGGAGTGGCAAGACGCTGTGTGGACAACAGATTAAAGGAGAGAAGGCACGGATGTGGACAAAAGCAGTCCAAAATATTCCAGATAGGAGCTGGTGTTCACTCGAGACTGGGTAGGAACAGCAGAGATGCTGAGAGGCAACAAAGAACGAGATCTCATGTATCTTATGAGCCAAACATTACGCTGGAGTCTAAGGACCTTTAAGGTTTAGTGGAAAAGAAAGCTGCTAAAGAAATAAGTATAGCGATAAATATGTAAATAATAACTAGGATGCATGTCAAAGGAAAAAAAAAGAGTGATGAGAGAAAGAGAAGCATAATTAAAGTCTGGTGATCAGGGAAAACACATTTTGTGTGTCAAATCCATGGGCCTCAACACTCTGTAAGGTATTATTATGAATTAGTTAGTTATTATTAAATAAATTCAACATGTGATGGTTAACTTGATGTGTCAACTGGGGTAAGCTGTGGGGCCCAGTGGTTTGGTCAAACGTCAGTCTTGATACTGCTGTGACGGTATTTCTTAGATGTGATTGACATTTACGTTGGTACACTTTGAGTAAAGCGAATTACTCTACATAATGTGGGTGGGCCTCATCTGATCAGTTGAAGACATACGGGAAAATGCAGGTTTCCCAAAGAAGTCATTCTCCTCAACACGGCAAGATAGAAACTATGCCTCCATTCCAGTCTGTTGCCCTGATGAATTCAGTCTCAAGACTGCATATCAATGTTTGCCTGAATTTCACATCAACTTTTACCTGAATCTCCATCCTACCAGCCTGCCCTACTGCCCTGCAGATCGACTTGCCAGCCCCCACAGTCACATGAACCAATTTCGGAAAATAAAAATAAATCTCCCTTTCTTTTTGTCACTCTTTGTCTCTATCTCTCCCTCTGTATGTGTGTGTGTGTGTGTGTGTGTGTGTGTGTGTGTATGCACACACATATATATACATAAAATATATGTATTATATACATGTATATTATTATTATGTAATACATACAAACAAAAAGAGAGCCTATTTATTGGTTCTGTGCTCTGTTTCTTTGGAGACCCCTGACACGTAAGCTAATATTACCTACATCAAATCATATACACAATTGTAAAATAATAAAACGCTGTGTAGCTTTGGAGTGGATGGTATATAGAAGCACTGAGATCTGAAGTCCATATTAAGTAAAGTGTATTTACCAAGAGCCAAGAACCAATTGTCCATTGTTTCTACAATCTTTGTTACATAAAAATTAACATACTATCCTGCCAGGACTTATTGCTAAAAAGAGAAAATGGTGGTGGTGTTGGTAGATTGTTGACACTGAAAAAGAGTCATAAATTCTACGAAACATTGAACGTTGTCTAACATATGTCCCTTTATATTTAAATTCCAGGAAGCACAAAGTAAGATAAGTGCTTGAGTATAGGTATAATACCGTCCTCTATTTCTCATACATTTACTTCTCCCTTTTTTGGTGCCCCCAAATCCCTCTTTCATCTATATTTGAACTCTGCTTTCACCACATACATTTACATTTCTATTATACGTTGCCTCAAACTGTTTTGGAAGTAAGTAGAGAACAAATTATAAATAGCTTTGCCACACCTACTGCAAGAATCAAGACGATTCTCAGCAATGAGACTGACAACCTTCCAGAAAATGTCGACATCACTCTGAAGGGAAGCACTGTTCTCGTGAAGGGCCCCGGAGGAATCCTGTGAAGGGACTTAAATCAGGTCAATACAGAGCTCAGTCTCTTTGGAAAGAAAAGGAAGAGGTTCTGACTTGACAAATGGTGGGAACCAGAAAAGAACTGGCAGGGCACCTGGGTGGCTCAGTCGGTTGGGCGTCCAACTTCGGCTCAGGTCATGATCTCACAGTTCGTGGGTTCGAGCCCCGTGTAGAGCTCTGTGCTGACAGCTCAGAGCTTGGAGCCTGTTTTGGATTCCGTGTTTCCCTCTCTCTCTGCTCCTTTCCTGCTCACACTCTGTCTCTCTCTCTCTCTCAAAAATAAAATAAATATTTTTTAAAAATTTTTAAAAAAGAAAAAACTGGCTACTGTTTGCAGCATCCGTAGTCACATACAGACCACGGTCAAGGGCGTTACACTGGGCTTCCGTTACAAGATCAGGTCTATGGATGCTCACTTCCCCATCAACATTGCTATTCAGGAGAATGGTTCTCCTGTTGGAATCCGGAATTTCTTGGGTGAGAAATACATCTGCTGGGTTTCGATGAGGCCCGACGTTGTTTGTTCAATCTCTCAAGCCCAGAAAGATGAGTGAATTCTTGAGGGAAACGACATTGAACTTGGATTGAACTCAGTTGCTTTGACTAGGTAAGCTACAACCGTTAAAAACAAGGATGTCAGAAAATTTGGGAATGTTATCTATGTTTCTGAGAAAGGAACAGTTCACCAGGGCTGATGAGTAAGATCTAAGTCGTCCAGCTACAGAAACAGCAAGATGCCGGTGATTTTTTTCAGACGTATCTGTGATATTTTCAAGATGCGATAAAAGCTGTATTGACTCGGGGGGGAAAAAAGCAAATGATAAACAAATGAATATGAGAACAAAGCTGAACCAGGGTGAAGATAGTTGGCAAACTGGATGTAAAGGTGGCCACCTGCTTGAAAATGTAGGACCCAGAGGGAAGTACAGGCATTGGACAATCACTGCGGACTAAGGGAGAGTGACCCACAATATTTTATTCCATTACACTTACTTGTCCATGGGTAGAGCCATTCATATCTTATCGAACATCTTATTAAGTCCACTTTCGTCCTGACATTACAAAAATCCCCCCAATGCAACTATATATTGTGATCTCCGAGGAATTAAAACAGACTTCAAGAAGAATCCAACCAATAAGTCCTCTCCAGAATTCACTGGGATTACCTTTCATCCCCCAAGTGTATTGGGCAAATAAAAGGCTGGGATTTTTTTTTTTTTCAATTTTCAGTTCACCTTGCTTTGGGCTACTGCTAAAAACTATCCTGAGAGTAAGTCCTCGCCTTCTCTTGTACATGTCTCTTCTGATGATACCCGTTGATCCTGTATCGTCTAAAATTAGGCATAGTTACTGAAAACTGTCTTTTCAAAAAATGTTTGCACTGTGTTTGATCCCTTTTATCGGAGGATTTACCCCTCTCTTTCACTAAAAAGTGCAGATTCTGTGACTGGCGCCCAACGGTGAAATACGGTCTTTGTTATTTTACAACTGCAACCAGACTCAAGGTTACAGAAGAAGAAATAAGAAGTCATATCACTGCACCTTGTGGTTCAAAACTTAAGTGGTGGTTCCATGCGTTCCAATGAAAGGAATTCAGTAGTCACTAGGCACGGAAGCTCCATATGCTAGATGAATTTTGCACTGCATCCAAGAATGCTCATTTTAAGCTCAAGGAGCAGAGGCGGCATTTGGAAAGGAATGATGCGCCTCATATACATAACACAGGCCTTATAATGACACCAAACTGCTTAAGGCCCCGTGTCAAATGAAAGCAAATTCTTGCTGCTTCTATCTGACCAGCTGGCTGTCCTTGATCAAAAATTACCTTCGCTGCCCATCACGTTGTTAGTGGTTAAAACTTACCATTTAAATTGTAAGCTGCAAAATCTAAACGGAACTGCATGTGTGATCTTTGTCACCTCATTTTCATGAATGGAAAAGAATATTCTGACACAAAAATTACATACTTAATTCTAGCTCACCCTCTCTGCTGACCTCCATCCCACACTGCCTTGGGTTTATTTCCTCATCCATCAGTGGGTCAAAGTAATTTCTGCTGTATTCATTTCCTGTGGAAAGTACACGAAGTAAGGGTCAGTGATTATTAGAAGCACATGAACCAAAATGTTAATTTTGAAATCGACACCAGCACAGAAGGGCCATTTTAGCTACTTTATAAGCTTAATTTTTGTACAAGTCCTTCCAGGCCTCCTTTTTTGTAATTATCATCTTGCAAAAGGTCAGAAAAGGTAATTCAAGAAACAAGTTCATGCTATCTTTCGGTTGCTAAAAAATTAATGAGAAAATTATCAAATGTAGACTTTAGAATAATAATATAAAAAACTGAAGCAAAATTATGTTTAGGATAGACTCAAAAAATGGACACTGTTGGATTACAGTGATGTTTCAAGTTCACCGATCGTTGTGTTTGCCTGCTTGTATATCATTCCCAAAGTAAACTGTGTTGTTGTTTCCAGAATTCTGTCATCGACTTACTAGTACCTTCATTATGAGAAACTGTAGAAAATTTCCATGTTGACAGTTGAATAAAAAGAGAGAGAGAGAGAGAAAATAGAGAGAGAGAGAGAGAGGAGGAAGGAAGGAAGGAAGGAAGGAAGGAAGGAAGGAAGGAAGGAAAAGAAGGAAGGAAGGAGGAAAAGAAGGAAGGAATGAAAGAAGGGAAGGAAGGAAGGAAGGAAGGAGGAAGGGAAGGAAGGAAAGGAGGAAGGAAGGAGGAAAGGAGGGAAGAAAGGAATGGAAGGAAGGAAGGAAGGGAGGAAGGAAGGAGGAAAGGAGGGAAGGGAGGGAAGGAAGGAAGGAAGGAAGAAAGGAAGGAAGGAAGGAAGAGGGAGAGAGACAGAGAAAAAAGAAAGTGAGAGATGGTATTGCTTATAGGTCTTTTTTGTTCTGTCAAGTTAAGTTACATGAAGGGAAGGTACCAATGATGCAGTCAGAAATTTGGTCAAAACACATGAATGCTCTCAACAAACTAACCAAAAACTCTCACTTTATGTTTCCCACTTACCTTTGTCCTTATCTCGATAATCAACCTGCAGCATCGAATATGACTTTGTAAGAGAGAAAAGGGCCTGTTATCAATTTTCCAAATCTAGTTTCATACTTCCTGCAGACTGAAATGTACATGTCCGTTGCTAGTAATTTGAACTCAGTAAAATATAACCTACTCTGACGATAATTCAAGTTGCCTCCAACACTGTCCAAGAAATAAAGCATCGTAGTCTGAAAACAATAGTACTTTTGAAAGTATTGTTCACAGGAAAGGGTTAACATATACTAGGCACACGGTGATACTCCACGGTATATTTGATTTAGGATCAAAAATAATCCAACCAGCGTTTCCTTTTCCAAGACTAAATGGAATTTTGATATGAACCGAGGTTTAATTTATATTTCTGGACTGGCACATTTTTGCTGTCAGTCTCTGTTCCATCAACGTAGTAAGTACAAGAACTGAAAATCTGCTTTTCCTTGAGGTCTCAATAAAGGAAAAAAATAAATAAATGAGTTTCATTTTTGTTACTTTATCTGTCAACAACCACTAGGCTGGTATGAATCTTGGCAGTATGTAATCAAAGTCTTGTGTACTGCAATAACACAGCCGTTCTCCCTCATTCACTGTGATTGTTTTTGGTTTTTTTCCCCCTCTACTACAAAGCACTGTGGTACCCTAAGCTCAGTCTTCCATATGCTCGCAAAATAACTCGCCTATATGAAAGCGCAAGGGGTGGTCTATTTCTTACTATTAACGGAAGCGACAGCCGTCAACAATCGGTGCCCAGATCCTGCAATCTCCCCGCATCAAGTACAAAACTCAATTCTTTGTCTCCTGAAACGACTTAGTAAATAACACCGAGAGAATCAAGACCTTGGAGAAAGAAACAGAGGGAAGTCATTTTTAACCAGAAGTCTGGAGAAGTTGATTTGCTTTGTAACCAAATGTATTAGCCAAATTTATTTGGTTCGTAACCATTTTTCAATCCCTGCTGTCAGTGGAGAAATGAGGGTCCCGCCCAGCTGTGCAAGGGGGCCTGCCCCCTGGGATTGCTGGGAGACTCCAGCACCCCCCCCCCTCGAGTGTCCCCTCAAGGCTGGGTGCTTCCGCAAGCCCCTGGGAGGTGGGCCCCTCAAAGGTCCACGTATGGTTTTGACATCTATGCAAATCGTTCCTCCCACATTCATTCTGGGCAGAGGCACACATGTAAGTTATAAATGCCATGCCTGGAGTGATTTATGTTGTGCTCTGCATTCTGGGAGAGGACAGGTAAACGCTAATAAGGAATCTTTACAAAGTAAGACAGGCAATCCGCGGGTTCCCTTTTAGCATCCCCAAAGTTTAGCTTATCTTATCTTTCTTATCTTATGTTATCTTGTTATATTAATTTTATGGAATTCATATAGTTTATATAATTCATATCTTTATATAATTTCTATATCATTATGTAGTTCATATAATTTATGTAATTCGTATATTTTTGTATATTTCATAACTTCATATATTTTTATATAATTCATATACCTTCATATAATCCACATATTTTATGTAACTCATATATTTTTTGTATTTCATGTATTTTATATAATTCACATATTTTTTCTTATATTTTATATAATTCATATATTTTATGAATATATATTTCATGTATTTTATATATTTTATAGAATTCATTATTTCTATTTCATATATTTATATAATTCATTTTTTATGTAATTCATATATCTTAATTCATATGTCTTTATAAAATTCATATATGTTGTATAATTCATATATTTTTACAATTTGTGTATTTTCCACTATATTTTACATCATGTTGTACATTGTGTTACATATACAATATAATATATAACATATATTATACTTGATATATAATATTATGCTTGTTTATTGTCTGTCTCCCTTACTAAAAAAAAAAAAATCAAAACCTAAAAAACATGTTTTCAGACTAACCTAAAATAAAATTGTTCCATGGGGACAATGACATTATGTCTTTGTTTACTGCAGCCCCCTCGGGGTCTAGAAGTGTGCTTGGCACACAGAGGTACTCATAACATCTGAATTCATTTGTCAAATCAACCCTTCTCGGAAACCTACTGCAAATTCTTCCCTGTCTGAGATGATTTGTCTTGATTAACTGAACGACTTTTTTCCCACTCTTTATTCGTCTCTTCCTTTCTATTCCCCACCCCCTCTACCTTTTCCTCCAAGATCCCTCTTCCCTTTGCTCTTTAACTAAGTGCTTTCTAGGAACAAAATATTATGTTTGTGGATTTTAACAAGGAACAAACAAAGCACCATGGCCTCTGCCTTCAGAGCACAATGAGCTCAGAGAACAAGGAAGGGAAACTATGCAATCTGGTAAGATTTAATACTGTGGTAAAGGAGTTCTGTTCTAGCACATAGCAGGAACATCTAACCCATAATACTGGGGACTTAGAGAAGACTCCCGGAGAAATTGCTACCTGACGTTGTTTCAAAATGTGATCAGGAATTAGCCAAATCTAAAACTACCGGGGAAAGGAATTTTTCATGGAAGGGGAAGCATGGGCAAAGGCGAAAAGATGCAAAGAGCGTAAAGACATGAGAAGCATGTTTCATTAGCAGATGCTGTTCGATTTTGCTCAGTCCCCTGAAGTTACAATATTGTAAAGTAAGTAATGGCGTCCAGACTTCCTCACTAGTCCCAGAATGGAGTTTAACTCATGTTTTTGTTCAAATGATTATTACGTTTTTGCACTTTCTGCTGGTATGATGTTTCCTATCTATTCATTCGACCAGTATTTATTGAGTGCTTTTTATGTGAATATGTCAGTAAAGTAAAATGCTCAAATATCCTTCCCCTCCCAGAGCTTACATTCTGGGAGTGGAAGAATAAAGGCAAACAAATATGTATATTTTATAGGTTTTGTGGGGGTTCTTTTTTGGTGGTGATAAGTGTCGTGGGAAAAAATGAGAGCCAGATAAGGATGATGACGCAACTCAAGGACGAGTAAGGGTCACGTGTTTTGCATATGCCTTTGTTTCACACTAAGAATTACACTCAAGATCAAATCACTATATTCTCAAGACTGTAGAGATAGTGAAGCCATACTGCAATACTTATAACCTATTATTTATAATGTCTTATGATTTTGCCAAGTTCTTGCTATACAATAAATCAGCCTATGAGTCAGATAAGAACCTACACTTAAATGGCAGAACAATTCCTCCTCTTTACGGTTATGTCTTGCCCTGATAAACCACTAACCTGAATACAGTAGGCTAAATCCAGTAGTCTAAGACAGTAAAGCACAGCAAACCTATGATACATTCGGAAACAACAGACTTCCTCCTAACACTACTAGCTCCTTTGCTCAAGTTTCATTGGATAGTGTGAGGCTATAATAAAGTGGGATGGCTTTTGAATAGGGTGTAAATTACCAGAAGGTAGGTTGCTAATAAGATAAATTTCTGAAAGTGCCCTAGTCATTCAGAATATGCATTTGGATATATCTAAAATCATCTCACAGGAAAATTAATAGACCCACTGAGAAATTCAAAGTAGGGCATCTAGCAACATACATACAACAGATTCTAATTTCGCTGGCATTTAACTGTTTGTTATATTCAGATGAATAATCTGACAGCCCCACGTGTAAATATATATCTTACAGGATGCATTGAAGCAATTGGATGTGATACATAAATTAATAAAGCAGGACACTGGTCTTACAGGTACTCTTGGTACTCTGTTGTTGTTTCCAACTTCCTAGAATTAGCCATTCAATGTTTAGAATCAGCCTCAGTTGATTCATTTCTTGTGCTATTTTTTTTACTGAACTGGGGGTGGAGAACACATGTACTTGCCTCTGCCCTTCCACACATATCAGGTTTTCCTATCATTTAACTCAGAGCAGCACAGAATGTAATCAGGGCTTTTACTTAAATTACAGTGTACATGAACTTTGGTCAGGAAATACTCCAGTGTGCACCCATGCAGTTCCTTGGGGGCTGTAAGAGCGAGAACGAAATTGCCCACCAGAGGAAGGTTAGCGTGAATCATGGCAGTGTCTTGGCTCAACGAGGCAATCACTTCCTTTCAAATCAGCTCCATTAGCTCCCGAGGAAGAAAATCTGAAGGCATCTATCTGTTCCTTGGGAGGTTTTTATCGACTCCATTCTTGTCCTTTTCCTGTGAATCCACCTGTTTCAGCTCAGCCTTTTATCACCAACCATCATGTTTTCTGTGATATACTGTCAGTGAAATAAAAATAGGAGAACTGCATGCAAACTAAATCACTAACTAAACGGTTTACATTCTATGATGCTAGCCATGCACCAACATTTTACAAACTAGGATATTCTCCCGAACACTATTCCTTTTAAAGGCATGAAGGCTACGTAAGTGTAATGAAACTGAATTGCTATGCACTTTATGAATACATTTGGGAAACCTTCCTATTTTCCCCTCTTTGAAAATCCAGTATGAAGAACTCAGGTTTAAATGTCCACAATGCCAGTTTACATATACATATGTGGAAATCAGGGGCTGTAATAGAATATAGAAAGTGAAAACTATGTCAAACTTATACATGCCTTACCATACTAAATCAATCCAAATACTGTTTTATAAGGTTGATTTACAAACATTTTATATATATATACATATATATGTGTGTGTGTATATATATACACACACACATATATATTATGTTTGTAATATATATAATATAAATAATAAATGTAAGTAAATATATAATATCTAATATTGTAATATATAAATACAATATTATAATATATATTATGTATATAATGAATAATATAATAAAATATAAAATATATGTGTGTATATATATTTTTTTTTAAATAGGGTTCATGCCCAGCACAGAGCCCAACGTGGGGCTGAGATCAATGCCTGGGCTGAGATCAATGCCTGAGCTGAGATCAAGAGTCAGATGCTTGGGGCGCCTGGGTGGCTCAGTCCGTTGAGTGTCCGACTTCGGCTCAGGTCATGATCTCGCGGTTCGTTATTTCGAGCCCCCCATCGGGCCCTGTGCTGACAGCTCAGAGCCTGGAGCCTGCTTTGGATTCTGTGTCTCCCCCTCTCGCTCCCTGCTCGCACTCTGTCTCTCTCTCTCTCTCTGAAGAGTAAATAAACTTAAAAAAAATTTAAAATAAAAAAAAGAGTCAGATACTTAATCAACAGTCACACAGGCACCCCCAAACATATTTTACATTTAACTTAAAGGCAACTAAAGATACAAGAATACATCTTACTGTGATAAAGCATAGTATTATGCTAAATATTTAAACAGAACAACACAACCCAAATAAACATCCAAAAATAAAAGTTAATGACAAGAACTCAAAGTACGATTCAGATGTTCACTATCAATACTATTATTCAGCACTCTCTTAGAAATCTTGGCCAAAGCAGTTAGAACAATAGATGAGCTCAAACTATTGAAAATCATTATATCTTATGCAATTATTATTTGAAGATGATATGCTTCCCTACCATGAAAACATAAGAGATGTAACAAAAAAACTTTTAGAACAAAGGAGATATTATTGACACAATAGCTTGAAAATAACCAGGTAATCGTTAAGAATCATTAACTTTTCTAAATACCAACAATAGGCACTTAGAAGACAAAATGAGAATAGAAAAGCAACACCCAGGGGCACCTGGGTGGCTCAGTGGGTTAAGCATCCAACTTCAGCTCAGGTCATGACCTCATGGTTTGTGGGTTCGAGCCCCACATCGAGCTCTGTGCGGATAGCACTGAGCCTGGAGCGTGCTTCAGATTCTGGGTCTCCCTTTCTCTCTGCCCCTCCCCCCCACACACTTTGTCTCTTTGTCACTCTCAACGAATAAACATTAAAACAAAATTTTTTTTAAGAAAAGGAACACCCAGAAAAGCTCCAGAGCGCTCTCAAAAATTAAATTATTTATATTAGATTTTGCATAGGAGTCCGTTGGTCATCATCAATAGTATTCGTCTTACTCAGAAATTCAAACTGAAAGGCATGAATTTCTTTAACAGCCGGGTTAAAAACAGCAAATGGATAATAGTTCTTTTTTCATCTTTACAGAAAAGCTAGCCTGTGCGAATTACTTGACCACTAACCCTGTATTCCAGAACAGGTGCCCTGTTGGGCAAATTCGCCTTCTCAACTGCTTATTCTTACTTCCTTTCCACATCTTGTGGGTATTTGAGATATCAGTGATTTGAAAATCTAAATAGGGTAACAGTAGAAGTTTGCTAACAAGTACTAATTAATTGAGCCATATTCTTTCTTCCCCGAAGGCCCTCCCTCGTGGTAGATTATGAGGCATCTTAACTTTCAAACCACCATAGTGCCGTTGAGTGCATAATTCCTGCAGGGCATTATCCCAAAGCACCTCGAGGCATTAATGCATCCTGTGCTCCCCTGGACCTCAAATCCACAGCGGTAGAGTGTGTCCCTAAGTAGCTAGCTCCTAAACTGGAAGATCTTTCCATTACTTAAGTAATGGCGATAATTCAAAGGTGAAGTATAAATATACTATTTTTTTTTACACGTTTCAAAGTCCTTCCAAAAATATCAAGGTGGATTTCCTTTTTTTTTTTTTTTCCTAGCTTGAAGCCTGGCAGCATGATTCTACATGTAAATAAATTGATGTATATAGCGTGCAATATTGCCTTTCAAATTAGGACCTACCTGAAATTAAACATCAATCACCCTCTAATCTTTTTTTCTTTTTTAAGAGAGAGAGATAGGGAGAGAGAAAGTGAGCAGGGGAGAGGGGAGGGGGGCAGAGGCAGAGAAAGAATGCCAGGCAGGCTTGCATTGTCAGTGCAGAGCCTAACACGAAGCTCGTTCCCACGACCCAGGGATCATGACCTGTGCCGAAATCAAGAGTGGGACGCTCAACTCACTGAGCCACCCAAGAGCCCCACCCTAACCTTTTTTATTGCGCCATCATTCATTTAATAATATGTCTTCCTCATGGATCTAAGGTTACTTGTATTTATGCACTATGTTTAAGACTTCATTTAGGTAGTAATGTTTTCTTAATTTTTTTTTGATGTTTATTTATTTTTGAGAGAGAGACAGACAGAGTGTGAGCAGGCAAGAAGTAGAGAGAGAGGGAGACACAGAATCTAAAGCAGGCTCCAGGCTGTCAGCACAGAGCCCCATGCAGGGCTCAAGCTCACAAACTCTGAGATCATAACCTAAGCTGAAGTCGGAACCTTAATGACTGAGCCACCCAGTCTGCCCAGGTAGTAATGTTTTCATCACAGTGCAGCACATTTCAATATGGAAGCAATCAATACCATGGATTATTAGATTTAGTTTAAATAATCTTAATTAATAATCCTTTCTCTGAAAACTCTGGAAATTTATAGACAACTACACTTTATCTCCTAAAGCAAAGGGTTCAGGACTTCCCCTGGGTTTTTTTTAAATAAGGTTTTTGGTCAATTTGCTGTTAAATTCTCTCTAATAGAAAACAAAAGTGATCTGAAAGAAACTCTAAATGGAGTTATTTGGAGATGAAGGACTTATTTATATTTAAGAGCATAAAATACTAAGGTCACGAACAACTTTTCTAACAAAATTGTTCTTAAAATGGAAATGCAACCATTGACTCTAGTCAACATCATGGCTTGCAAAGTTTGAATGTATATGAAACTGCATTGGTATGGTGTAACTTCTTATTCTGATAGGAAGTTATGTCTTTTAAAATTTCACCATCTATTTCGGAAGATGTGGGTAAACAATCCAGTAACACGTCCAGCTGCTAAGACGATGATCGCATCGCTAATGTGGCAGAAAACATTGTTCTGTCACATTTTGTTCTGTCCTTTTACTGTGCAGCTGTTTATATTAGGAAAAGACTTGGACTTCTGCAATACCAGCTTTGTGATTTCCGGTCTAGCATTTCCACGATTCTAAGATTCTTAACCATCCTTTCCACCCTCGTATACATTCTTATGTTCACATTTTTATGTTAAAGCTATATAAATTTCACTGGCGTATAAATAGATCCAGTGGTTGAAATGTGTGAGCCCATTTCTCATCCATGAACCAGAGTAGTAACGCAACATCTCTCAATGTTAAAATCATTCTTAAAAGAATTCTTACTCCAACCAACAATGTACGAACGATTTTATAAAATATTATCTTACGAACACAGTTATCCATTAGGGGGTTTTGCTAACATCAACTTGAAGACAACACAGAAAATAATTGTGCTGAATGGTTGGTAAAAAGTGTTACCAATGGTTTCAATTTTAGCATTAACAGAAACAGGAAAAGATAACACAAATAGACGTTCTCCTAATTTCCTGGGCAAATCTGTCTGATTAACTGTAAGGAGGCAGTTCTTTCTGAGAGGACAATAAATGAAACTTTTCTTATTCTATTGAAATTCTCAAAACTCAAATATCTGATTAAAATGCTCTTTCCCAAACTGAATGTTGTTCTAGAACTCTTACTCCATTAAAAAAAAAAAAAAACAAAAAAAAACAGGAAAGTAAACTTAAATTGATGTGTGTTGATTTGTGTAAACTGACCAAATATTTTATCTTTCATGTATCTCCATAAAATATTTCTTCATTTCAGAAAGAAGGATACATTCCTGAGTGTTTATTTTTAGCCTTTGAGGTCAATGAAGGAGGTTCAACTCACTTAGGAGCCAAATGGGGTCTACAGACACAAATCCAGGTCAGTTCAATAAACCTAAAGCAAATGATTTGCCTGTCTATTTCCTTCATCTTAATAACAGTTGAAATGTCTTAAAGCAAAAACAATATATATTTTTTAATGTTCTATAAATTTAGGGGTGCCTGGGTAGCTCAGTCGGTTGAGCGTCCGTCTTCAGCTCAGGTCGTGATCTCACAGTTTGTGAGTTCGGGCCCCGAGTCAGGCTCTGTGCTGACAGCTTGGAGCCTGGAACCTGCTTCGGATTCTGTGTCTCCCTCCCTCTCTACCCCAACCCCACTCACACTCTGTCTCTCTCTCTCTCAAAAATAAATAAACATTTAAAAAATTTAAATGTTCTATAAATTTCATATAACACTTGTTTCCCATCTTAAGGGGAAAATAGCCACAAGTGAGAGTGATGTAAACAGTTTTATACAACATGACTTCTAAAATAACCTAGGCTATGTGCACTATGGGGAGAAACAATTCTCATCACATATTTGCTCAGACAATTTGAATTATGCACTTTACATGTGCACTACAAGTTATTTTTATTACAAATTTTTGTGCATGTGTAACTTTAATGGCTACACCAATCTGAAATTAGATTTAGAGTCACATTTATAACCATAATCCATGATTTCTTTGGCTCAGGCACAACTATTATGGATCTCCTACCCTTATTTCAAATTACCCCTCATCTCTGCTGGAAGGATCTAAGGCCTTAGATCATATATGCCCAAACTAATTTCCCTTAGTGTCTTTAGAACATTTGCCATTTTCGGGGTGCCTGGGTGGCTCGGTCGGTTAAGGTCCGACTTCAGCTCAGGTCATGATCTCACGGTCTGTGAGTTCGAGCCCTGCGTCGGGCTCTGTGCTGACAGCTCAGAGCCCGGAGCCTGTTTCAGATTCTGTGTCTCCCTCTCTCTCTGCTCCTCCCCTGTTCATGCTCTGTCTCTCTCTGTCTCACAAATAAATAAACGTTAAAAAAAAAAAATTTAAAAAAGAACATTTGCCATTTTCTTTCTCTACCACTCCACCTTCTGCTTTGCTGCTGCCTATGTAAAGGTTTTTCTACCAACAGAGGAGTTTTTCAAACCATTCTTATCATGGAATCAATGGTGGTGCTTCCATTCTATGAAGCCACAGGAAAACCACTTGTTGTCATTCCAGAGCTGCCATTGGGGCCACCTCCAGTGACCACTGTTGCCTCCAATGCTAATATTTGCTGGTACCCATTCTAGGCTATGGTACATTCTCTCCAACATCTTCTCTTGTTCTGATCAGACCTTAGACTCGTGCCTCCATCCATCCATGTGCCATTGGCAATGTCAAGTGAAGGGATATACATAGTCTTTGCCCACAAGGGACTCCTCCACATTACACAAGTTAGCAGGTAGAACCATTGTGGTTCTTCAACAACTGACAGAGATCTCAGTTCTTATTCCAAGACCCTCTCCCAAAAAACCAGGAAGAAATGCCTGGGGATTAGATCATGGGACAAGATGATTGGCAAACACTACTGTAATCAAAATTTCCACACCCCACTCACAGCAATGGACAGACCATCTAATCCAAAAATCAACAAGGAAACAATGGCTTTGAATGACACATTGGACCAGATGGACTTAACACATATATTCAAAACATTTCATCCTAAAGCAGCAGAATATGTATTCTTCCCCAGTGCACATGGAACGTTCTCCATAATAGACCATATACTGGGACACAAATCATCCCTAAGTAAGTACAAAAAGATCAAGATCATACCGTGTATATTTTCAGACCACAATGCTATGAAACTCGAAATCAACCACTAGAAAGAATTTGGAAAGGTAACAAATACGTGGCAACTGAAGAACATCCTACTAAAGAATGAATGAGCTAACCAAGCTGTTAAAGAAGAAATTAAAAAGTATATGGAAGTCAATGAAAATGATAGCACCACAACCCAAAACCTCTAGGATACAGCAAAGGCAATCATAAGAGGAAAGATCTAGCAATCCAAGCCTTCCTAAAGAAGGAAGAAATATCTCAGATACACAACCTAACCTTACGCCTTAACGAGCTGGAAAAAGAACAGGAAATAAAACCCCAAACCAGCAGAAGACAGGAAATAATAAAGATTAAAGCAGAAATTAATGCTATCAAAACCACAAAAACAGTAGAACAGATCAATGAACCCAGCCAGAAGCTGGTTCTTTGAAAGAATTAACAAAATTGATAAACCACTAGCCAGTTTGATCAAGAAGAAAAAGGAAAGGACCCAAAGAAGTAAAATCAAGAATGAAAGAGGAGAAATCACAACCAACACAACAGAAATAAAAACAATAATAAGAGAATATTATGAGCAATTATATGCCAACAAAATGGGCAGTCTGGAAGAAATGGACAAATTCATAGAAACATATTCACTACCAAAACTGAAAAAGGAAGAAATAGAAAATTTGAACAGACCCATAACCAGTAAGGAAATCGAATTAGTAATCAAAAATCTGCCAAAAAACAAGAGTCCAGGGCCAGATGGCTTTCCAGGGGAATTCTACCAAACATTTAAGGAAGAGTTGAAACTGTTCCAAAAAATAGAAATGGAAGGAAAACTTCCAAGCTCTTTCTATGAAGCCAGCATTACCCTGATTCCAAAACCAGACAGAGACCCCACTAAAAAGGAAAACTATGGACCAATTTCCCTGATGAACATGGATGCAAAAATCCTCAACAAGATATTAGCCAACCGGATCCAACAATACATTAAAAAAATTATTCACCACAACCAAGTGGGGTTTATACCTGGGATGCAGGGCTAGTTCAATATCTGCAAAACAGTTAACGTGATTCATCACATCAATAAAAGAAAGGACAAGAACCATCTGATCCTCTCAATAGATGCAGAGAAAACATTTGACAAAATACAGCATCCTTTCTTGATAAAAACCCTCAAGAAAGTAGGGATAGAAGGATCATACCTCGAGATGATAAAAGCCATATACAAGCGACCCAACGCTAAGACAGGGTTTTCCACTCTCACCACTGTTATTCAACATAGTATTGGAAGTCTTAGCCTCTGCAATCAGACAACACAAAGAAATAAAAGACATCCAAATCAGCCAGGAGAAGGTCAAACTTTCACTCTTCGCAGATGACATGATACTCTGTATGGAAAACCCAAAAGATTCCACCAAAAAACTGCTAGAACTGATTCATGAATTCAGCAAAGTTGCAGGATATAAAATCAATGCACAGAAATTGGTTGCATTCCTGTACACCAACAATGAAGTGACAGAAAGAGAAATCAAGGAATCGATCCCATTTACAGTTGCACCAAAAACCATAAAACACCTAGGAATAAATCTAACCAAAGAGGTGAAAAATCTATACACCGAAAACTATAGAAAGCTGGTGAAATAAATTGAAGAAGATACAAAGAAATGGAAAAAGATTCCATGTTCCTGGATAGAAAGAACAAATATTGTTAAAATGTTGATACTACCCAAAGCAATCTACATATTCAACACGATCCCTATCAAAGTAACACCAGCATTCTTCACAGAGCTAGAACAAATAATCCTAAAATTTGTATGGAACCAGAAAAGACCCCAAATAGCCAAAGCAATCTTGAAAAAGAAAACCAAAGCAGGAGGCGTCACAATCCCAGACTTATACTACAAAGCTGTAACCATCAAGACATTATGGTACTGGCAGAAGAACAGACACTCAGATCAATGGTGTAGAATAGAGAACCCAGAAATGGACCCACAAACGTATGGGCAACTAACTTTTGACAAAGCAGGAAAGGATATCCAATGGAATAAGGACAGTCTCTTCAGCAAGTGGTGCTGGGAAAACTGGACAGCGACATGCAGAAGAATGAACCTGGACCAGTTTCTTATACCATACACAAAAATAAACTCAAAGTAGATGAAAGACCTCAATGTAAGACAGGAAGCCATCAAAATCCTCGAGGAGAAAGGCAAAAACCTCTTGGATCTTGCCCGCAACAATTTCTTACTCAACACGTCTCTGGAGGCAAGGGAAACAAAAGCAAAAATGAACTACTGGGACCTCATCAAAATAAAAATCTTCTGCACAGCGAAGGAAACAATCAGCAAAACTAAAAGGCAACTGACAGAATGGGAGAAGATATTTGCAAATGACATATCAGATAAAGAGTTGGTATCCAAAATGTGCAAAGAACTTATCAAACTCAACACCCAAAAAACAAATAATCCAGTGAAGAAATGGGCAAAAGACATGAATAGACACTTCTCCAAAGAAGACATCCAGATGGCCAACTGACACATGAAAAAATGCTCAACATCACTCATCATCAGGGAAACACAAATCAAAACCACAATGAGACAGTTGCCAGAATGGCAACATTAACAACTCAGGAACAACAGATGTTGGCGAGGGTGCAGAGAAAGAGAATCTCTTTTGCATCGTTGGTGGCAATGCAAGCTGGTGCAGCCACTCTGGAAAACAGTATGGAGGTTCCTCAAAAAACTAAAAATAGAACTACCCTAGAACCCAGCAATTGCACTACTAGGCATTTATCCAAGGGATACAGGTGTGCTGTTTTGAAGGGACACATGCACCCCCATGTTTATAGCAGCACTATCAACAATAGCCAAAGTATGGAAAGAACCCGAATATCCATAGATGGATGAATGGATAAAGAAGATGTGGTTTATATATACAATGGAGTATTACTCAGCAATCAAAAAGAATGAAATCTTGCCATTTGCAACTACGTGGATAGAACTGGAGGGTATTATGCTAAGTGAAATTAGTCAGTCAGAGAAAGACAAAAATCATATGATTTACTCATATGAGGACTTTAAGAGACAAAACAGATGAACATAAGGGAAGGGAAACAAAAATAATATAAAAACAGGGAGGGGGACAACAGAAGAGACTCATAAATATGGAGAACAAACTGAGGATTGCTGGAGGGGTTGTGGGAAGGGGGATGGGCTAAATGGGGAAGGGGCATTAAGGAATCTACTGAAATCATTGCTTCACTATATACTAACTAATTTGGATGTAAATTTTAAAAAATAAAAGATAAAGTCAAATCAAAAAAAAAAAAAAATTTCCCTTCCTCTCTGGTCCTGAGCTGTTGGCATGACATCAAGCTTGTGTGCCTGACCGTCTCTTACTTGGAATTAACCCTTTCCTAGGAGTCATCTTACTTTTTTCTTAAATGGAAATGCAATAAATGAGCTGGCCAAATGGCAGCTAAGAAAAGCTTAGCAACGTTTGAATTTAATATGGAATTTCATTGATAGAGTATAACTCTTTAATCTGATGGCTAGAAAGTATTTTTTAAATTTCCACCCAATATTTAAAGGAAACTAGGTTTTTAAAAAATGGCATTTCTGTCCAACTGCTAAGATATTGACCAAATCACTGACCTATCAGAAAACCTAAACTTCTGTATCAGTTTTGTCACTAAAAGCTATGTTCATTTTGGGCTCCTTTAAACCACAAATCCTCAGACATGCACTGAGTCCTAGACTGAACATACTTGAATCAGCTGAACTGGGATTCTACACACACACACACACACACACACACACACAGAGTGGTTCTCTGCCACTCTCCCTCTTCAATGACTATTTGGGGGGGGTGGTCAAGGGGCAGAGAGGGAGAGAGATAAAGAATCCCAAGCAGGCTCCACAATGTCAGCACAGAGCCCAATGTGGGGCTCGATCCCACTACCTGAGATCATGACCTGAGTTGAAATCAAGGGTTGGACACTAAACCAACTGAGCCACCCAGGTGCCCCCTTTGCAAGTACTATAATTCTGAATTTCCACAGGCTCATCATCATCAGATCAGTGCATAGCTGGCAATGAGCAGAGAGGATGAGCTGGGATTGGAAAAGCAGTCCACACACACAAAGCACAAGTTCTGGGCATGATGGAACAGAGGACATGTGACCAAAAAAAATCCCATAATTCTTACTAATGCTTTTTTGTTAAGCATCTAAAAGGTGGAAATATACTGATATTTACTTATGGGATGATAATTTATGCTCATTGTAATAATACCGTGGGGGAAATATCTAATTACCCTCTTGCCTAAGTAATCACATGGGTAGATCATGTAAAATTTTCTTTTTTTAATATTAACAAGAAACACTGTGTTCTATAATATCTCAAGTTTCTAAAATCACATACTTCTTCTTCATTCACCAACCGTAAAATTGTACATTTCATTTGCAATTGAATCTTTTTTTGGAGGGTCTCTCAAAGGCAGGCAAACAGGGTGGGTTTGAATAGAGATGTAGCAAATAATTTGTTTCTTTCTTTTTTTTAATTTTTAAAATTATTGATTTATTTATTTATTTTTGAGAGAGCCAGAGACAGCGTGAGCAGGCGAGGGGCAGAGAGAAAGGAGAAAGAGAATCCCAAGCAGGCTCCCTGCTGTCAGAGCAGAGCCTGACACAGAGCTTGAACTCATGAAACTGTGAGATCATGATCTGAGCCAAAACTCAGAGTCAGACGCTTACCAGACTGAGCCACCCAGGCACCCTGCAAATAATTTTTTTTCTAAATGTTGACCATGTTCCAGAAGACAGATGGTATAACCCTTACCTATGTAATGTCTGGCTGATTGTGTCAGGATGATAATAAATCATTTCTGGATTTTCCATCTAAAGTTTCTTCTTTTTGTTCCTTCCACTCTGCTCTCTCTACCTTTGAGTCACAAAATTTTCTCTCTCCTTCCATCTTCCAGAACCAGGCCAACTAACTGTCACTCATGACAATTACTACCTTCTATCTCCCAGATATGGGAAGAGGCCCATAGTGGCAGGTCTCAACCCACGCTGTCCATCAAAATGCCTTGTAGAAAACTTGGAATGTAGACCTACCCAACAACCATCCTGAAGGTTATGACTGCCAAAGAGTCTCTCACTTCTAGATAATTCTCATATATAGCCAGGGTTGATAAACACTAACAGAGGAACATAAATTCCATTTTTAGGCATATGTAAAAGTGATAAAGCAATATATGTTTACCTAAGCAATTATACTCTTCTTGTGGAAACTCCTACATACAAAACCAGCATCAAGGAAGTTGGCCTTTGGTATAGGCCTTCTTTAAAATCATGGAGAAACTACTATTTCCTGGCACGCAGAACTCACTCAGCCTATGTCCGGGAATACCCTTTGTGTTCAGACTTCTTTAATATCATAGAACTGATATTAAAAACAACAAGTACAATTGAGACCATGTTGGGAATATTATATTGTGGGTCAATATTGGTTAAGCGGCATTTGGGGTGTTGGGATGTTACAGCTCTCTAAGAGTTCTTGAAAATCTACCATGCAGATTTGCACAGCTAAACTTCCAGAAGTAGTTAGCTACAATCACATTGCTTAGTACGAGACACCAGCCACATACACCTATGGAGTACTTGAAATAAGGCTAGCCCACGTTGGATTTGTTGTCAATGTAAAACACACACAGATTTCAAAGACTTCATACCCCCCCAAAAAGTGAAGTATCTTTAAATGTTTATATTGATTATAACTTGAAATAATAATATTTGTAGATATTTGTAGCTATTGTTTTAAATAAAATGTATTATTAAAATTAGTTCACTAGTTTCATTAATGTGAACTATTAGAAAATGTAAGGTTATGTGTGTGGCTCGCATTATATTTCTACTTTATAACACTTACCCATAATTACTTCCGCCCCAACACTTATCACAAATGTCATCCTTTTCATAGACCTCATCCTATCCTCTCTCACCAACACTTACTTTACCATAAATGTAATTATTCTCCATGACTGGCTTTATTCAGCTTCTAACAGCCAAGCCATCAAGTTGGTACTCCACCTCTGAATATTCATCAAAAAACTTAAAATTCAAGGTTTCCACGTAGGCTTCTAGTCTTCTGGGATCACGGAGAATAAGAATTCCTACTGAAAAAACCTGAACACCTCTGTTGAATATAAATTTGTAAAACAAAACAAAACAAAACAAAAGCCTGCTCCAGCCTTCATTTGTGCTAAGGGACACACCTCTCTCTTGCAGTGAAACACCCTAGCTCCATAAGAAAGACTAATTTCCCACCACAGGAACCAAAGACCTAAAAAAAAATCTTTGCACTGAAGGTACCAGAAGTTTTCCTTCAGAGTCCGGGGTTGAACAAGAAGAAGCCAGACGAATGCCATGGGTCCCTAAGTCTCCTTCATGCTGCTGAACATCTGTCGCTCTGCCAGAATGTTCTTTGCCAGCTTGGGAGGTCGCTGATCTTGAATGTCTGACCCAGCTCTAGAGTCTCCCTTCTGAATATGTCAGCAACCTCTCAAGATGTTGTCTTGATCTTCCTGCACAATGCCCTGTGGCATGTCCATAAAAAAAAAAAAAAGAGGGAAGGTATATGGCAGTGGGGTGAGATGTGGAGATCACGGAGTCAAACAAGACTTGGCTTAAATCCCTTATTCCACCATTTATTCTCTTTCTTACTTCAGTCAAGTTAAAACCTAGATTTCCTCGTCTATAAAATGAGGAGAGTAATAAAATACACTGGACGTAGACTCTACCGGTTGGATACAATATACATTCACGAACCCCCCAATTGCATCTGGAAACTTGACTCCCAGGTAACAACATTTTCCGGTCTCTGTGACTAGACTTGTCAGGTGACCGGTTTCCAGCAAGAGGGTTATAAACAGAAACAATACATGTAATTCTGGGTCTGTGACCTTCAGCTTCCTTCCCAGAGCTTGGAACATGGAGCTGATATCAAATCATGTTGGATCATGCAGATGGGAACAAGCTTAAGGAATCCAAAGCAATGAAACAGAAGGTACTAGAGCCAGTCTAAGCCTCTGTTATTGAGGCTTCTATTGCATTAACTGATATGTATCCTAATATGCCCAAGGAAGTACAAAATGAGAGAAGAGAGTGCACAGAAAATGCTTAGCATAGTGACTAACTGATACTAAGCACTTGCAAACGGAGGCTTTTATTTTCATAAGCGATAGCCCTACATCTAGCTACTTTTTACAAACTTCCAGAAAAATGCACACAGACACATGCAAGGAGAATAAGCCAAGCCAAATTCACTGATTAGAACACGCATGATACGACGTAGAATGCAGAAATCTAGAGGCCGGTAGAATTTCCCCCGAGCTTTAGGAATCAAAATTGGTACAATAAATGCTCTGTATACCGTGCTAACCCATGGGGATCTGGATTGCCTGCTCTGTACAGGTGGAAATCACGATGAGGCTGCTAAGTGGGACCAGCAGAGAAACACACCTGTGCCAGCTCATGCTTCATTACTTCAGACAGCTCCCTTTCAAAAAGCTATCTGGTCATTCAATTCTGATGTCTTTTGTCCTGTTCGATGGATGAAGACGAGAGCAAAGACAGCAAGTTTTAATGACTTCCTTCTCGATAGGTACAGAATAAACAATCTTTCCCTCTTGGCAGCAAAGAGGCCCAAGCTTAGAAGAAGAGCTGTCTCTCTCTCTCTCTCTAGGAGTCCGCCATCTTGTATCAGCCCGATGCTAAGTATGTACGCATTCCCCTTGGCTTGGGCAGAATCTTTTAAATAGTTAACTATTGGAAATAGCCCTATGCCAGAAAACGGAGGAAACTGTGGGTGAATGTGGATTCCTGCAGATAAATCCTAACTACTAAGCCATGCTTTCTGCATTTAGCAGATGTTAAGTGAAGCTCCTAGCACAGATGTCTCAACCTATAGAGAAACCGTCCTTTTCCAAAGGAAGGGGCCATTGAGGTCTTAAGGCCCCAGAGTGAGAGGCCCGCATCGTTTACGAACACACTGGCACAATGGCATCCTATAAATGGGAGTGTCAGCATTTCATCCCCTATCTGCCCCAGAGTGTGATGTCCTGAGATTGAACCCGTTCCATCTCAGCACCCCGAGACAGGACTGGATTCACTGCTCAGCAACCTTCACATATGAGATTATGGCCTGCATACCAATGGCAAAACAGATCCTACGTGTGCCCTCCGCGTGGCATCCAGAGCCTCTCAGGAAGCCTGTGCAGACACGCTGGGATGGAATGCCTGATGCCGGCTCCAGGATGCCCAGGTTAGATCAGAAGCACGGCAACTGTCAGCGAGTATGAAGATAATCAGGACTGAAGTCACACCTTTTGGTTCAGCAGAGGCCAGCAGCCTGAATTTTTGTTGGTGAGCTGCAAGGGTACGATCCAGCGTGTCGAGTCTAATAACTTTCCTGTCTGAAGTCTGATGTGCTAAGAGATCCGGGCTGCTCACGTTAAAAGCTGGGTTCCCGATGCCTTCCATAGCCTCTCTATCTTCTTTAACTAGAGCAAAACAAGGAGGTCAGAAGATCATTCTAAAGCAAAATGTATTCCAATGACAAGCAGAAAATTCCTCCCAGTAATTCTTGTGCGGAAAGACTCAAGTGTATCATCCTCAAATGTCACCAAAACAGAATTAGGTTAAAATTAACTCTTAAAAAAAAAAAAGAATAAATGATTAAAATAATTACAAATTGCACCCTGACAAGCAAGAGCAAAATTTCGCCCACAGCCATTTGTCTGTAATTAGTTAATTAATCCTTACACAAATTATGAGCAATAACTCATCAAGCAAGGCTCACCCATCAGAAATTCAGCCGACTTGGATTTCTTCTGCTTAGTTTGCTTCAGAGCCTTCTGCCGAAACTTCTGGAGGGAAATTGTTAAATGAATAAATTAGCTAAAGAATGAAGATCATCATTTATGATCCACAACTAACACAGGATTTTAAATATGGGATGGCATTGAAATGTCATTTAATTTACATCTCTCCTAAAGGGGTCAAACACTAATTGAACAACAGAAGTGGAAGAATTAAATAAAAGAGGATAAGAAAAGTTAATACAAATGCCAAATGAAGGTCACGTTCAAATACTTTGTTTTTATCATTTTTAATTAATGCAAAGGGCCCTCAACAAATTAAGGACACTAGCCAATTTGCACAGAGAAGCTTGCACTGCAGGATTGACAGGAATTCGGACAGTGCTATGATGCCATTTCATTTCGGCGAGATAGAATGATCTTGTAGAAAACGTGCCCAGCGTTGGTGCTTGTTTGTGTCCGTATTTGTTTTAAACCGCTAAGTTCCAGCGTGTGAATTAATTCCTTCTTGAAATCTAACCAGGGATAAATCTGATCCAAAATTTCAGCAAAAGTCAAAATGATGTGAAATGCCAAGAGTTTCATAGTCTCCTGGGACTTACACAAATTTCATAAAATGCCACCTCACTGAAAACCAGAATTCATTACGTGACTGGGAAAGCCATTAATATGAGAATGCATAATAAATGTTCAAAAATGAAAATGAATAGCCAGAAATATTATTAGAGTCCTCAGACTCCTACAAGTTCCAAATGAATCCTTGATAACTGTCAGACTAAATTTTAAAAATATCCATGGTGGAAATGCTCAAGTTTCAGATTAAATTATAAAATTTAGGTTAGCCTAAGCCAAAGAGCCAGAAAGATAAAGCACGTAGAAATGAGCAAGCCACGGTTACATGTAAAGGTGGCGTATCAGACAACGCATTAAATCAAGTTTCTGATGACTGGATTCAGAATAACAAAATGTCGTGTCCATTTTACAACCCTGTGTCATTGCTTTTACCAGATCTCCTGGAGCTTCTAACATTGCCATTTTGTGTTACAGTGTTTAGAAAAAACCTGACTTCTTTTTAAAAACCTCTTTCCTTATTCTTATAAATATCATAAAGCAATTAAATCGTAATACAACAGGTTGCATAAATAGCCTGGTATCATAAAAGCATGTTAAAGATTTAGGAGCAGATAGTCCACGTAGCCAACCCAAATGCAGGACCTGTTTTTCTGAGAATCTCCTCTTTGAAACATAAGGCAAATAGTGTGCGATAGGTTTAAAACAAAATGTATTTAATGCGACTGTAAACGAAATCAAGGAAAAACATGTACTCCAGAGATCTTTTTTCTAAAAAGGTGGTGAAGAGAGCCCCGCAGGAGGAAAAATCACAATCCCCCCCACCAAAAAAAAAATTTCTAGTATTTCGAGATTTTCTTTTAAAGGAAATGCATAATAACTCTTATTTAGAGAAAAGTCCAATAATTGTAAAGACTTTTTTCTTGCTTTCAGGAATTCTGATATTTCTTTTTAACATCCGCTGTCAAAGTAGCGTGATGTATTCTGTGCAATTGCTCTATTTAAAAGATAAAAATAGCCTCACAACCTGATAGAAATCCTAAGATGTGTAGTATTAGGGTCGAGTATGAAAATGTACAAGAGACATCTGAATCACAAGAGACAATACATTTCACTAATTTACATCCCTTCTCAACTTTTAAATTAAACGCAGAAGACGAAAGGCACTAAAAACTCGGTAAACTTTTACAAACAGTAGTTCAGAACTGCAAGACTGTTCCCACATTTAGGAAGACAGGGGGTGAAGTATGATTTTTTTTTTCACAGCCTCCATCTAAAGTGGCAGCAGATAGGAGTCTTCTTGACGTGGTTCAGTAACCCTGCGACTTCAACTCCTTTCAGATCCAGTTAAACACGCTTTTAAGTAGATGGATGTGGCCTATTAATAGACCTCATTTCCTTACTAAGGGCTGCAAATGAAATGATGTGTTTTCTCTCGAATGTTTAAAAAGGTCTCAAAGATATTTTTTTTCACGAGTTCACATATTTAAAAGGAAGGCCAAGTCTGATTGTACACACCAGAGATAAATTCTTGGAGGGGATTAGCAAGTGAGGGATTGTATTTTGTGACCTCTTTACTACTAACACATGTTCGAGAGGAAACGGGCAGTGATTTCCCAGTGCTCTCCTTGGCCAATTCCTTTCCGCGTTCCTCTCTACACATGGGCACCTTTAAAGGGGGTAAATTGCACCTTCAACTACCCCACCTCGATTCAGATGCCCTCCTTCCTGATGAGATTTTCTCTCCTCAGCTCCTGCAAACAAATCCTTTGCTTCTATTTCACATTAATGCCTTCATTCTTTGCCACTGGTTAAGTTAGCTTATTTATGGAACTTTTTATTATTTTTAATAAGCTCACATCAACCTATTAAATATGTATATGGCATTTCAAAAATTAAATCGAGAAACAAAATTTGATCATCAGTACCTTCCTGCTTCTCACTGATACCTACTCAGTCCTGAAGAAAAGCAGAATGTTTAGAAATCTTGACCAAACCAACACAGACAGGCCTGATGTCTTTTTTTTTTCCGCCCTTTACGTTGCTATTTCATTGCTATAACCTAACTCTACATCAAATCAAAGCAAGCAGTTTCTGGGAACACGTTTATTTTGCGTGTGTGCTTAAATAGTGTTGAATCCGGTCTTTCAAACATTTTTTGTTAAGGTTATCCCCCTAAATATGGAATACGTACTGTGGAAGAAAGCAAGAAATACTCTGTGATTTGAACAGAGGGGAAAAGAAAAAAAGAAGGAAGAAAAAAAAAAAACCTGCCTGGAATTGGTAAGACCTGACATTGTTTTGGACAATACACATCCTCTTCGTCCAAAAAAACAACAAATGCCTTTTCATGCAACATGGTCAACTTGAAAAAATAATAATTGTGATAATACCGCGACAGAGTCGAGAACACGAACAACAACAAACTCATTTATAACCAGTGGCGAGCCAAACGTAGGAAGTTTTTAAAAGAATGTGATTGTCGTCGGGAGGAATGGGGTCCCCCCCCCCCAGCGCAGCGCTCAGCTCGGCTTGCAGTCCAAGCCATGGCCGAGGGGCGCGGCCAGCCTGGTGGGCACAGACCAGCAAGAAAGTGAATACTGCATACTGCACAGATCATCGCTCGGTTCAGGGCAGTCAGATTGCATCTGGGATCAACCGATCGTGCGTGATGAAACCGTCAGCCCTCATTTGTGTCTAGCTGTTTTCCTCTGTCCGGCTGTAAACAAGGCCGGCTGGGGGTTGTCGGCCTCCCCTCGCGTGCGCGGGGAGACCTCACAGTCAGACCTCGCCAGGGGCCTCTGCGCGCACCAAACAGTTCCATCTTCCGGACAGCGGTTCCAGAGCACGACCGGCAAGTCACAATGTGAGACCACTTAGGAATGACAGAGTCAGGGCCTCCTTTCAGAAACATGCCTTAGATTCCTACACATTCTGGCAGGGCACGTCTCTTCCATGAAATTAATTTAGGTGTTCCTGACATGAACAACTGTGTTTTTTCATTGTTGTTGTTGTTTTGTTTTGTTTTGTTTTGTGTTTTCCAGCAGACTAGCTCAGCAGATTCATCTTGTTGGGGAGGAGGGAGTGGTGGAGATTGTTTTAGTTGTTTCACTGCTGTGGGGCTTTGCTTGGATCAGCCAGAAAACAAAACCAAAAAAAAAAAAAAAAAATAGACATGGATAGAAATACTGTCGATCTGGTCCACCTCCAGGAACCTAATCATGCCTGAATTGCTGGGAGGAGTGTAACGATGGTAAACAGGAACAGGTATGTTGGCTTCTGTTCTCATCCACTTGGGCCACATTGTTGCCTTTACAATAAAGCAAAAGACTGTCTTGAAGGAATGGCATCTCAATCATAAAAAGCAGGGGCTGTCATTGAAGCCATTTTCCTGGGCAAGTGGCATAAAGGTAACATTTAGTATTCACTACACTGAGTTCTCCTAGCCAGCTGGTCGGTCCCTGTTAAGACTTTCATTTATGCAGCTTGAGCTGGAACCCTTTTTGTTCTCCCGGTCTATTACTTTGTCTATTTAAGGGATAACAGCCAAAGTGAAACAGCTTGCAATTTGCACCTGTCTGCTCTGAACATTCCATGTTGGATTATATAGAGAGCAAACTCTTCATTGCTAATGAGAACAAGACTGGGTAAGGCTGAATGCAATTTTGTTGGGGGACCTAGAGGATATTTTAGTGGGCTTTCTCCCCTTTTCTAAATAATTTGATAGGGACCACCATATTCTCGTGTTTTAGAATTCCTAGAGTGAAAAAAAATGCAACTCAGAAAAAATGCAGTGAAGTTGTGTATTCTTTAAAGGAAAATTTAAATGTCATGTAACTAAGAATTAAATCAGCATTCAATTGTCTCAGATGAGAGAGAAAAACTTTAAACGCTAGGTTATTTCCAAATTGTTGTAAGCACAAAATACCTAGAGAGACCCTTAATTTATAAAATTGGCCATGAAAAAAAAAAGGTGATAAAAAAAATTAGGGGATGTTACAGGAGAAGGACTGGTTTGGGAAATAATACTGAGTGTCTGAAAGTGAACCAACGCTCTCTGCTTGTATTATCTTTGAACTTTTAATTGACTGGATGGAAAATAAAAATTCAAATGACTGAGTTCCAAATCATACCTAGATAGATGTATATGTGATATCATCATGCAAATCACAGAGCACGTTCTCCACAAATGCAAAAGTGCCAGCCCATGATTCTCTCCAACCTTTTCTGGAAGTCCTCTGCAGCCCCCTTAGCTCTGAGGAGTTATATCAGTGAGCCACCATCTATTTTTAAAGAATGTAAATTAAGTGAAAGAACTTGAAGTAAGGCTTCTGACATATTCCCAAACCTTGTGGATATTTTTTTTAAAAAATCATAATAATAATGTTCAGATAATTTTCCAAAATATCCTTGAAGACTGTCCAAAATTTAGTAAAATCTATATATGTATAAATTAAATATATACATGCACATATATACACATACACAGAATATATACTGAATATATATGAGAACAATGTAATATGCTGAATATATATAAACTATATATATATATATATATCCACACACACAGACACATATATATATATATATATATATCCACACACACAGACACATATATATACATATATATATATATATATATATATATATAGAATATATATTGAAAATATATTGAAACAGAATAACAGGATATATATATATACTATATATATATATATATATATATATATATATATATAATATGTGTGTGTATAGATAGATAGATAGATAGATATATTTGTGTGACATTTAGATTCCAGAAATCCCTCACATTGGCACCTTCTGTTACAGTGCTAACTGCTATGGCGACAAGCTTAATGAAGCCAAGGTGGTCACAAATATTGTCTCACTCGTAACTTCTATAGTTTACTGTGGCTGCTGGCCCACATCTTGCCTGACAGATAACGTCCCAGCTCGTCAGCGATGGACCCTCTCATGCGACTTTAGGAGTCCTGTCAGCCATGGCCGAGTCTGGTCAGGTCAAAGGGTTGAGCCATGTGTAATTCAGAACAGAGGAGGTCCCACGGTCTCGCCACAAAAACAATTACGCTACTTATTTCGCTCTAGCCCTTGCCCCAAACTCACAAGCCTCACATTTTCAGGGCAGTCAACCTAATTCTGCCCCTGGGCGATAAGCCACATGAAAATATGTGCTGCTGTGTTTATAAATCTAATCAAAAATAGAAACAGTGGACGGGCTCAGTGAGGTCCTATTATGGATCATGGGAATCCCTGGAAATTCTGAAGGCACTTTTGTTTGACTTCCGTAGACTCTCTTTTGCTATTACATTGTCTGCTACACTTCGTTAATCATCCTCTTTACTCGTGAGTGCTACCAAGGAGGCTAAATTTCTGCTCACTCCTCCTGTACTTTTCAAGTCCATGGATGATATTATGAAAAATAAAGCTTGAAAGGCTGCTTTTAAAGGAAAAAATCAGAAGAGGGAACTACGGTTATAGCCATCTTACCTCTCTATCCATGTTCTCGGCCCCTTGCCCTTGGCGGTGCACAGATTTAAATCAAGTCCCCCTAAAAAAGACAAATAATATTTAAAAAGTAGAATAGGGGCGCCTGGGTGGCTCAGTCAGTTGGGCGTCCGACTTCAGCTCAGGTCACGATCTCGCGGTCCATGAGACCGAGCCCCGCGTCGGGCTCTGAGCTGACGGCTCGGAGCCTGGAGCCTGCTTCCGATTCTGTGTCTCCCTCTCTCTGGCCCTCCCCCCCCTCACACTCTGTCTCACTCTCTCTCTCGAAAATAAGTAAACATTAAAAAGAAAAAATATTTTTTTTAGGTAAAATAAATTGGTCTGACCAGGAGGGATATGAAGCAATTTGGGGCTGGAGAGCTAGGATGTTACTTAATGGTCCCTTAAACACTCCGTGTCGAGCCAACAGATTTTGATTTGGGGTCCTGTTTTTATTGTTGTTCCAGACTTCTACTAAACTGAGAGTCAGTGAATATTCACGAAACGGTTTACGAAGGTAATGCGTGGGAAAAATTCAGACTTGATTAAGACAGTCCAACCTTCCTGTTGTATGCCAAGAGGTGACTAACTCAGACTGCCCTGAAATTATGCTAAAAATGTGCTGTTGAGGCTTTCGTTAGCTGTACTACGTCATCTCTTTAAAAAACAGGATCCAGGGTCGCAACTGTCATAAATAGATAACGTCTGATAAAGTCCATGATAAGTATGTGCACTTAAGGACCAAGCAGATTAAATTCTGAGAACTTCATCCACCAAAGATGGGTACGCAAATTTTCGTGAAAGGCAGTGTGGGATAAATTATCAGGTTTAATCTGCCAGAGATTACATTGGATATTGTGTCAGTTGAGAAAAATACTGCCCGAGAACACAGTCTGGGACCAGATGATTATAAAAATACATGGAAATAATAATAAGTGAGAATTTTTTTAACAAGCAATGTAGTCCCAACATTTATTAGATTATCATAAGCATTTGCCGAAAGAGCCTTTTAAACTTGGAATTTGCCCTTTCAAAATGGTTATCAGTATTTGGCAGTAAAACAAAGTACATCATGTATGAATGATACAGGGGACACATTTTGTTTTTTTTTTAATTTGGAGAGCTCTCAATCGTAGTTTTAAAAAGTCACTTCACAATGTGCGTATGAGCTCTTCCATGGCTAACAATGTTGAAAAATGAAAGATTTCAGTCCTTCCAGTGTTAATTGTAAAACGTACTCGTTTATGTCTGAGTAACATAAAAGATTCAAAGATTATATTGACTACGTCCTAAAATGAGGGAAGTGCGTATAAAAGTTTTTAAAGGAAAAGAGTCCGCATCAAAATGAGGAAATTTTAGCCAAATAGCAGAAGTTGGAGTTTGATTTGCTTATTTTTGCCACCGCACAGGGACCACAATGTATTCAAAAGCACATATTTCCGAGAACATATGTGGAGTAGCACTGTTATTCTAAGGGTTAAGATTTGTCTTTAAGATACCTGTGATTTGTAAATTGTCTCGTTATTGTCATCATAAATGTATCTTGCAGGCATACAATCCAAACTGTACGAGCCAAAAAAACACAAGGTGCCTCTACTCACGTCAAGATAGTGCTCAGGAAACTTTCAAGTAAGGCAAACCACTTCTCTCCCTTCACAGCAGGCTGCATTTTAGACATCTCTATGCACAGATACTTAGAATGCGATAGAATGCAGTACGAGTCAGTAACATCATGAAACGAGGTCAGAATCTTTACATTGTCTCATGTAAAATTATGACGTTAAACCTGGAAAGTGGTTTGATAGGACCAAGTCGTGTGTCATGTAAAAAGCAGCTCTCTCTGGAGAAGTAAAACTGTATATTCCCCTGTCTCATGAGAAAAGGGTGTGGCCTGGCATTCCTCTCTGCTTGGGAATCTCTGGGAGCTTAGATCAAGCATGATTTGCAATAAAGAGTCTCAGTCTCTGTGTATCCACGAGCTGGAATGTGGGAGTCAGATCCCTCACAACTGGGTCAGATCCCTTACAACCTGCAGAATAGAGGCATTGAAGAACAATCGTCACCCCCTTCCCACCCCCATACCCCCCCCCGCCCCGCACCAGAGACCTATCAGTGAACATGTGACCAGGCTGTAGGACATAACAATGATGTGGGCAAGGTGTCTTTGCTAGTCTAAATACTCACACACAAATGCATGTTCCCAGTGCAATTTCTAAGAATTTAACTCGCAGGCCTCCAAGATGGGAAGGAATTGTGCAAAGGTCGGTTCCTAAGTGCTGTGGCAAAGGCGGGGCGGGGGGGCTGGTGAATGAAGAACTAGGCGTGAGGCAAGTTCTAGGGGCCCCAGATGCTGAATCAGTGAGAAAGATGCTCAGGCAGCAATAACGGAGTCTGAGGAACAGGCAGGATTAGGAGTTAAACAGAAAAAGAGAGTGGGAAAAACACTATGAGCACAGAATGGTAAACGAAAGTGAGAATAAGTTCGTGGAACAGCGAGGAGAATCTGTCAGCAAATGATCATTTCAACAAGTTAGTAATTCCTGAGTCGCCACCACACCCTCTAAAAAATTGATCACTCGTCTAAGTGGCAAAAAATGGAGGCAATCAAAGAACTGATGTATTTGCTGAACTGTCTGTATATCTACATTTTCAGGAACAGCCCAAAACAGCTTCCTTCTTAAGAGGAAAGGAGAATAAATAACAGTTATAAATACTAGGCATTTCCCAAAAACCTTGGTTTAGGCCTTTCAGGGGCGTTGGATTTAATGAACTAATGGACGCCATTACAAACTTCTCACTGTGACTACAAATCTGGACCACGGTGTAGCATGTCAGTTGCAACCCAAGTGAACGACCGTGGCCATCGATTTAAAAGCCAGTCTCAAACTTGCAAGCAGGTTTATAACTGCACTATCACCTGCCTATAAGGAACCTGTTGGCCACCTTCTGTTGAGCCTAGGTTAATAACCACCTGCTAATTTGGATAGTCACTGGTGTTTTTTGTTGTTGTTGTTCGTTTGTTGAAGTGCCGATTTTAAAATGGCTTTCCCTGAAATTGTTGACCTTGTATTGCAGATTAAATCCTGGAATTGCCAAATCTCTGACAACTGGTTCATTGCTTCCAGAGAAGGGAATTAACATGGCTACAGCTGTCATTCCACTGCATTTTTCTTCTCAAGCAGACCAGCAAGGGCAAAGATGGTGTTAGACAGAGGTCGCAAGCGAGATTCTGTCTGCAAACGTGTCTGGTTTGACCTCCACAGTGATTTAAAACATATTGAGCCTCTATTTAAAAATAAGAAAACTGCCGTAAAAATCTGACTCCTGGCTTCTCTTGGAAAATTTAAAAATTTGGCAAGCGAGGGTCAACGTCCATGGTGAGCCGTGGAAGCATGCTCTCTAGGCAGTGCTCTCCTGGTCTACAGTCCACGTTCTCCCTATTGCAACCCACAAACCAAAATGTAAGTTCCGTAGGGTCAGAACTTATTTAATTCATTGTTACATCCTCAGAACCTAGAACAGAGCCTGGCAAGTAGTGCGTGCTTGAGAAATATTTAATGTCCGATGAAATGATCTCTGGACACACAGGTAACTTGAATGGGTGGCATTAAAACGATAGGCATGTTCCTACGGGCACCTGGGTGGCTCAGTCAGTTAAGTGTCCCGCTCTCGATTTCGGCTCAGGTCACGATCCCAGGGTCGGGGCAGTGAGTCCTGCATGAGGCTCCTCACTGAGCATGGAACCTGCTTGAGATTCTCTCTCTCTCTCTCTCTCTCTCTCTCCCTGTGTCCCTCTCCCCTGCTCACACTCTCTTTCAAAAAAACAAAAAATAATAATAGTTAACTAATTTTTAAAAAGACAATGGGCATGTCCGGGAATTGTCACAATACATGTCTCAGTTAAAAACAAAAATCTGTGGGGGCACCTGGGTGACTCAGTCGGTTAAGCATCTGACTTTGGTTCAGGTCTTGATCTCACAGTTCGTGAGTTCGAGCCCCACGTCGAGCTCTGTGCTGACAGCTCGGAGTCCAGAGCCTCTTTTGGGTTCCTTGTCTCCCTCTCTCTCTGCCCCTCCCCTGCTCATACTCTGTCTCTCTTTCTCTCTCTCTCTAACAAATAAACATTAAAAAAAATTATCTAAAAAATATATGCAGGTCATTGGGGCACCTGGGTGGCTCAGTTGGTTGAGCGTCCAACTTCAGCTCAGGTCATGATCTCACAGCTTGTGGGCTCAAGCCCCACATCAGGCTCTGTGCTGCCGGCTCAGAGCCTGGAGCCTGCTTCAGATTCTGTGTCTCCCCCTCTCTCTGCCCTTCCCCCACTCATGCTCTGTCTCTCTCTGTCTCAAAAATAAATAAATATTAAAAAGATTTTTTTTTTAATCTGTGCAGGTCAAATAAATTCTGCCAGTGCTCGGGCAGAAAGAGACAAACTACCTGCCTATCATTCTGCTCGCCCTGCTGTTTTTCTTATAAAGAAATATTTCTCTGTATCCCTGCTACTATCAAAAAAGTAGGGCCACAAGCATCAGGGCAAATGAGAGTGAACACAGACCCAGCACACTTCACTCATTTATATTTCTTGGTCTCGCGCCTGCAAGCATCTGGATTTGAAACTTCTGGAACAGAGATAGGAGTAGGTCTCCCACCCATGATACCAAGCTGCTCTTACCACATTCTCCCCTCATCCTGTTCAGTAGGTTCTGCACCACAGCCTACATCTACATTAGAGAATAAATCAAAAGTGGAATACAAAACCTTCCTTGGAAAGTCACGAAACCTAAAACACACTATTGCTTTAAATAGCATAACAGTGTGGCACGAACTTGTGTTTACAGCTCGAAAGGCATTGGTTCAGCTTTCTTGCTCGTGGGGAAGGTGCTTAACCTCGAAAAGTCTCCAATTAATTACTCTGCATAATGGTTGAGAAAATTTAAAAACTATGCATGTCAGACTTCTGGCTGCCACTTAGGGTATAGAAAGCTGGAAAGGTGTTGCTCCCAAACATAAAGCAGGATATATCCTGAATATCTACAAATTGACAACTTTTCTGAAACCCACCAGAGAGCTGAAGTCATGGCATATTCTCCTAACCCCAAATCTAGGCAAAGGCAGGTGCTCCGAAGGAGTAACAGGATGCGGGTATGTGCTTACTGAGGCACATGCAAGGCCCCCACAGAAGCCGGTAAAAATTCAGCTGCCAATGGCAAACAAGTCTCTAAAGTCTTAATATGACCAAGTGTGAGAATATAGAACTCAAGGGATTGAGGGATCATCAAACACAAGGGGCATTCACACCCATTCACAGACACTTCTCCATGGACCTCCTGGGTTCTCAGAAGAAAGACTGGGAACAAGGCAAGAGTTCAGAGCAGTGGTGCTAAACGGGGAGCAATTATACCTCCAAGAGGAAATTAGGCAACATCTGGAGACATTTTTTAAAGTTCATTTATTTTGAGAGAAAGAAAGAGAGAGTCCAAGTGGGAAAGGAGTAGAGAGCAAGAGGGAGACACAGAATCCCAAGCAGACTCCAGGCTCTGAGCTGTCAGCACAGAGCCTGACGTGGGGCTCAAACCCACAAACCACGAGATCATGACCTGAGCCAAAGTCTGATGCTTACCCGACTGAGCCACCCAGGCGCCCCGACATTTTTAACTGACATATCTGGGAGGGGGGGTGCTCTTTGTACCCTGTGGTTAGAGGCCAGGAATGTTGCTAACCATTGGCTGTGCGTAGACTAGCACCCAATTACAAAGAACTACCCAGTCCAAAACTGCAGCTGAGAACCACTGGTCCCGAGAAATTCTCCTTTGTTATGGAAAGAAGCCACTGCAGAAAAGCACTAAGCCCCACCTGGAGACGCCACCTTTTTCTCCTCTCAGACACAAAAGCCTTACTTTCTGGGAAACAGCAGCAAACGCTTTTGCCCCCCACCTCCCAACAAGGTTATGACCCATTGCAGCTGGGAGAAGAGAACACAAAAATACCCTCTTGCCCTGGGACGGGGGCAAGAAAACATCCTGGCCCAAACTACTAGAAGTGTCCTATTGCAGAAAGAGGGACAGGATCTGAGATGGCCCCACCCTTGGGACCCAGAGACACAGCAGCTTCCAGGGGGGACAACTCACCCCCCCCCACCCCGGCCATCAGGCGACCTGACGTTGACCCGCAGGTAACATCAAAGCACCGTGGGGAGACGAGAAAGGATATGAATAGAGATGCTCCCTCGCGTGCAGTCACAAGGGAAAGACTTCGACTTGAAGCTGGAGGAGACACTGAGCAAATTTCAAAAACCACCAACCATTCTAAGCATAAGTTAAGGCCAGAGGAATCCCAAGCCTGTGGGGCGCTGATGATATAACCATAACGACAAAAAAAATGCAAACCCAGTTCAAGTGCTGGCTAGACCGACCAAGCCTCCCACATGGAAAGACCAGCAAAATAAAAGACAGGCCGTTGCCGGCTGCGAATAACATCTGCCTCACTCTCTACCGTCCCGCCCAGGATGACCTACTTTCAAGTAACGTTAGGTGGCAAACAGAGAAGCGAGGGAAAATAAGATAAAACACTTCTGTCCAAAAGATAAAATGATCAATAAAAAAATGGACTCAGACACAACCAAGATGTGAGATCTGTCAGATAGAGAATTTAAAATAATTGGATCGGGGCACCTGGGTGGCTCTGTCGGTTAAGTGTCCGACTTCGGCTCAGGTCATGATCTCACAGTTCATGAGTTCGAGCCCCGCATCGGGCTCTGTACTGACAGCTCAGAGCCTGGAGTCTGCTTCAGATTCTGTGTCTCCCTCTCCCTCTGCCCCTTCCCTGCTCATGCTCTGTCTCTCTCTGTCTCAAAAATAAATAAACATTAAAAAAAATGTAAAATAATTGGATAAAGTGACGTCACTGAGATGGCAACATGGGTCATCCCTGACTTCAGTCCCCCTCAGGAAAAGAACAACCAGCAACCTCCGTAGGCAAGACACCATTGTGAAAATCTTAAAACCCAGGGGGTGAGGCCAAAGTACACCCCAGACAACAGAGCCCAAGGATGCCATTAGAAAAATAAGAGGGGCGCCTGGGTGGCTCAGACGGTTAAGCGTCCGACTTTGGCTTACGTTGTAATCCCACAGTTCATGAGTTCAAGCCCCACGTGGGGCTCGTTGCTGTCAGCGCAGAGCCTGCTTTGGACCCTCTGTTCACCCCTCTCTCTGCCCCTCCCCTATGCTCTCTCTCTCTCTTTCAAAACTAAATAAGTATTTAAAAAAAAATAAGAGGAGTAATTTCATTGACTTCATCAACCCTCCCCCAGGTCAGCCTAATGTCTAACAGACAGGGATTTCCTGGGCCTGCAGTTTCTCCAGTGGGAAAAAGAGAACCACAGTGGGCATCAACTTTTCAAGCACTGAGAGATGCTTCCTGGGAGGCTCACTTAGGTCTCACCTAAAGAGCATCCCTGGGGGAATCTGTGGAGCTCAAAAGCTGGGGAAATCAGACAGAGATGGAGAAGGGGGTGAGGCTTATCATCACCATTGCTCAGGTATCAGTGGACTGTGTCAGTTGTTGTATGTTGTTGGATCCCTGTTGTATGTTGTGGATCCCTGTGGCTCCACCTGCCCGGGGATCTCAGTTGGCAGGTCTGCCTGATTTGAATCCCCAGCCAAAGGGCTGTGCTGCCATGGGGCATATCCTCTGGCCCAACCGGGCAAGGGTGCAAACTTGCAGGCCCACCCAACTGCTGAGCAAAGGCTCCAGTTCTGCCCCACAGGGAAGCATGGCCACAGATGCCTAGAAGGAGCAAATCACATTCTAGGACCTGCCTGGGCAGGAAGCCAAGCCAGCAGCCTTGCCCAATTTTTATTTTTTTAATATGAAATTTATTGTCAAATTGGTTTCCATACAACATCCCAACAGGTGCCCTCCTCAATGTCCATCACCACTCCCCCCATCAACCCTCAGTTTATTCTCAGTTTTTAAGAGTCTCTTATGGTTTGGCTCCCTCCCTCTCTAACTTTTGTTTTCCTTCCCCTCTCCTATGGTCTTCTGTTAAGTTTCTCAGGATCCACATAAGAGTGAAAACATATGGTATCTGTCTTTCTCTGTATGGCTTATTTCACTTAGCATCACACTCTCCAGTTCCATCCACGTTGCTACAAAAGGCCATATTTCATTCTTTCTCATTGCCAAGTAGTATTCCATTGTGTATATAAACCACAATTTCTTTATCAGTTGATGTACATTTAGGCTCTTTCCATAATTTGGCTATTGTTGAAAGTGCTACTCTAAACATTGGGGTGAGCATAGCTTCTGGCCCTGCATAATCAAGGAGCCTGAACAGTACCCCCAAGAAGTCGAGAGCCCAACCTACAGTAATACCCAGCCACAGAACCCAGCCTACAATCTCACCCAACTGTGAAGCCCAGCATATGGTTCCACTTGATTGTTGAATATGAACTGTGACCTTAGCCAGGCAGAGTCCAGGCAATGACCCTGGCCAATCACGGAGAAACACCTGTGGGCCTACCCAACCAGGCATCGCAGACAGTGACCTTGCCCAACTGTAGAGTACAGTCTCCAGCCCCGCATAACTGGAGGTTCCATCTGACCGGAGAAACTGACCAGCAACCATGCCCAACAGCAAAGTACAGCCAGGGGCCTGCTTGATCACAAAGCCCAGCTTGTAGCCACGCCTAACTCCAGAGTAGAGTGGGTGGCCCCAGCTGATCACAGAACACTGCCTGAGGCACCATCCAACCATAAAGCCTGACCTATGACCCTGTCTGAACAGAGTACCCGTGGTCCCATTCAGTAGAAAAGCGTAGCCTGAGGCTCTACACAACCAAGACGTTGGAGCACAACCCACAGCCTTGCCTAGTCTTGGATTCCAACCGGTTGCACTACCCTATAAGGGATTAGAGCCTGTAACCAACCCAATCAGAGGTAATGCAGAGCCAGGTAGGGGCCCCGCCTTACTATAGAAATAGCTAGCAGCTACATCCAACCAGTGACCCACCAAGCAGCCTGGCTTGAATGCAGAGCTCAACCCATGAAACCCAGCCAGCGGCGCCCCTCCTCCACCCCCCACCTCAGACTACGGACAGTAGGCTTGCCGAACTAAAAACCCAAATAGTAAGGCTTACATGCCCATGTATGCTAGCAGCTGACCAGCCTAGTACCCCAAGCTGAGGTAACAGGTGAAGATCTTTCCCTACTAAAATAAACCTGCAAAGTCTGGAAGAAGAGACTCGTTTATCAAATATGCAGATACTAACGCAAAAATAAAAAGATCTTGGAGAATCAGGTAAACCTCATGCCACCAGAGGAAACTTAAAAAACGTCAATAACTGACCCAAAAGAAATAGAGATGTACGAACTGTTAAAGAATTCAGAATGTTCTTCTAAAAGAAGTTTAGGGAGACTACAATAGTACACAGACAACTAACTGTAATTAGGAAAACAGTGCATGAATAAAATGAGAACTACAACAAAGAAGTAGAAACCATCGAAACCAACCAAACAGAAATCCTAGAGCTCAAAAATATGACTGCACTGAAGAGTTCGATGGAAAGCTACAACAGCAAACTCTACCAAGCGGAATAAGGAGCTGGTGAACTCCAAGACTGATCATTTGAAATTATCCAGTTAAAGGAGCAAAAAGAAAAAAGAATGAAAGAGTGAAGAAAGCCTGTAGGGCTAATGAGAAACCAGCACAAGGAGCCATGGACTCATTATGGAAATCATGAAGGAGAAAAGAAAAGGACAATTTATTTAAAGAAATAATGGAGAAACACTTAAACATGGGGAAGTAAATCGACATCCAGATTCATGAGGCTCAAAAGATCCCAAATAAGTTGAAAGGGCTACACTGTGACACATTATTATGAAATTGTCAAAAGACTGGGACAGTTTTGAAACAACAAAGAAAAAAAAATAAGACATCATCTGAGCGGGAACCCCCATAAAACTACTGCACAATTTCTCAGCAACAACTTTGCAGGCCAGCAGAGAGCAGGATGAAATACTCAAAATATTTAAATGAAAGTAAAGCCTGTCAGCCAAGAATACTATACCTGAAGGAGCTATCCTTTAGATATGAAGGAGAGATAAAAACATTTCTCAAAAAACAAAAACTGGAGAGTTCATTACTACTAGATCTCCAATCAAGGAAATGTTAAAGGGTATTCTATAAACTGAAATGGAAATATGTTAATTACATCATACAACATGAATATATAAAGCTCATAATAAGGTTATAGCTGAAATCAGGTTTTCTAATATTGCAATGGGGATACATAGGTCACAGCTCTAGTTTAAAAGTTAAAAATTGACGTATTAATAATTACCAAAGCTATAATAATGTATTATTGGATACCACAATGATAACAATTACATAAACTGGAACACCAAAAACCTAAAATGTGAGAGGGAAAATAAAAATGTAAAGTTTCTGTATTCTATCAAAGTTAAGTTGTTTCTAGCTTAAAATAAGATACTATAACTGTGACATATTTTATATGAGCCTCATGCCAATTGCAAAAGAAAAATCTGTAGTTGACACATAAAAAATTATAATGAAGGAGTCAAAGAATACCACCATAAAAAGTCATCAATCACAAAGGAAGTCAGCTAGGGAGGAAGGAAGAAACAAAGGATCTACAAAACAGTTCAAAAATAACAATGAACAAAATGGCAATAGAAAGTCCTTACCCCTCAAAAATAAAATTTAACATAAATGGATTAAATTCCATAATCCACAGATATAGACTGGGTAAGTGGATTTAAAAAAATAAGATCCCACATCCTGCTACCCACAAGAAACTCAATTTAGTTTGAAGGACATACATTGATTTGAAGGTAAAGGGATGGAAAAAGATATTCCAAGAAATTGGTAAACAGGGTGCCTGGGTGGGTCAGTTGGTTAAGCATCGACTCTTGGTTTTGGCTCCAGTCATGATCTTGCAGTTAGGTGAGTTCAAGCCCCACCTGGGGCTCTGCACTGGCAGTGTGGGGCCTACTTGGTATTGTCTCTCTCTCTCTGCTCTTCCTCCACTCACGCTGTCTCTGTCTCTCTCAAAATAAATAAATAAAACCAAAAATTAAAAGAAGGAAAAAGAAAATGGTACCAATAGGAAGTCAGGGTAGCTATACTTATATCAGACAAAAAAAAAAGTAGCCATTAAGCTAAAAATCGCCACAAAAGACAAAGAGATCAGACAATCAACTCATCAAGAAGATATTAAAAATATATTTATGCAGCCAACATCAGGGCACCTAAATATGAAGCAAATACTAACTGAACTGAAAGGAAAAATAAACATCAATACAGTAATAGTTGCGGACTTTAATACTCCCTCTCAATGCTGGGTAAATCGTTCAGACAGAATATGAGAACAGTGGTTTGAGCACCACTGTGGGCCAAATGAACCTAACAGACATGTATATAGCATTTTATTTAACAGAAGCAGAATACACATTCTTCCCAAACATACATAAAATATATTTCAGGATAGATCATAGGTTAAGCTATTGATTGTAGTTATAGTTAAATATATGCATTTGTCAAAACTCACAAAACTTTACACTTTCTAGAAAGGGTGAATTTTATTACATATCAATTATATCTTAATTTAAACGAGAAACACCGGGGCACCTGGGTGGCTCAGTCAGTTAAGTGACTGACGCTTGATCTCATTTATAATTGATAGCATATTTATATATTATACGAATATTAAAGAGTAACAAGGAATTGAAATTAATTATATGTTTCTTCATGTTGTTTTTATTTTATTTCTTGACATTTATTCATATGTGAGAGACTGAGACAGAGCACGACCAGGGGAGGAGCAGAGACAGAGGGAGACACAGAATCCAAAGCAGGCTCCAGGCTCTGAGCTGTCAGCACAGAGCCCAATGCGGGGCTCGAACTCACAAACCGTGAGATCATGACTTGATCCAAAGTCTGATGCTTAAGCAACTGAGCCACCCAGGTACCCCTCTTTATGTTGTTTTCTTAATCTCGCCATGTGTTATGGGTTGAAATGTATCCCCTCAAAAAATGTTAACATTCTGGGCGTCTGGGTGGCTCAGTCGGTTGAACAACCGACTCTTGATCTCGGCTCAGGTCATAATCTAACAGTTCCTGGGATCGAGCTCCACATCAGGCTCTGAGCTGATGGACAGTGGATAGCCTGCTTGGAATTCTCTCTCTCCCTCTCCACCCCTCCCCCCCCCCACTCTCTCTCTCTCAAAATAAATAAACTTAAGATAAAAAGGTTAACATTCCAATTCCCTGTAACTATTAATGTGGGCTTACCTGGAAATAGGACCTTGATCCAATATGACTGGCAAATTCATCTAAAAGGGAAATTTGGACACAAAGAGAGATACACACAGAGTCAGGAGGATGTGCCAAGGAACACCAAAAGCTACCGGAAGCTAGAAGAAAAGAAAGAACATATTCTCCCTCCACACCCCACCCCCAGCCCTTAGAATGTACCAACCTTGTTGACACTTGCATTTTGGACTTCTAGCCTCTACAAGTTTGAGAGAATAAATTTCTCTTGTGTAAGTCACCCAATATATGGTACTTTGTTATGACAATCCTAGTAAACCATACACGGCACATGATTAATCTCATTTATTCTATTCCCCTTTTTCCCTTCTCTCTTCATCACCTCCAACTGGAACTTTAATTGGATATCACCCTTGTCGTATATTCTAATGGTTGTATTAAATAATATTGAACATCTATTATTTCATAACCTACAGAAAGAATCTTCTCACTTCCTACTTTTTTTTAAGATGAACATTTTAGGGTCCGCACTCTTCCCACATCTTTCTTCCCATCTTCTGTCTCCAAATCTCTATCAACCGTACCCCTACTCTTCTTTTAATTTTCAAGCTTAAAAATATACATCTTGTTATAATAATTATAAACATTTTGTGCCTTGTCTGTAAACTGATTCTAACAACGAAAGCCTGAGGACAGCTTTATAGTTATGACATATTAATAAAACTTATGGCAAGAACACGCATGTAGTTTGCTAAGTTCTTTTTCTCCTTATTTCAGTGCCATGGCCGTTGTGGTATTTAAATGAGAATGAACCAAGCTTCATTGAATGAACCTTGAGTGAAAATCAAGGTTAAATGGCGCTTTCATCAATTTTCTTTCTTCTTTCTCAATGGAAAGTCAGTTCATCAAATGTTTGATTCCCTGGGTCAAATCTCTACTTCATTTAACTCTCTCGTATCTTCTGAACCTTTGACATTTTTTTTCTACATTCTGGAACATTTCTTTAACTTTGTCTTCTAACTCTTTCATTGACTTAAAAAATGTTTTTGCAGCTAGACTTTTAATTTCTAAGAGTTCTTTTTTGCCATCTGATGTTTCCTTTTTTGGCACCCTATTATTGCTTTAGGGATGTCATACGTTCTTTAATTTCTCCAAGAGGAGTTTGAGTTTTTATTTGTTTTGTTATAATTTCCCTGCTATCTTAAATACCTCCATTTCCCCAGAGTCCATTTTTCAGTTTGCTTACCACGGTCTTTCTATTTCACGTTTCTGTTTTTCCTCAAATATTTGATGATCCTCCATTGACCATTCGTATTTAACCATAAGAGTATCGAAAGGCTAGCGAACTCTTGTGTATATGAGGGAGTCTTCTTTTTAGGGTGGAAAGGTCTCATTCCAGGTTGAGAAGAAGAGAAATCACCTGCTAACCTGTCCTCCTCCCTGTGAGAAGAAAGCACTGGAATCCATAATATGTGCCTAAATGGTCTCAGACAGTTGTTTCAAAATTTTTAAATAAGAATCTCCTCAGTTTTTGCCTTTTGGTAAACGCCTGGCTCTTGGTCATTCTAAGATTTCTAATTATTTTTTGTTCACATATCCCCCCAAAAAGAAATTTGAAAAATAATCTATCTTTACATGACTTTGAGTTGACATGCAAAATGTTCTATTATACACAGTGGCTACAAGCATGATTTGTAAATACTTTAATTTTAGTTAATCCTTTCACATCACTGTTCCTCTTGTAAATATATCTAGTGAAAGTTAAATGCAGTTAAATTCGTAAGTAAGTATTTGATACTTCTATTTTCCATTTTCAAAATATATGCCCTAGCTCTTCGTTACTGTTGATCATTTGTAACAGTCTTTTTTTAATTTTTTATTTATTTTTTAATTTTTTCTATGTTTATTTATTTTGGAGAGAGAGAGGGATGCAGAGCATGAGCTGGGGAGGGGCAGAGAGAGAGGGAGACACAGAATCCGAAGCAGGCTCCGGGCTCCAAGCTGTCAGCACAGAGCCTGACACGGGGCTCAAACTCATGAACTGTGAGATCATGACCTGAGCCGAAATCAGACGCTGAACTGACTGTGCCGCCCAGGCACCCCTCTATTGCATATGTCTTATTTCAATCTAATATTTATGAAAAAATGTCCCAGGTTTTAAATGTTGGCAACAAATTCAACGAGTTAAAATTCGTAAGTAGAGCCAATAATGTGGGTCAAACAAAACCCCTAACATGCAGCCGCTGTTCTCCCCCAACCCTCCTTTCATTCTATTACCCTTATTCATTTCTTACCCACTGATATTTATCCCTGTTAAATGAGTGGGGAGCCTTGGATATTTTCCTATGTCTGGAAAGGGTTTATACATAAGAATTATCTTTCTTTGAAGGACTGGAAGAACTCACTTATAAACCAATCTGAATTTGTGCACTTTTTTTTAACTTTTTTTTTTTATTTGTCATTGAGAGACAGAGACAGAGCGTGAGCAGGGGAGGGGCAGAGAGAGAGGGAGACACAGAATCCCAAGCAGGCTCTAGGCTCTGAGCTGTCAGCACAGAGCCTGACACGGGGCTCGAACCCACAGACCGTGAGATCATAACCTAAGCCAAAGCCAGACGCTTAAATGGGGAGCCACCCGGGTGCCCCAGAATCATCAAATTACTTTAATAACCTACGCGTGGCCCCTCAGAATTGTTGCTGCTGCTGGTCTTCCTGATGATATTTAGCACCAGGACAAGTGGCTACGGTAAGGATGGGGACGGGAGAGGGAGACCTGGCTTCTGAGAAGCGGCTGTGAACGCAGAGATGGAAAGGACACCCAGTGGGTTCTAAGACAGATCAGCCTTAGAAAAACAGTACACATAGAAGAGGAGGATCTGGAAATTAATTACTTTAAAGCCATCTGTGCCTGAAAACCTCCCTTCTCCTTTATCTGTAAGAATGATGTCGTGCGTGTGGTGGCCGCGGTGGGAGGGACGTCTGGTTTTGTTCTCAACTTTGAAATAAGCCTTGTATCTGCACCACCCTGTTCTACTGGTCAGCTCTCCAGGGTTGTGCTGGGTCTCCGGGCGCCCTTTCCCCTGCCCGTGCCTCCCGAGCTAACGCTTTAGTTATCCTCCTTCATCGACCAGTCTTAGTTCAACTATTTTTTATTTTCCAAACATTTGTGGTCAGCTTTTAGCAGTGGACACCTTCCCTCTCATCCTACGTGTTTGTTTGTTTGTTTGTTTGTTTTAACTTTGTTTATTTTGAGAGACAAAGAGAGTGTGAGCACGGGAGGGGCAGAGAGAAAAAGAGAAAATCTCAAGCAGGCTCTGCGCTGACAGCCTCCATGCGGACATGGGGCTTGAACGCACACACCGTGAGATCATGTCCTGAGCCAAAACCAACTTAACCGATTTAACCGACTGGGCCACACAGGCCCCTCATCCTACATGGCTTTATTGGTCTTTTACTAGCCTTTTAATAAAAACTCAAGAGAAATATGGAAAAAATATACAGCCTGAACTGAAAACTCGTAGAATGATCTTAATCAATGGCTGTCTAATTCACCAGCTAATGTAAACGGAGCATTAAAATCTGTTCTACCCAGAGCAGCAAAGGTCCTGTCAAGTGCCTCTTTGGAGGCAATCAGCTGCTCTCACCAGCGCTCAGCTTTGCCATTTTGATCCTTAAAATGAACTTTGTCTAACGCAAGCTACGGAGCGTTACGCTGACGGTCTGGTTTGTGACTGAAGCATAGTGTTAGGGTCACTGAATAGAATCCCGTTCCCTGCTTTATCCAAGCAAGAATGCAACTTACAATTTTCCTAGCACCGGACAGAAGGGCACTTCTGTTGCTATGAGGTAGCACCAATAGGGGGGAAATAATTGCCTTTAGCAAGCACAGGACTTTAGAAAACACACCTGTTACTTTGTTATTGATAGCGTGATTAATCGATCCCTAGAATCTGATTGAGAACATTGGGGTATAAATCATGCCATATGCACGGTTTCAGAAACATCACAGCCAGTAATTCAAAGCATATTTCAAGTGCCCGTGGCATGCATTTCTGGATTAGTGTCACATATGGGTTCGCAAGAAACAACAGGGGCTATTTGTTTATATGGTCACATTTCTATCCTTCATTTTACTTCACATTCAACTTGACACTGGCTATACATATCAATACACACATCAGTGTGGGTTTACATTTCTTTGTCAGGTGTCTGGGAACAAAACATAGGTTGATTCACAAGTAAAGGGAAGTTAACGTCATGAACGGATATTTTTGTTACCAAAAGAAACAAACATTATGACTTATTCAGTGTGCCCCCTACCTGAACTGTTGCTCTAAGCACAAATGTTCTCAGCCAGCAAGTTAATTGCTGGGATATGCTATATTTATTTCCAAGGTCCACACTGACTTGTCTAGTCTCTCAATCATTCAACACATGTTTATTGAGCACCTACCATATGAAAGACACAGTTTTAAGTGCAGTGGGTGATGGGGATCCCTGTCCCTAAGGCAATTACAGACTAAGATAAGGAAATGACTGGTACACAAAAGACAGGAATATCAAATAGAAAAGCATAACTGATGAGATAAAATTGGCACAGTTCGTCACCAAGAGACTACTGAGAAATTGACCAAAGCCTAAAATTTGACCGAGGCACGGAAAAAAAAAAAAGGAAACTCATTGGAAGGGTATGTATCAACATCATGGTGAATGACTAGGGACGGAGGTTTTGCATATATGATATCATTTCATCCTTACCACAACCCATGAGCAGGGCTATATTATAGCCCCATTTTACAGATGAAGAAATTGGAGCTCCAAGAGGTTAGGTAACATGTCCAAAGCCACCCAGTAAGCAGAGAGCCAACTGCCTAGACTAAACTCTTAGCTGAGTGGCTCTCCCATCACTTCTGGTCTTTGGCATCAAAGCCTATCGTTGCTCCAAATGAGATGGGTAAGAAAAAAAAAAAAAAAGAAAAGCTTGTTAGGACTGCAAAACGTATTGTCATCCTTCTATATAACTGACGGAGATCTAAAACCTCTTACATTGATTCCCGAGTGAATTTTGACTAATATGCATGTTTCTAAGTTCCCCAGTAAAAGTTCTGAACTGGCCCCAAACACTGTATATATTCGCTAAAATTAGCCACTGAGAATTCCATGGATTGTAAGGAACTTAAGGAAGTTTCCAGATCTTCCTGGCTCACATAACTTTGTATTCCAGCAGCCAACTGGGAAAACAGGAAAGGCAGTTCACAGCTATTTAAACTGTCTCTTTCTAGTTCTCCAACTATAAAATATTCAGTTTGATTAAACTGTTTCTTTGGTTGCTATTTTGTTATTCCCAAGATTATAACTATACACACACAAATAGATTTTCACGTATATAGATTTTTCACACATATGTGTAGTTTTTTGGTGGCTTGCTGTTAACAATCATGGTGAGGGAAAAGTAGCATTTTTCTATCCTCTGAATACTATCTAAAGGGATATTATTGTCTGAATATATCTAAAGGGATATTTTTGTTTTGTGCTGTATTATCTACTTATATCAATGGATACAACCAAGATCTTAGAATTGTATATATTGTATACTGCATATATTGTATATATAATTGTATATATGTATATATATTGTATATATATCTTAAATACTTTTTTGAATCAATGAAAATCATAAGAATAATGTAACAATGTAACCTTCTCCAACTGTGCTTCATATTTTACACCCACTTTCTATTGTGTTGGTGTCTCCTGCGTCACAGATATTGGCTGTTTATTCTAAGCCAGTGGTTTTCAAATGTTAGTATGCATCCAAATCGCCCAGAGAGCCATTGGGCCAGCCCTCAGAATTGACATTACTAACAAGTTTGAAGATGATATTAGTGCTGCAAGTTCAAGGACTAGCATATGAGAGCCAGTTGTAAACCAATCTGAATGAGAAAGAGTGTTGGGCTAAGAGTCAAGAGACACAGCCTCTGATTCTCGACCTGCCACCATTGGCTTGCTGTGTGACCCTAGAAAATTCATTTGACTTCTCTGAGACTCCATTCCCCCATTAAATGATATACTGAAATAATTATAAAAATCTCATAGCATGTTATAATTCTGCACCTGACCCAGAAGTTAGAGTCTACTCTACTGGGCATACAAAACAATTTGAGAGTTCAGATCTTAACAGCTAAAACAGTCATGTGTTTCAAGACAAAAAAAAAAAAAAAAAAATATATATATATATATATATATATATATATATATATATATATATGCTATTACCCTACACTGTCAGCTCTGCAATAATGCCATATATGTGTTCCTAAAAATCATCACACTATGCTAAATTGTGAGAAAACCAAAACAAAACATGATTTATGGGGAAAGTGGGATTAGGAATGCAACACTCAAAAATGTCATCAGGGACTCAGAGGGGGGAAAAAAGATAGGAACATAATAAAAACAGTGGCAGAGCTTCATACCTGTTCACTGGTTAAGAAACACATAAATACGTACAAATGATGTGGCACGTTACCTTGAAAAAGACTGGAATTTTGCTGTGGAAATGGGCTGGGAAGAGTCGCAGCTTGTGAGTTATTGCAAAGCAAAGGGGAAAAAAAGTGATTTGAAAATAGGCAGGAAGCTGTAACAGCAGATGTGGGTACATGTGGGTCCTCGTTCTCCATTGAGCGTCAGCATGAACATCACAATTCAGTTCAGCAGTCTTAAACCCTGAGACATGTTTTCCTGAATTTGAGATGTTGGTCCTTCAAGACATGCAATTATAACAGAAACCTGTTCATCAAAATTGAAAATCGGATCCAATGTGTAGGCTCCTTCCTCAATCAACTTCTATATCACTGCTGGAAATTCTTGGGTGGCTTTATCATCTGCACTCACAACTTTGCCTAACTGCTGAGGGCTTTGGAAATTGTAATGACATTTAAAACCACTATACCAAGGCACCACTGGCACCTAAAGGGATCACTTCTGCAGAATTAGACAATTTCTGCTTAAGGTCTTTGAATACAAATCGTGTTTTCCTGTTGTGTGCACTGCTTGGCAATTTGAACCAGAACGTTTAGATTTTTCTGGGATGTTGAATGAGGTGGGCTTTTCTTTTGCTTTAATGTAGAAGAATGTTACAAATGTGAAAGAATAGGAAAAGATAACTAACTTTCAAGGATAATGCTAGCTGGAAGATATTTGAGGTGGGTGCACCTGTGTGTTCTGTGTATTTCTATGTGACTTCGTCGCAGAAGAAATGTGCATGAGCAAACTCAAAATTCACTCTGTATTCAAATCATCCCCTGACTTACTCACATTCAATTCCCTAATTTATCATTCATTCCAAAACAAGTGTTTAGCAAGACAATTGTACTCTTTTCTTCTTTTAGGTTTATTTATTTATTTTGAGAGAGAGTAACAGAGCGTTTGTGCACGCACACAAGCAGAGGAAAGGCAGAGAGAAGGAGAGAGAGAATCCCAAGCAGGTTCAGTGACATCAGCAGGGAGCCCAATGTGGGGCTCGAACTCATGAACCGCACGATCATGACCTGAACCAAAATCAAGAGTCTGACGCTTAACCCACTAAGCCACCCAGGCACCCCAAGATGATTGTACTCTTGAGGGCAAGTATTAAAGCTTCGATGTTAGAGTTACTAGAGTTGTAGTTAGTAACTACAAAGTTACTAAACTTTGATGTTAGAGTTACTACCAGATGTAGAATATTGGAAATCTCCCATAGTTTCTCACAGATGGGATTGGATACATTTAGAAGTGACGTCAATTAGATGGGAAACGACCCAAGAGAGTCATGATTTTAGTACAATTAGTCAACAGCATAGATGAGAATGGAAGGGATACCCTGGACTGTCTTCAAAGGAAGGTGCCAACCCAAGTATTTATCAAGGCTGTGACAATGTTGCCTGAGATAGTTTCTGATGATGTTCAGTGATACAGAACCATGTCCATGAAATCTCCAGTTTTCAACAAAGTCTCCCCCTTTTCTTCTGCTCAGTTACCTATCAGAGAACACGGTGCTTATCTCTTTCCAAACTTTCAAACATGGAAAGCAGTTTCCCATGGATTACCCTTGGGTAAGACCTTTATCAGATTTGTGTCCCTACACTTACTGTGAACATTTTAATAGAATGTAAGAAAAAAAAAGAAGAAAAATATGAAGATTTTCAGGAAACAGCCATAGGAAATATGAAAGACGTGGAAACATTTTTCTACAGGTGTAGGAAGAATTTGCTGGGGTAATTGCAGGCACCCAGAAGAAAAGCCAAAAAAAAAATTTTTTTTTAATTACACTAGAATTTTTCTCGATTCCTCTCTTGCACTTACACCTCCCACTCTGTCCATCAGAAAATCTTTGTTGGCTCTATCTTCAAAATACATCAACATCCCAAAACTTCTCACCACTTCCACTGTCGATACTCCGGTCCAACCCACTGCCATCTCCCCCCGGGAGTAATAAAACTAAACGGTCTCCCTGCTTCTCTCTTGACCCCTCTCCAGGCCATTCTTGAACAAGCAGCCACTGTTGTCCTGTTAAGCTATCCAATGGCAGCACATTTGACTCCAGATAAAAGACCATCTATCTCTCCTGCTCCCGTGTCACATTGGCCGGTCATGTTCCTGGAACACGCCAGGAATGTCCCACTTCTGCCACAAGGCTTTTGCTCAAATGTCACCACCTCAATGAGACCCACCCTAACCAACCTATTTAAAAATTGTAAGGTGTTCTTCAACACACACACACACACACACACACTTACATTAGTAATTCCATTTATATTGCTTTTGTGTCCCCTACAGCACTTATTTCCTCTGACCGTGCCAGATAATTTACTTTTAGCCATGATTATCCATGCCTGTCATCTGTCTTCCCCCTCATAGGTACTCGCGCACCATGAAAGCAGGCATCTTTGATGTCTCCCTAATGTATCAAGAACAGTACCTGGCATATTACAAGGTCTCAATAAATACTGAAGGAAGGAACCATTTTTAAGTCAATGGAAGTTAATGTGAGAACGAAGTTGGCTGGCTATCCTCCATGAGAGAGAAAACAAGAAATAACAGGAATGTATAAAAAGAAAATAAAAAATTAAGAAAAAGCTTTTTAGATAGTAAGGGAGAACAAAACTATTAAAATAAGCTACTTGAAGGAAGCTTCTTTTGATTATCCAGGTGCTTTTTGAGAGACAATAGGGCTTCATTGGTTAGGAATCAGCTGGAAAGAAAAAAATAACAAGCAACATGGAGTAAAATCCTCACTTCTATTTTTTAAAAAAAAACGTTTATTCATTTATTTTGACAGATAGAGAGTGAGCAGGAGGGGGGCAGAGAGAGAGGGAGAGAGAGAATTAGTGCTGTGAGCACAGAGCCTGACGTGGGCCTTGATCTCACGAACCGTGATCATGACCTCAGCCAACATCAAGTCGGAAGCTTCCCCAACTGAGCCACCCAGAAGTCCCCTTAACCTCTATTTGTAATGAAAACTAGACATTGGGCACATACTTCTACGAGACCTCTGCTACTTACCTACCTCTCTTTTCCAAAAGGATGTCACTGACTCAGTGGGGTTACAACTTCAGGATTCAAGGATTTTCATCAGTCCTGTCAGGGTGGGGCTTAACAGTATTTATGGCATTGTATTTTAAGCCTGAATTCTTGAAAACAGCCTGTCCCAAAAAAACTAAATGGCCAGTTCAAAATGCACTGATTAGTCACCTATTTTTAGGATGAGGGGGAGCTCACTTTTCTAATTACATAGAAATCAAATAACAACTACAAAATTCCTTACCTTAATGTACTTAGGAAGTCCCCAGTTGAGATTCCAGAGACACATACAAAGATTCTCCCTGCAAATATTCTAAATGCTCAAAAAGAACAAAAATATCAACAGAAATGCTTTGATTTTAGCAGCCATTCTCTAGGCTAAAAAGGAGAAATTCTGCATCAACTATTATCAGGCTGGTGATGAATAGGCCTCATACGACAGAAAGATAAATTAATAACATCAATTATCATCTAAATTGCCATTTTAAAGAATTATAAATAATCAAATGAAAAATTAAGAAAACCAAAATGAATTTCCAAGATTATATATGGCCTTCTTTTTTGAGTGAAATTAATGTGGAAATTCAGATTCAGATAAGTAAATAAGCATAAATAGGCAATCTGAATAATTCTGCCAAACCAACATTTCTCTCATAAGAAAATAGCTTTTAACCGGTAAGGTACAGTTATGTCTTTAAGTTTCAAATAATCTTGGTTGGTATAAACCCATCCTAAGTGTCTTCAGAAATCAAAGTATATCTAAGGGAAGTAAATTATATTCTACAAAATGTATACAAACGATAGCAATGTGAATTTTATTATTTTAACACTTATTCAAAGCAACAACCATCAATTGAAATAAATAATTCAGGGAGCCTGTGTGGCTCAGTTGGTTAAGCCTCCAGCTCTTGATTTCCAAGCAGGTCATGATCTCACTGTTCGGTTCATGGGATGGAGCCCCCCATGTTGGGCTCTGTGCTGACAGCTCGGAGCCTGCTTGGGATTCTCTCTCTTCCTCTCTCTCTGCCCCCCCCACCCCACCATGCTCCCACGTGAGGTCTCTCTCAAAATAAATAAATAAACTTAAAAAAAAATAACTCAAAGCCTATTTCAGATGTCTTTTTTCATGATGTTTACATTTTAAATATTCAAATCTAGAGAGCAGGGGAAGCCATATTACAATAAACTACCTGATTCCATTTGCCCAGACTAAGCAACTGTTAATATTTTGCCATATTTGCTTTATCTCTGAGTGCATCTGTATGTATGGATATTTTCATGTGTAGATTTCAGTTCCAGGTGTGAGTGACACAAACAAGATGTTTTCCTGCGCTTAAAAGGCTTATGATCTGCTGAGTGAAGAAAAACACAAAACTAAATGAAACAAAACTTGACGTCAGGAGGTTCTACGATAGATTTGTGTACTGGAAACATCTATATCTATATCTATATACATGAGGGTACAAGTAAGGGGTCAATTTAACCTCGGTGAGATAAGGAGACTGTATCACGGAAGAGGCCTAGGAAAACCCAGCGGAATGCCAGCTGACTGGTTCTGCATGTTCAGCTTGGCAATGCGCATGTTCGAGTGAAGGAAGTGGGATGATATGGTTCTGTCATGCCCTGCATCATCTTCCCTGCTTCTGCCGTCTCTTCACCTCCCAACTGGATATACTAATGCCCACTATGGGTGTCCTGATGTCCACGATGTGCAGCTCCAATGTCTTCCTATTTCCTGAGTCATGGCAACCCAAGCCAAGAAAAGTAATAAGCCTGAGTATACTGTTGCAAGTTAAATTCTAGATCAGTGGTTATCAGAGTCTTCTGCATACTGGATTCATCCAGGGAGCTCTTCAAAAATACGAGGACTAGTACTAATATTTAAAATTACTGAAAATAACTAGTACTAGTACTAACAATGGGCTCCACTCCTAGAGAATCTGATTTTATTACTATGATGTGAGACACCATGGAAAACTGGAATACGAAACCAAGACTAAGAACCATGAGGATGATTCTCCAACTTTAGAATGCATGTAAATAATCTGAAGATCTTATTACAATAAAACTTTTGGCTCTAGAGTGAGGCCTGAGATTCTATGTTGTTTTTTTTTTTTTTTAAGTTTATTTTATGTATTTATTTGTAGAAAGAGAGACAGAGAGTGTGAGCATGGGAGAGACAGAGAAAGGGGTAGAGAGAATAGTGCAAACAGGCTTCGTGCCATCAGTGCAGAGTGCAGAGCCTGACGTGGGCCTCGAACCCATGAACCATGAGATCATGGCCTGAGCTGAAATCAAGAGTTAGACGTTTAACCAACTGAGCCACCCCGGGCACCCCTTAGAGTCTACATTTCTAACAAGCATTCAGGTGACTCTGTGTTGTTTGCCTGAGGACGCCAGTTTGACTAGCAAGATTCTAGATCATAGCACTGACCACAATGGCTATTCCCCAAGCTGTCACAACATCATTTGAACCTAAGGTCTAACTAGTGAGCCAATTATGCCTGTACTACCCCCAATTGTAAATCCACCTTCCTCTTCTATGGTGTACCTAGTCTAGTGGTACTTAAAATGTGGTCCTTGCTGGGGCGCCTGGGGGGCTCAGTCGGTTAAGAGTCCGACTCTTGGTTTCGGCTCAGGTCATGATCTCACAGTGTGTGAGTTCAAGCCCTGCGTCGGGCTCCGTGCTGACAGCACAGAGCCTGCTTGGGATTCTCTCTCTCTCCCTCTCTCTGCCCCTGCCCCACTCACTCTCTCTGTCTCTCTCTCAAATAAATAAAACTTAAAAAAAAATTTTTTAAATAAAATGAAATAAAATAAAATAAAATAAAATGTGGTCCTTGGACCAAGAACATCAATATCACCTGGAAACGAGTGAGGAATTCAAATTCTCAGAACTTACACCCCAGATCTAATAAATCAGAAATTCTGAAGGTAGGGAGAGCAACCCTGCATTATAATATCCAAATTATGTTGACGTATGCTTGAATTTGAAAAATACTGACCTAGACTGTATGTTGGGGGATCTTCCTTGCTCCCCTTTTTATACTTCTGACCAACTACTCTAGATCAGTGATTTTATCTGATTGCACACTGGAGTCACTTATAATATGCTTATGCCCCTCCCTTGAATCTCTAGAAGTTTCCATTATGAAAATAGTCTCATAAAATCTCCCCAGGTGACTCTAAAATATACAACTGGGGCTGAGAATCATTATTCTGAATAATCTCCAGGGAGTTTCTCATATGAAATCTTATCTTTTGGCCAATCTCAGTCTCTGAAATCTAAATACTCATGATCAAATTTCCCAGATTATCAAATTCCCCCGATTATCCTCCAATATTGTTGGCTGATATCTGAATCCCATTTTATGGTATTCCCAGTGAATATTACTAGGACATGACTCAGAAACACTCAGAGTCCCTTCTGCCTTATTTGCTTAAGATTAGTGTCTAATAAGTAGAGTTATTATATACAAACCTTTTGGCTGGTTTCCTGAAGGCTACATCCCATTAGATTTCCCTTTGTATTGTCTATGAATCCTTTTCTTCCCTCTCTTAATGCTTACTTCTTCCCAAGCTATCTTCCTTCCGTTGTCTTAACACCACATGGCTCCATATCCTTCGTTTGTTTTCCTCCCCTTCAAGGATGTAAACCATTTGAGTGAAGGTAGATGTCTTTTCTAGACCTAGGCTTACACCATACCTGGAACATAAAAGTTGTATGGAATAGAAAATAAATATTCCAGTGCTAAATCTTCCACACAATCTTCATGAAATGGTTAGCCTTCAGGCTCTGTACCTTCTTGAGTTGGTTTCAACCGGTATGTTTCTCTATCCCCACTCCCTTGGCCCAAAGTATGAGATCAATTTTGGCCTTATTTCCTTTATAAATGCACTGATTCTTTCAGGGCATCCAGCAGATATCCACCTTCTTAAAACATTTGACCTTGCATGCGTACTGTTGTCAAGCGATTAGATACATGACCAAGTAGGTTTTCAAGAAAAGAAATAGAATTACTATCTTCTTTCTTCTTCCCCCAAAGAATCAGTTTATATTCTGCAGTTACGAGGATTGATATGTTCATCAAGACTACTGGATTTGCTAACTTAGGGCAGCCTTTCCACTTGTTTTGGTATATAGAAATTCTGTTCAATCCGATCCAGAAAATTCTGCAAATGCATGCCTATTCATTTAACTGATCATCTGTGTCTCAAAATACTGTATGTATTTTGGGTGCGAGCTGTCCGATTAGGGGCTGTCTTTCTAGTTGTCAGGGTGGGGCTGCAAACAAGTTTCGTTTGTTTGTTGCTCTGAGTAAATTGGTCTTCACACAGACTAGTAATCCATGGGAAAAACAGCCAACACGTGAGGTCACCTCCTGGTTTGGCCTCCCTGGGGTGCCTGCAGATCTGAAGGAGATAGGTTCTACCTTGAACAGCCAGAGGATGCATGCTGGGTCTTGACAAGTACGATTGTGGCCGCACAGGCCTCTCTGAGATAGGTAAGTGTGGTCCTGATCCACATCGAGGGTGACCAGGCTTTCGGGAACTGGACTGACCAGGCGTGTGCACACATGCGCGCTCGCGTGCACACACACCCAGAGCTCAAATAAGAACTAAGAGTCAATCTTCTCCTTTCATTTCAAACATAACATTGTATAAACTCAAAATGCTCTGCTACATCATGTTATATCAACCAGCTCTGCGGTGAAGGCCTGTAGCCTTTAATCACTTTTAAGGGGAAACGCTGGTGTCCAAAAAAAGTCTCATTACACACCGGCATTTGCTTGGGGATGGGTGGTGGGGAGACCCAGGAATGAGGCTGTCTTGGGGATCCTTTCCCAAACCAAATATCTCTTCATCCTGCAGAGTGACGACACTGGTGACCTACATAATTCATATAAGCTCACGTAGAAGTAAACACGACATGATTAAACAGGAAGCCTTTAACCAGGCACCGTCAGGGAGGGAGGTAGAGAGAAGGAATTAAACGGTAACAGAGTCTTAGAAACAGGGGAGAGTAGTACACGTCATTCTTAAACTAATTTTTGTTCCTTGTCTAAAACCAAATGGGTTTAAAAAACAGAATAAAAATAAAGAACACTCAATGGGTTTAAAGCTTCCCTCTCCACCACAGCCCAGACAAGGTGGTTTGGAGCAGGTGTTATACACAGAATATTTATTCGGTGGCCGCGGTGGCATAATCAGCCATATGGGAAGTAGCAAAGTGAAAAAAGAAGGATTCCATAAAGACAACAGGGAAAAACAGCAGATAGAAAGCTTGAGAACCCACTACTAGTGGTATTTAAACAGCAGCTCTGTTGTGGTGGGAAGAGGTAGTGAGGCTAGGGGTCTTTATTTACATTTATTAAGTCTACTCAGGACCAGACACCATGCTAAATGTTGTTAATCTCATTTAACACTAACCACACCCTTTTATATCCTCATGCAAAACATGCAGGGCTAATACAAGGGAGAACCCTTAAGCAAAGCGAAGCAAGATACCTATGTCCCATGACCAAACTAATCACTTGCGGCAAGGTTCGAGAAAAACGTGCATCCCTGCAGTGTCTCTGGCTTTAGCCTCCTTGTCCAGAAATTGTGAAATTTTACTTGCCTCCTTTGTCATGGGACAATTAAGGAATTAAAAGGAAAAGCCAACCTTTGCCCTGCAGTTTTCTGCATCAGGAGAGCTAGCTGTGTTTGGATGTCAGCTCTGATCCTGAAGTTAGTTAGATGTCACCAAGGGTTCGCACTCTGGGCTTCATTCCCAGGAAGAGCAAATCTTCTAAATCCTGGACTTCACCATAGAACGTGCCTGTGTGCTGCAGACAAACTCCCCGGGGGCCACCATGGCCACCCAGTGGGCCCTTGTAGGTGTCTTTCCCTGCCCAAGACAGGAAGAATCACATTTTGCCAAGGGACTGAGGGCAGAGTGAGTAATACTGTATTTCACAGGCACTTTGAAACAAACACCCCCAATCCTTTGACTGTTGTCTGTCTCATTGCGTCTTAGAACGTTCATTGTCATATTTTTTTGTTTGTTTGTTTTTAAGTTAAGCAAGACCCATTACATAGGGAGGAGGCAGCTGATAACTATGCTGGTGTCCTAAAACACAGGCCTTGGAGGAAGGCGCTAAATGGCAGGTATTCCCGTATGCTCAGGTAAAGAATCACAAATCAGAAGAGGCTGACATCCTTCTCTACCGCCACAGGGAGTGAATAGAGAATCAGAGGGTGAATGCAGGCTGTTCACTCCGTGTGTAAGCTCTTTGCACTTCCCGGAGCCCCTGTCATGAGGGTAGTGCCCATCAAATAAATATTGATGAGTGTAAACAGTCTTTGGTCAGGAGTTCAGAAACATACCCCAGGCCAATGGAAAATCAGAAAGACGGAAAAAGAGAGGGACTCAGGACAGTAATTCCTAACAATATTGTAACAAATAATCAGAGGGGAAGGGACTGTTTTTCCAAACAGAACCTGGCTGGAGGGATGCAGAATTTGGAAATCATTCCTTTCTCAAATGCCAATCATTACCAGGTATTCTTTTCAATTTTATTATGAAGTATTAACAAACACCGGAACAACTGGCGTCTTCCTTCAAAATCCTAGCGCACATCCTGGAAATATCAGCAAGCAACACTTGAGAACTGGGGCAGGACCGCAGCATGAACTCCTTAGGCTTAGTGCTGATGGACAGTCTCCCCTGCCTTCCCCTGATCCCGAGAAGTAATACTAACCACAGAAAGAGCCTAAGGAGAAGGCTCATATTATTTGAATTTCATTTTCATGAAGACTTCTGTCTGACAAGGGATTCTGGGACTCCTTTCCACAGACAAGTGCTTGTATTTTCTCATTCTGTGATAAGGGAACGGTGTAAAAAAAGACACAGAAGACAAGTATAATACCATGAGGAAAACGTGGTGTAAATTTTGAAACCTGGAGGGGATCGCGCAGGAACATCCTGCATTTTGAAAGCTCACGGTCTTAGCTGCAAAATTAGGAAAGCATGTCTTGTTTTCTGAAATAAACACAATTCATTTGTGTAACTATAAAACATTTTCTAAAGTCCTTTCAAAGGCTGGACAAGTTTCGCCAAACTTCCTAAAAACCATTCTGTCACCCAAGGGCAGTGCAACAGAACAGAGAAACAAAATGTGCATAAAACGTTTCATTAAATGAGCTCAATTGGCAAGACCCTTTAACCACCACCTCACGGCACCAGGCACACCCTCCAAACCAGGCAGAGAATAAATAGGAACAACATGGTGAGGCTTTGCTCCTATAACACATCTGCTCACTTAGTTGGATCGTGTTTTCTATTCGGGCATAACAAGTTTGGATTGTCTTTATGTACAGTGACAGCAGTGTAATGAATGTTGTTTGAACTCTGAATTGTATAAATACAGAGACATGTTGATTTGAGAAGAGAAAACAAGGCATGTGAAAATTGGCAAAATACCCATTTTAGGCATTATAGATACTCTGCTTAAAAAGAAAAAAAAAATCAAGAAGAAACTCAATTGGCAGACCACCCACGAAGTACCCTTAAGATCTAAACAACATGAAAAAAAAAAAAAAAAAAAAGGCGTTCTCTAGCCAGTACAATTGTTGAAAGCATTAACTTTAAAAAGGCTTTAGTTTAATCCAGCGAACTCAAAATATTTCCTAAAATTACAGACTTCTTTTGTGTGTTCAGCAGAAGCCCCCTCGCATATATGAAATGAATTGGGATAACTAGAAAAGGAAAATAATAACGACAGTTGCTAGTGTATATAGGACACCCTATACGAATCAAACAGAAGTATCGTATATATCATCCTCTGTGATCCTATAAAATAAATATTCAATGAGATGTTCCCTCATTCATCAGATAAAGAAACTGAGGCTAAAAGACTAAATAAATTGAATAAATACTAGGGTGAGCAGAAGTTGGATACAAACTCTGGCCCATCTGTTTCTAAGACGTGGGGTCCTGTCACCACCAATGCCCTGACATTCAATAACTCCCGTAGGTGTAATTAGCTTACAATGAATCAAACTCATTATTAACAGTAAAAAAGAACACATAACCCCAAATAAGGACTCCATTCTTAGAAGAAATTTCATTGACCTAACCTTCCAAGGAAACAAGTAAGCAATTAAATCCGCAAACGTGCACTCAATTTAAAAGAAACAAAAGAGGAAGACATCCAACAATAATTCAAAATAAATCTGTCTCAAGCAATGAACAAGTAAAGAATAGAGGAATCTAGTGTTTTCTCTGTATAGAGTGAACTATCTGCAGAAATAATAAGCCTACCTGACTTTAAAGAGTCTAATTTAGTATGGAGAAATGGTCCTTGCCTCTATGTTTCTCTGATGATCCCAGCCACCAATCATCATTCTTTTTTTCTGCTTTCCTACTGCACTTAATACCTGGATGATTCATCGGCCACTCGTGTTATAAATATCCTTTTATATACATAAATCTCTACTAAGAGATTTAAGTTCCTCAAAAGAGGCAACTGTATCTTGCACCTCCTGTATGTCCCATAATGCCTTGCACAAAATAAGTACTCAACTCATTGTTGGTTTAATTCGTGGCAAGACTTCTGCCACTAAGATTATCTAGACTCACCAAATTTGACCAACGAGTAGGAACTAGAAAGTGGTTCTAGTTACCTGGGCAACCACGTAACATTTTGGTAATATTTTGGCAATGCAGCTCACATTTTCAGCTAAAAGTGTTCATTACTTTTGAAGTTGTAGGTCGATCACTGTATTTGAGAGCAACAGGTACAGGTGAAGCTCGCTTTTATATAAATTATGGTTTCCAAAGGTTGTATTTTTTTTTTGTATTTCGTTTTAATTTCTGCCATCCGAGAATTCATCAAGGAACCTCTAAGGAGCACAGCAGCTTCCAGAATCCACCACAAAACAGAAAAGATCACGGATGGATTGGTGTAAAGAAGGGAGTGGTTCGGAGCTTGAAAAACATTGCCATAAAGAATAAATGCCTGTGTAGCTCAGTCAGTTAAGCACCTGACTCTTGATTTTAGCTCAGGTCATGATCTCATGATCATGGGATGGAGCCCTGTGTCAGGCTCCGAGCTGACGGTGGAGCCTGCTTGGGATTCTCGCTCCCCCTCTCTTTCTGCTTCTCTCTCTCTCTCTCTTTCTCTCTCTCAGAATAAGTAAATAAACTTACCCCACCCCCCCCCCCCAAAAAAAAAGAATAAACCCAGGAAGCATAGGCCCTTCAACCCATAAATCAGAGCCGCTAGAAAAGAAAGAAAGAAAGAAAGAAAGAAAGAAAGAAAGAAAGAAAGAAAGAAAGATGAGGCAAAGGAAACCAAAACTTGAAAATCTGTGAGTGAGAGTTAAGGTTTAAGACATTCTATAAACTGTTATTGAGTGACTGAAGGAATGGATGCATAATACCAGAGTCCCTGCACGTCGTTGCACTTGAGAGAGCAGAAGCATAATGATAGACGGTGAGAGGGGATTGAAGGTCAGAGTCAAGAGGCACTTAAGAGATACAATTAAGCTGAAACAAGCAAGAGTGCTTTGGGAGCTGTACTGAAACACTGAGCATGTTGTATTGCTTTTGAAAACTCCCAAGAAGTTTGGCCAATGCATTAAAGAGTGATGGTCACATTGTGCCTCTCAGAATCATCCAGGTGGCTAGATGAAAGGGGGGCGCACCACTTAGCAAACTATTTCACCAGCTGTCTCTATGTGTGGGTTTCGACGCTGCCAAACTGCACATGAATGGCACGTTGGCCCCTACAGTGGCACCAAGCGCAGTGAGCCACCGACGACAGCAGATGTGCTGGGTCTGACAATATCCACAGTGGCTAGAGGGCAGCTCACTTCCTCAGAGGACGCTGGGTGCACCAGCTGCTGGTGACAGCAATCGAATCAGATAGGTTCTGCCCTGTAGTTTTTAAGTGCTGCCTGCTTTTAAAAGGCAGAGCCTCCAAATAATGCAGGAGCTAACAAGTTTGCAAAGGAAATGCACTTGCAATATGAAAACAAGAGCAGCTGGTTATCCAACTGTGTAAAGAAATACAGAGGGCTCTTCTTTTCCCTCAAACTGATATTACTCACCCGGGTTTTATAGAGTCGAAAGCATATGCTTAAGTATAATTACTCAACAACTCAGACCAATTTCCACATCGCAGCCATATAAATAAGATATCAATTCCACCTAGGCAGTGATTATGTGACTCTTTTGCCTAGGTATTCCAGATGAGAGTATTATAAACCCGTTGGCTCTGGAGGTAACATTTAAAATTAATTTGTAAAATGAAATGTTTCATATGTGCAAATATGTGTAACGCGATACATAAAGTATATAAAACAAATGATGAGTACTCATCACCCAGATTGAGAAAGAACATGACCAGTACAACTCAAGCGTTCCTGGGCAACCCCTTACATTGCTACCCTTAGGACTGGCTACATGGTTTGAGGAACCCAACAGAAACTGAAAATGCAAGGTCTCTTGTCCAAATTTATCAAGAATTTCAAGACGGTGAGATCAAGCATAAGGCCTTCTAAACGTGGGTACCGGCACAGCAACACTGGTCACGGGTCCATAAAACTGGCCCTGAAAACTCATCTATCACCACCCACACAGAGAAATCACTGCACTAGATTTTCCAGATATGAATTCCATAGTTTCGGGAGGCTTTACTACACAGGCATTAAGTATGTTCTGGTTTTGTATGTTTGAAGTTTATAAACATGCCTTATGTCCAACATCGTGTTTTTTAAGATTCGTTCACGTTGATCTGTGTTGTCGTTTCTTTCCATTACCTTGTGCCAACTAATTCATTTGTATTTGAAATGAATCTATACATTTTCCTATTGAAGGGCATCTGGGTTGTGTGCAGTTTTCTTGTTTTTTATTTCGTTTCGTTTCATTTCATTTCATTTCATTTCATTTATTTTATTTTATTTTATTTTATTTTATTTTATTTTATTTTATTTTATTTTTTATTTTTTGCTTTGTTTCTAGAAGAAACAATGCTTCCGGGAACATTTTTGCAGCTGTCTCCCAGTGAACATGTACAAGTTCCATATGGTTTAGATGTATTTCTTGTAAAAAGCAAGAACCACGTCTTATATTTATCCAGTCTGACAATCCATCCTGTTGCTGACGAAATTGGTCCATTTACATTTACTGTGTGGTATATTTTCATTCATTTATGTTCTGTTCTTCTGTACATTCTATTTGTCCCTTCTTTTTTCTTCCCTCTATCTTACAGTAATTTTTAGTTCAAATTTTCTCTACTGCTCTAACAGAATTCGTACCTGTTCTGACCTTGGAATTTTAGCATACCATATCAAAGTCACAAGTCTTAACACATTGTCTTAACTGTCCAACTAAACAAGGCAGGAACCATAGAATGTTTTCACTCTTGTCACCCATCCCCCCAGACTTAGAAGCCATTGTCACTCAGTATTTTAGTTCTGTCTTGTTTTTCCCCACAAAGTACACATCGTTAGTTGTTTTTTTTTTTTTGTTTTTTTTTTTTTTGCTGTCAGTGATTAGGCTTAGCTATATGTTTATTAATTTCTTTGTGCATCTTTCTTCTTGTAGCTCAAACATGCCTTCTGGATTCATTTTTATTCTTGCATGGGAGTATAGGTTTTAGAAGTTTGGGTAGAGCCTTATGATGGTAAACTCTCAGTTTTTGTTTATCTAAAAGTATGTCTTGATTTTGGTGTTTGAAATACAGTTTCACAGGCTGAACAATTTAGGATTGACAACTAAATCTCAACACGGCATCCATGGTTGCTATCAGTCTAACTATTGTTCCTCTCTTTTCCACCTGAATCATTTGAAGATCTTCTCTGTCTTTGGTGCTACAATGTGCATAGGGGTATAGATTTCTTTTTTTATTTTTCTTGCTCGGAATCATGTGTGCTTCTAGTCTCTGATGATTCAAGTGTATAATCAACATCAAAAATATATCAGTCACTACCTATCTACATATTTCCTCTCCTCATTCTCTTTATTATCTTTTTCCAGAACTCCAATTTGAAATGCTACATCTTCCCATGATATGTTCCATGTCTCTTAACCTCAATTTATATTGTCAATCTCCTTGCTCTACCGGAATTCATTTCTTCATGTTTTTTTCAAATATAATTTATTGTCAAGTTGGCTTACATACAACGCCCAGTGCTCATCCCAATATTTCTTCATGTTTATCTTCATGGTTACTAATTGTCTCTTTGGCTCTGTTTAGTTACTGCTAAAGTATTCATGAAATTTCTTATTGCAGCAACCATATTTTTCACGTTTGAGTTTTATTGTCACTTCAAGAAGCAATATCACCAAAGCTAAAAACTAAGAGAGATACGTGTTTATTTCCCCCGAGTTCAGCAGCTAGCCTCAGTCCAAAAGGAAGCTTCCTGAAGCCTGGATTGCTGAGGAATGAGGCCAAGTGGCCCCCTTATTTGTCCTCCGCTCACCCAATTAGTGAAAACAGCATTCATCACCTCATGCTGATGACAATTCTATTGTCTCTGTGTCACAGAGGGACGGGATGCCCTTTGTGTGGTGTGAGCATGATCCATGGTTCTTCTGGATCTGCTTTTGCTTCGGGAATCCCTAAAAACCAGCCAGTGCAGAAAGGACAAGGAAGCGGACCATTGGTGAGGTCTGGGCAGATACAGATAGGTGCTTGTAGATGTTGATATGGATTAGAAAAAGATGTGGAATTTATATAGCCAGGAAACGCGGAGGAGGAAGAAAAGAATTGAGGTGGGACAAAATGGTGCGCCATTGATTCAAACAACCCAATGGCTTTTCCCAATGGTCAGGAAATGAGTCATGGAGTCATTAAACTTAAAACCACCAGGCACAGACTTTTTCGGAGACTCTCTGTTCTCTTTTTTTTTTTTTTTTTAATTTTTTTTTAATGTTTACTTATTTTTGAGAGAAAGACAGAGAGCAAGTGGGAGAGGAGCAGAGAAAGGGCGAGACACAGAATCGGAAGCAGGCTCCAGGCTCCGAGCTGTCAGCACAGAGCCTGATGTGGGGCTTGAACTCACAGGCTGTGAGATCATGACCCGAGTCAAAGTCAGATGCTCAACCTGCTGAGCCACCCAGGCGTCCCTCTGTCCTCTTAGATTATGTGTGTGTGTGTGTGTGTGTGTGTGTGTGTTATAACCCATTTTATACACATAGCACACATATTTTAAACCTAACCTGTAAGATATACCTCAGTACCACATTTGATATATAATAATACTATATGCTGTGAATACAGTGGAGACAAAACTTGCCAATTATATTTTTCACAGCCATACGAAGAGTGAATATTTCATGAGAAGCGTAAAAGGATCACTGTTCCACTTTCCTCACCAGGGAAAAAGCCTATTGTCTGAAGAAGCACCTCAAAAGGGCTGTCTGTATATTGTAAAGAGCGATCAAGTTTCTGATTCATGACATCAATGGAAACTTTTTCAAGTGGATAATGTCCTGACATAAAAGGTTCCAGTTAAGACACCAGACTGCAAGGCAAAAACACAAAACAGCTGCTGCAGCTTTGAGTCTGTACCTACTGCTCAGTTATTCACAAGAATGTGGAAATCCACCTCACGACCTTCAAACTTGCTGGAGACAAGTGGCTCGGATGGATACCGGCCTAGGGAAGGGGCTCAGAAACAGACAAGGGCTGACAGCGAAGGCAGAAAGTGTCCAGGGGACACAAGCCCCCCCTTTATGACCAAGTGAAGCGTTGACGCCACAGACCAGGATATCACTGAGGAAAACACGAGCAGCCAACCTACGAAATAAAATGAAAACTTCAACCATAATGCAATCAGCACTCGCGTTGCAGCACAAAGCAGTCCCTGGTGAATCAATAAACGATTCGGTTTCCAGAGAATAGGACTCCGACTTGCCAAAGAGAATCAGAGGGACACGTGTTCTTCTCTCTACCCAGCTTCCTGCTTATGTGTGGTCTAGCCATCCGTCAACATCTAGATCAGCTTCTACTCATCCAGAAAAATCTTGCCTCGTTAGCTCCTTCACATTCCCACCGCACCTCGAGTGTATCTTTGTTTGCGGTTGTGCCTTTCAATTAGGTGGCACATAATTGCCTCGCTAGTCAAACTTGTCATATAATTAAGTCCGTTAGAAAACTTCCTAGAGATTGCAAGTCTCTCGAACATACCACGTCCCCTTTATCATTTTAACCATTCAGTGATGCCAGTGGCAAAACATCATTACTGTTACCTCATTGCACGCTCGATACACAGAACACAATCAGTAAATGCGACTTCAATGTATTTCCACTTCTTGGACAAAGAAATGAAAGTCCACGGATACTTTCAAGGCTGCACAGTTCAACCGTAAGACCAAGTCCTAGCGTATGCCTAGATTTTCTGGCTCCAAATCCAGAATTCTTTCCACTCGCAGGGCCGCCTCTGAGTGCCCGCCTCATTTTTACACACTCACACACACAAGCACATTGCACACACACACACGGAGTTTACCGATGGGATTGAGACCTCTTACCTACAACACTGAAACCGAGCTATGTGTGAAAGACTAATGAGAACCAGTTCCTCGCCTTCCCACAGTGAGGCTCACAAGTGAATTGTTCACTGAATTGAAATAAAAGAAATACCAATTCAACTGCAGTAAACATGCCGCATGTTTCTTATCCAGTGTGGTAATTTCGGCAAACTATACTAAAGGAAAGTCTCTCTTTCCCTTCTTAAAGCTCCGTGGTGTCCTGATGAAGAAACGAACAACAAAATAATCAGAGGCAACCAGAAAGGAGGGTATAAGGCAGAAGAAAGAAACCTTTGGGAATGTTCAGCGCACTGCCCTCTGTGCTTATTTGGGAGAATTTTCACTTCCTTCTATGCCAAGTCTTCACAGCTGCAGTCTAAACAGTTGGGGACCACTAAGGGAGGTGACCTTACTCTGAAAAGGATCAGATAAGTTGAGGAGGCAGTGGGGACCTAATGGCATTAGAATGATCTTTCCAACCTCTCAAATCTCCAGTGTCTGAATCCATACCAAACCCCTGCATCGGGGAATATTCCACCGCCATGGGGGGTGTCACTCCCCACTACACTACCCTAGGAGGTAGCAGGGAATTTTTTTCCCTGTCCCCAGACAATAGCACCTTAAAAAATTAACATTTAAGCGTTTGTTGGTGACGCATCGCCTATCAACATCAAAACGCTCAAAATGCAGTCACGGTACCAAATCCTGCTGGTTTTCTCCCTGAATTTCTCTAGCTCTTTTGACCCTGGGTGATGAGTATTTTCACAAATATTATTTTTGAGTTGCCAGTTAAATCAACTACTTCGAGGTATCCCAGTCCTCGAACTAGCTGACTGTAGGGCGAGGACAGGTAATGACCGGTTAGGAGAAAAAGGGCGACAAAAGAAACGTCACCAGCTGCCAAGTCCGGAATCAGAACGTTTATGAGGTTCCCCAGGGGTGCACTGACTTCTCCCAAGTGCAGTAACATTTTCCACAACAAAATAAATTAATTAGAAGTGTCCACAGAGTGAGCAAGCGTTACAATTGTTTGTAGGTTTGTTTGCTTTTTTTTCTAAGAGTTACTTCATCACAGACTTGCGTTAATGAGCTTGGAAATACATAAATAAAACATCCCAAGTTATGAAAGCCCTAAGCTTTTATTCTAACATGTAGCAAATGAATGCCACCCCTTTTTATTTTCTACATCAGAAGCCCCTCACGAGTGGCGTTTATTAAATCAAACTGTGATCTTTCAGAACCACGGGAAGAACCAAAAAGTTTGCAAGATTCACGCCCAGTGGCACCCACGGTTTGCACATGAACATGGTTGAGTACTAATCACAAATATCACATCATAAAAGCACTATGACGAGGGATTTATCTCAGTTGGTCCTCACGACAGCGCATGAGGTTATTCCCACTTCAAAGCTCAGTTTTAAATTATTTGTCAATATTTAAATTATTTAAATATTCTTTATTTTATTTTATTTTTTTAACGTTTATTTTTATTTTTGAGACAGAGAGAGGCAGAGCATGAATGGGGGAGGGTCAGAGAGAGAGGGAGACACAGAATCTGAAACAGGCTCCAGGCTCTGAGCGGTCAGCACAGAGCCCGACGCGGGGCTCAAACTCACGGACCGCGAGATCATGACCTGAGCTGAAGTCGGACGCTTAACCGACTGAGCCACCCAGGTGCCCCTCTTTTTTTTATTTTAAATTCCTCTTTGAAACTCAGCAAATTTGAGAGGCTTTCCAACAACATGAGGCCAGTATGTGACAGAGGCAGCCTGGATGCAAACCATCTGGTCATTTTACATCGAATGTATCTTGGAAGTGATGGAGGGATAAATGGAGTCTGTCTCTTAACCCAGATCTAGTCCTCTATACACACCGCATAGCTGACCAATTAAACGTAGGATCCCCAGGGGGTCATAGATGAAAATAGTGACAAAGATTTTCTCAGGAACAAATGCCATCTCGTTCAAAAGAAATCATAAGGCCATCTCATGTCTAGTCACTTAAGTGTTAGAGGCAGTGGAGGGATAGGAATACTTTCTGGGCCAGACTTGGATCTAAGTATCGGATGCTTAGAGTAGGGTTTCTCAACAGCAGCACTGTTAAAATTTGAGCTAAGATAGCTCCTTGATGTGGGGGAGGGAAGGAGGGGAACTCTCACATGCTCGGATATATTGCAGCATCCTGGCCTATACCCACTAGATGCCATTGGTGATGACCGATTATGTCCCCTGCACTGCCTCCCTGGGCATCTAAATCAGCCTTTCTCCCCACTGAGAACCACAGACTTAAAGGAAGTAGGCTTTTTTTTTTCTGTGCCTCCAAGTTCTATTTTTTCTTAATTACTCAGTGTGCTGAGAAATGTTCCAAACTTCCTTCAGTCATAGAAGAAACTCAAGAGCAGATTGTTCTCCCACTGAGTGTGAAAGAATTGCCTCAATAAATATTACCAATAACGTCTCTCATGTAGCTGATCGTGGCGTCCTGCCCTTTGAGTTCCACCACCGATAAGTCATTCGCCACAGAGCATGTCCTGATGACACAAAAGCATGCTGGGAGCAGTGACACACTTGAAAGATATTGAATATTAAGGGAAACCTTTGTCCCTCAAATATTTTTAGGTAAAATGTGGAAAAACATATGAGATGCGGTGCTACGGTCACCAGGAAATAGCACTACACATGCGTTAGATTGCCTGAAATTTTGAAAATTGACCATCCAAAGTGTTGGCAAGGACGTAGAGGAACTGCAACTCTCAGTGCTAATAGGAGAATGGGACAAGCACTTTGGAAAACAACGTGGTCGTTTCCTAAAATGTCAAGCTTGGGCAAGTCTACCACGTGACAGAGCCATTCCAATCCTAGCCACCGACCCATGAGAAACAAACAACAAGCAGACAAACAAACAAAAAGTCTTCGTGTCCAAAGACTTTTACGTTTCTGGGTATAGCAGCTTTATTTCCAAACACCAGACACTGGAAACAGCCCCAAATTACGACCTCTCCATAGAGGGTAACGCCCAGCGACAAAAAGGAGGAAACTGCCAATATACGCAATACCATGGATACATCTCAAAATCATTACCTTAAGTGAAAAGGGACAGTCAGGAAAGATTACGTGCTGTACGATTCCATTCGTTTGAAATTCTAGAACACGCAGACTACTCTGTAGTGCTGGGAAGCGAGTCAGCGTTTCCTGAGGTTGGTGGGAACAGCAAAATGGAGAGGAAACTTGTGCTACCCTAATCGTGACGATGACTTCAAGGGTGTGTGCCTATGTCAAAAGTGCTGATACTGAAAACTTCAATTAGGTGTAGTTTATGGGACTTCGATTATAGATGAATAAAATAGGGGGGAAGAAACACATTGTAGGAAAATACAAAGTTGTATCTACCTAGCAGAACCTGCGACGGAAGATAAAATTCAACCCCCAGCTAATGACCTTAGTAGTGTAGTGACTACTGAAGACAATTTTGGTAAAGTTATATGTTGCATAAACAGCAAATCCATGACATGATAGTACTCAGGAACCAGTCTAACTAGTATATCTTGCCTTTCGGGACAGAATTTAAAATAACACATGCATACACACAGGCACACAGGCACTCTTACCACACAACCATGTTACAAAGCAGAGTTGCTGCATTACAATTATTTCATTCTGTCATCCTTTCTTTATTCGAGGCTATCATCTTGCTGTCATTCTTTGGCTCAAAAAAAAAAAAATAGCTAACCTTATTTATTTATTTATTTTTTAATTTTTTTTTTTTTTAATTTTTTGTGTGTTTATTCGTTTTTGAAAGACAGAGAGAGACAGAGCACAAGCAGGGGTGGGGTGGAGAGAGAGGGGGACACAGAATCCGAAGCAGGCTCCAGGCTCCAAGCTGTCAGCACAGAGCCCGACGCGGGGCTCGAACTCATGAACCGTGAGATCATGACCCGAGCCGAAGTCGGACGCTCAACCGACTGAGCCACCCAGGCGCCCCTAGCTAACCTTATTTAAATACGTGATACCATCTGTACATTATCAACTATTTGTGTTGGTATTTGTATTGATGCTTCAACAAATACCAAATGCTACAAAAGTGTAAAATTCTTGGAAGTGCATAAGTGAGGCAAATTCTGTGTTTTTATGTTTTACGAAAGGAAAACCCCAAACCGATACAAAGTGGTATTAACTTGGTTAGGTGTACGTTAGGTGAAGTATCACATCTTTAAGCAAAGTCAAAGAATACATGCATAGAATATTATCTGAGTCACACAAAAAAGACTAATTAATAACCAAGAGATCGCATGTATGTCTCTCTCTGATATTTGATCACTTTGAGCATCTTTCCTTTTCCTGAAGAAAAACCCATCTGTAGGACTTGAATGTATAGGTTAGATGAATTGCATCTTTGAGCTCTGAAAATATTTGACTATAATTCTGTGGTTCACAATCGCATTTTGTGCGTCCCTTCGCTTCTCTCTAAGAATGGTAAGTTATATATTATTATGTCACAAATTAGACGTCACACGGATTTAGCGTGAGCGGCCTGATTCTGATACGATCTTAGGCTCTTTCTTCAGAAGCCGAGTTATACTACACCTGGCCATATATATTCAAAACAATATATATTATTGTTGTCATTGTTGTTGTAATTATTGTTGTAATATATATTCAAAGACATTTTGCCATTTTTATTTTTCACTCCAAGACCAGTTAATGCCTTGATGCAAATAATGTTATAATTCAGAATGGGAGTTAGCATCTAGGAAGCAAAATGAAGCAAGAGAAATAAGACAGGTCAAAATGAGGGAGAAAGAAACATAATACACAAGCAAATAAGAACCAAGATAAACTTAATGAAAAACTAAATTTAAAACGCTTGCTCATGGATTGGAAAAACAAACGCTGTTAAAGTGTCTATATCACCCAATGCGATCTGCACATTTAATGCAATCCTCATCAACATACCACCAGAATTTTTCACAGAACTAGAACAAACAAATCCTAAAATGTGTATGGAACCACAAAAGACCCTGAATAGCCAAAGCAATCCTGAAAAAGAAAAACAAAACTGGAGGCATCATAAATCCGGATTTCAAGCTATATTACAGAGGTATAGTCATTAAGACAGCATGAAACTGGCACAAAAACACATAGATCAATCGAACAGAATAGAAAACCCAGAAACAAACCCACAACTATATGGGCAACTCATCTTTGACAAAGCAGGAAAGAATATCCCATGGAGAAAAGACAGTCTCTTCAACAAATGGTGTTGGGAAAACTGGATGGGAACCAGCAGAAGAATGAAATTGGACCACTTTCTTACGCCATACACAAATATAAATTCAAAATGGATGAATGACCTAAATGTGAGATAGGAAACCATCAAAATCCTAGAGGAGAACACACGCAGCAACCTCTTTGACCTCGGCTGCAGCAACTTCTTACTAGACACGTCGCCAAAGGCAAGGGAAACAAAAGCAAACACAAACTATTGGGACTTCATCAAGATAAAAAGCTTCTGCACAGTGAAAGAAACACTGAACAAAACTAAAAGGCAGCCTACAGAATGGGAGAAGATGTTTGCAAATGGCATATCTGATAAAAGGTTAGTATCCAAAATCTGTAAAGAACTTATCAAATTCAACACCCAGAAAACAACCCGGTTAAGAAATGAGCAGAAGACATGAATGGGCACTTTGCCAAAGAAGACATCCAGATGGCCAACACACATGAAAAATTGCTCAACATCAGTCATCATCAGGGAAACACAAATAAAAACCATAATGAGATACCACCTCACACCTGTCAGAATGTCTAAAATTAACCCCACAAGTAACAACAGGTGTTGGCGAGGAGGTGGAGGAAGGGGAACCCTCTTGCACTGCTGGTGGAGATGCCAACAGTATGGAGGTTCCTTAAAAAAACTAAAAATAGACCCTACAATCTGTCAATATCACTATTAGGTATTCACCCAAAGGATACAAAAATGCTTATTTGAAAGGGCACATGCACGTCAACGTTTATAGCAGCATTATCAACAATAGCCCAACTATGGAGATAGATGGGTAAAGAAGATATTGCCTGTGTGTGTGTGTGTGTGTGTGTGTGTGTATGAATATTACTCATTCGTCAAAAAGAACATCATTTGCGACGACATGGATGGAGCCAGAATGTATTATGATAAATAAAATAAGGCAATCATAGAAAGACAAATACAATATGATTTTACTCATATATGGAATTTAAGAAACAAAACAGATGGCAAAAGGGGAAACGTGGTGGGGGGAAGAAAAGAAAGAAGCAAACCACAAGAGACTCTTAATTATAAAGAACAAACAGAGGGTTGGCGGAGGGAGGTGGGCGGGACATGGGCTAGAGGGGTGATGGGCATTAAGGAGGGCACTTGTTGCGATGAGCACTGGGTGTTGTATGTAAATGATGAATCACTGAATTCTACTCCTAAAAGCAATATTGCACTGTATGTTAACAAAGTAATTTTTTTTTCTAAATAAATAAATAAATATTTAAAAAGCAAGTGGTCCAGATGCAAGTAGACTAAATAAAGATAGAAGTACAAATACCAAGAGTCTGAACAAATACAAATAAATTCACTCTATTTTTTAAATTGTAGTAATGATAGCCAAAGTAAGGAACATACTGTATTTTAAATACACATACACACACGTGGACACATCCACACATCATGAAGCAGTAGAGAGATACTTGTTTTATAACTTTCTAGCTCTGTGATCTTGGCCAAGTCCTTGACCTCTGCTCTGTTTCCATTTCCCCTGTTAAATGGAAAAAACACAACACGGCAAAAGGACTATTACCGTATGAATTAAGTGAGATAATGCTGATTGAGCCCTTCACATAGAGCAAGAAACATTGTAAATACAATAATTTTTAGATGTTATCATAAACTTAATTCAGAGCTATGATGAGGAAAAAATAACACAATGGAGTAACCTGTTAGTTATGCTAAAGACAGTTAAAGCACCACATCCCTACATCACAGGTATTTGCAAAAGTGGTAGTAATCATGCAAGGGAAACTGAAAAATGATTCTAAATAACCCACAATGATTTACTTGATTAAAGTGATTCCTAATAGACACATTACATGAAATGGAAGGGACCTGAAATAAAATTAAAACCTATTTTTCCAAATTGAAAGACAGTTGCAATACTCTAAGAGATGGTCCAGAAATCCACCCAAGAACAATTCCAAAAGGAAGGCATCACCTTTTTGCCAAGTTTTTAACCTAAAGGATAAAAATCTTATCAGACGCCAATAAGAGGGAAAGCCTTAAGAATTCAAAAATAAAAGTAACGTGGAATTTATTCGCTGAGAGCTATGAAAAGAAAGCCAAGAGAACTGGAGGTAAGGCCACAAGAACAGTGACTGAGGAAGGACATCTCTGTAAGCACAGGGGCAACTCTTTCCTTCTAAGCCCAATGCAAAACAATGGAAAACAATAGCAAACCTGCAGCAGCAAAGATGAATGGACATCTGAGGATACATGAAAATTCTTTAAGACAAATAAGAGATGTTTAGGACATTAACAAAAGGAAAGGTAATGATATAACTTTAATTTTTTAATTTTTTTTATTTTTGAGAGAGAGAGAAAGAGAGAGCAAGTGAGTGGGGGAGGGCCAGAGAGAGAGGGAGACACAGAATCCGAAGCAGGGTCCAGGCTCTGAGCTGTCGGCACAGAGCCTGGCGCGAGGCTTGAACCCACAAACTGTGAGATCATGACCTGAGCCAAAGTCAGATGCTTAACCAACTGAGCCATCCAGGCACCCTTAATGGCATAACTTTAAATGCTTATGTCAATCACAGATTAACATAAATTGACAAAAACTGTGTGCTACATGCAACAGAGGACCAGAGCATTCCATAAATCACCTTGTGTCACGTGCATTTTGCCCTACTCATTTTTCATTCCATCCCATGACTCTTTTCCTTTGCCCTTTTCCCAGTTTTCTTCTTGTCTTGACCACGGTAAGCTCTCTTGCCATTCAAAGCCTTGAATTTGTTGATTCTTCCACTCTTCTCTCAGACCTTCCCATGCTTGACCCCTCTTTATCCAGACCTCAACTCAAGTTCACCTCTTATCAAAGTTGGTTTTGGTTACCCAAACTGAAGTGCCCTCAAGACACATTACCACCCTCATCCCCTTTCTTTGGTTCATAGCACTTATTTGAAATTTCTTGCTATTGTATTAATTTATTACTTTATCATTTTTACTTTATTATTATTTTTAAAGGCTTCTTTAGTGCAGTATTAGGTTCACAGCAAAAGTTAAGAGGAGAGTATAGAAAGTTCCCATAGACTCCCTGCCCCCACACATATACCGCCTCCCTCATTATCAGCACCCCCCACCAGAATGGGACATTTGTTCCCATTGATAAACCTACATTGATACCCTGTGGCATAACATCTTGTTTCTACCGGTGCTTTCAATTAATGAGATAAACATTTGTTAGGAATCTATTATAGGTTAGGCACTCTGTTAAAGATACAGGGGTGAATAATAATTTGTCTCCGTCTTCAGAGTTTTTAAGCAAACACATTATTGCTAAAATCATGGTTTCAAAATAAGGAACCCAGTAGTGGAACCAAAGTGAAATTTACCAACTTTGGAGAGTGCTTCAGAGAGGCTTTATAGAGATCTTTCAATCCAGAGACTAGATTTCACATGTGGATATAGATGTGTGATTTTGTGTGGAATTTCAAGTTCACTTACTTGCTAATATTTATTGCAAATATATATATGTATATATATACATACATATACATATATATATAAATACAACAGGTGTATTAAAATACACAAACATTTTTAAATGTGTTTAAAAATAAAATTAATTTTTGACCTAAAGGGAAATGAAGAATTTAATATCCATTATAAAAATGACATAAGTAAAACATTTAGTAAAAGATAACAATAAAAAAAATTTTAATGAAAAAATTTAAATTTAAATGAAGGATAATAAACTTAAATGTAAACAGATTGAAATCCCCCAAAAAGATGGGTAGAGATGATTGAGCTCAGTTAGGAATCTGACTATATTAGAAATTTGAAGAAAGAATTTTGGACAAGAAATCCTAGGAAAAGGAAAAAATAGAGAATATTCAATATTAAAATATTTGTTTCTATTATAAACTCCAATGGCATTTGGAAGTATAAAACACCTAACACACACAGAAACTAAATTATTCTATCTTTGGTAAGCAGAATCCAAAAATGGCACCAAAAATTCCCTACTCCCTTGTGTGAGAGACCTGTGACCCTAATGAGTCCTCACTTTTACAGATAGGTTAAGTTATATGGCAAGGGATAAGGGATCTGCAGGTAATTACAGTCCCTAACCAGCTGAGTTAATGAAAATCCAAAAGGAGATTATCCTGGGTTGGACGAACATAATCATGTCGGCTTTAAAAGACAGTCTAGAGGTGTCACAGGGGAAATCAGAAAGAGCTGAAGCAGCAGAAGATATTCTCCCATTGGCCTTGATGAAGCAAACTTCCACGTTGTAGAGAGGGCCCTGTGGCAGGGAACAGCCAATGACCTCCAGGAGCCGAGTGCCTCAATGTAACAACCACAAGGGATCACTGGTCTGCCCACGACCAGTGAACTTCAAAGAGGATACTGAGCCTCTGATGAGATCGCAGCCCCAGTGAACACCTTGAGTGCATTCTTTTGGGATGTTGAGTAGAGAATCCAGGTACCCGTGCCCAGACTCCTGACCCACAGAAACCATGAGATATTAAGTGTGAGTTGCCTTACTGCACTCTACCTGTGGTAATTTGTTACACAAGAATAGAAAACTAAAGCACAATCTTTAACACAAGGAGGCTTATTTCTTTTTCCTGATTTTATTTTTACTAATCTGCTTACAACGACGCTTCCTCTTATGTGTTCTTAGCATAAATGATCATTATTTTCTGACTTTAATGGATTAGTATAGAGATTAATATCACGTGAACTAGAGAGATAACATTATTAAGTCACATGAAGCATGCTCAAAGGTAGCCCCCCAAAAACTCCTGCTGCAGAGCTCAGGCAACTTGCTTTTAGCTGGGACTCATTCTGAGTCCACCAGTCAATAAAGGCCTTTGCTCCTCACAAAATCCCTTACAAAGACCCCTTGAATTACGAAGGTGGAAGTTATGAAAGAAAGAGAAATATATATGGCTAAACCTTACAGACATTCCATTAGCCTAAAAAGAACTATGAACTTGGTAGCTTCCTCTGAACTCCTTTTAGAGTCTTAAAGCCAGCTACCCACAGAATCCACAAACCTGACCAAAAGACTACTTGGTTCAACTACTTGGTTCTCCAAATACAGTACTTTGTACTGTGAGTCAAGCTTCTTAAGGATTTCACTGACACATTCTCCGTCTTTTGATTTTACATGTGTCACTTGGGCTCAGTGGGTAACTGGATAATCTGTTTCTCATTTTTAAAAGAAGTATAATATTTATCAAAGCATCTAAAATATTTATGAGGCAGAAAAGAACTCAAGAGATCTTTTCTAGTCTCTGGTCTTCAGAGAACTGCAGGGAAACCATCACAGAGTGTAGATACTCATCGTCTTTCAAGAAATTTCCACTAAAGAAGATAAAACACAGCTCCATAGAAACCCTGTGTCACAGAATTTACCATCTAACACTCAATTCTGTATAAACTAGTTTCTCAACATTGGCACTACGGATATTGAAAGCTGAATAATTCAGGGGCACCTGGGTGGCTCAATCGGTTAAGTGCCCAACTTCTGCTCAGGTCATGATCTCACAGCTCATGAGTTCGAGCCCCACGTTGGACTCTGGGATGACAGCTAGGAGCCTGGAACCCTTTGGCTGCTATGTCTCCCTCTCTCTCTCTCTGCCCCTCGCCTGCTTACTCTCTCTCTCTCTCTCTCAAAAATAAATAAACATTTTTTTTAATTTAAAAAAAAAAGGAAAAGAAAGCTAAATAATTCTTTGTTAGGGGAGCAACCTGTGCATTATAGGGTGTTTTGCTACATCCTTGACCTCTAGATGACAGTAGTAACCCCCTTCCCCAGTGATGACAACCAAAAATATCCCAGACATTGCCAAGTGTCCTCTTGGAAAGTAGCCTCCGTCGAGAACTATTGGTAAAAACTCAACCAATTTGGTGGCCGAGTCCCCGCATGTACTTGAAGTCATGAGTGATGACCATTTCTATATCTATAGCAATACCCACCTGCTTTCTAGGATCGTGCTTCTCAATATGGTAGCCACCAGCCCCATGTGGCTATCGGCACTTGACACATGGCTAGTCTGAACTGAGATGTGTTAGGAGTGTGAAACAAATACGAAACTCCAAAGACTTTGATAAAACAAAAATTGTTAGGCATCTCACTGAAAATTTTACGTTGATTACATGTTGACATGAACATATTTTGGATATATTAGGTTAAATAAGCTTGGTGTGTGAAGTACTTTTGTTCCTCATTAAGCCACCAGTATTTAAAGAATGTCCACTGTGTGTGCCTAGGATTGCATTAGTTGCTTTTGGCTACATCTATCTGAGTTAAGTTCATTTATGTGAAATGGTGTCATTTCGTCTTACAGATAGAAAAGGAGGAGCTCCGGAGATAAATCACCTAAAACCACTCTTCCAATTGCAATGCCAGAACCGATTAAATACAACCTATCGCTCCTGATCCCCAAATAGTTTTTAGTCACAAGATATATATGTCCCTAACAGGACAGTGTGTTTCTTCTATAATTATTGTAGAGATAAAAATCAGATTCCAAAGAAAACACTTTCCAGACACCTTTCAAGACAATAAAGCCAGCGTTTGTTTGAAGGGAAAACAGAAACAAATGGGGGCCTCAAAAGGCATTACTTTGTATAATAATTTAATTAATAGCATGTTGAGAAAAGAAAAACATTTTCCTTTACGTTCTCCGTCACTTTCGATTTCCTTTTGTGGACACTCCTGCAATCTGTTGGGTTTGACGCAAGTCCCTGGCTTTTCTCTGCGTGTTTGATTTGCATAATGGGCCAGGATGCCTCATGGGCACTCGCTTAAGATCAACTGAGTTAATTTGCTTTCTTAACTCAGGTTTAAGTGTGTTTCATGGGCACTAAAGTCGAGATCAACTGAGTTAATTTGCTGGCTTAACTCAGAAAATTAGAATCACCGTTGCCTCAATTTCTTTTAAGCATAATTGTAATCACGGTCACTTGGCAAAGGAAGAAGTCCAAAATGTGTGCCTACTCTTTCCCGGCTAGACGCAGAACCAAGCACACAGGACAGGAAAGCCCCACAAATGTTTTACCTGTGAACAAGAATGATAAAACTAGTAAATTATGTTGGAGCAGTCATGGTCCAACATTTTCCTAATCAAGTGATCATAATCTGCGAAAAGACTTACCATTTTTTATAGGAGGTCACTATTATAGCCCTTCACAGCACACAGGGCCTCTGAGAAATACTGCGTGCCTTTGAAAAATTGAAGACAATTCCCTGAGACAAGAAAAATGCAACTGAGATCAGCGGGAAGCAAGACAGCATGGGAGGGCTCATTTTAGAAGAAGGGAGGAGTTTGGGAGAAGCCTCCTAGGACACTTGAATGTGGCATCTCTAAGAGATACATTGTGCCATTGTCCAGAGCATGCAATTTAAGTAGAAAACAAGACTGCCAGCATGGGTATATATTTATTTATTTATGCTCATTTATTTATCCATTTGTTCTCTCTCTCTCTATATATATATGTGTGTGTGTGTGTGTGTGTGTGTGTGTGTGTATCAGGCACTGTGTTAAATGCCCTGGATTTCTTGGTAAAAGGAAGAGACAAGTGGGCAGCAACTGGCAACAGTCAACACCAGACAATTATTCTATTAAAAAATTATTTTTCAACTTGAATTTGAGCATCTACAAATGGAAATGCTGAGCTATCTATCAGGGCATTATGGTGCAAGTTTTTCCAAATGTCCCTTCACGCTAAAAGAATTATTATGTCCAGCTCCTTGCACTCCAAGTACCAATGATCTAATTCCTATGCCATTCATGTATTCATTCATTCAATAATTCTTTAATTCAATTTGTTTTCCTGAAGATGGTTAAGGCAGTCAGTGTGTCTTCCTCTTTGGTTTTTATACAAAATTCATTAGTAGGAGGCCATCTGTAGGAATTAATAAAAACTCCTTCTTGCTTTTAATATATCAATTGGATGAATCACATTAATTCATAAATTTGATCTTTTTCACAGTACATTTATGAAAACATATGAGAACTTGATGAATTGTGCCTACTTGAAATTGAATGGTTTATATCAACTCATAAACTTAATTGTTTTTAACATCACACACTCATAGAAACATATGAGAACTTGATGGCATATTTCTAGTTGAAATTCCTAGGGTGTGTATCAGCTTATGTTATGTGTTTTCCGTCAGGAAAGCATCTGACCAAAGTCAGATGATAAGTCAGTGAGTCCATTCCTATCCATCAGATATCTCAGCTTTGCAAACTCAAACAAAAGAGTTTCTTCCACACTTCCTCACAGTGCTGACTTCTCTTTATTCCAATATCCGCCAAACCATTTAAAATTCCATAAATGTTCAAAGAAGCATGTACCCCAAATTAGAAACACTATTCCAGTTTCATTTCTCTAGCAGGCATTTATGGAAGCCAGATTTTACTGTTGTGGTGTTTGTAATTGAGAGTTAGTAATAAGCAATGAAACAACACCAAGTCAAATAAGTCCAAGGTAAGATTTGATCTGCAGGCACAGTGCTTCTTAGAAGTGGGTTCTAGTGAGAAATGTGACTCATGCCAATAAAATTAACTCCAGAATTCAGTGCTCAAGGCTCTACTGCGCTAAAATTCCATTTATTGCAAATTGTGCTATTTCCAATTTCTTTTAGTAATAAAATGCATGAATAGCCCAAAAAAAAGGCTATAAAGAGTCAACAATGCCAAGAGCTTTTCATCAGAAGCTCTTGTAGAACGGAGGGACTAGAGCTCTCTGATCCTGTTCTCTCTTCCCTTGGGCGATACTCCACAATAACTCGCTAATCATTAATAATTCCTTTGCCCATTTATTTCAATGAACACATAAATCAACTATTTACTCTAGGATGAGACATGGGAAACTATTTGAAGCCAAAATTCGTTTGGGCATCAACAGTATGTAAATTACATCGTCTTCTGTTTGAACTCTAAGTAAGTGAAGGCAAGGAGGGAGGAAAGAATAAGACTGAATGGTAGGTAATTTGCTCTGTGTCTTTGCTTGTCTAACGCCATCCTTCTAGGTGGGTTCCATACTGTGTTGATAACGCAAAAGAAAGTGATACCTACTGATTTTGATGAGGTTGAGTGGCATGGCATGCCATGCGAGAGCAGTTTCTGTGTTTGCCTTTCTTCATTACGCTCTCCCTTTATTTAGGCTGTTCAGTAATTCATAGATTATTTAGTTTAGGTAGACAGAGACAGTAGATACTGTTTTACTTCCTCAGCACTACACTGAACCAACCTAAAAGCATGACATTTGATAAACAAAAGAATATAACGATTACTTAAGCTTCAGAGTCTCACGATCACCATGGCTTTCTCAAAAAAAAAAAAAGGTTATTAGAAAGAAGGCAAGATGCAACTGATAATAAAACAGGCGACATAACACCATATAATCTAAAATATTTAAGGAGAATGACTACTTGTCCCTTCATAACAAACCTAATGATTAAATGACTGGTTTCCTGCATACAGAATTGCAAAACCGAGATTTTTTTCAACTTCAATGCAATGTTAGTGCTACTTGCTGATCTCGGTGGCTTGTAAAATGCCATCTTCAACAAGATCTAACATAGTATAATCCTTTCTGAAAACCCCAGGGGAATTAGGTAATATAAGCAATTCAGAAAAGTGTCAAAGTTTAATTTCTTCTACCCCTAGGCAGGTTCAAAAACGATTCTTAAAAATTCCTCACCGTCACCAAAGTTTAATTTATGACTGAAGAGTTGTAGAAAAATCCTACCTGTCTCCCAGTTCCAGGCAGAGTTTTCGTTTTGAAACTGTATCCCCATCTTTACTGTGGTTTCCATAGTGACAATCGGGTTTGAGTTTCATCGTGAGATGGTGTTTTCAATAGAAGCGGAAGTAGCTTCACTGTGGCAATGCACTTCAAGCCTGATAGGGTCTTGTGACATGAAAGAAACAGATGATCTTTGAAAATTATGTCCCTAATTATACCTTGCTGGAAATGAAAATAGGTATGACTTAGGGAAAAAAAGTTTAGAATACATTTGAATATAAGTTATGTTTCTCTTGAAGGAATAAACCCTCCTTTCCGCCCAAATTATATATATAATGTCAATAGACATTATATATGTATACATATATAAATTATATATATAAATATTATATAAATATATATATATATATGCATACACATGAGGTAGTATTTTAGAAACAAAAGGTTGGGAGATGTCTTCAAGATTATCTAATCTGCTGTTGACAAATACACAGTTAAGCAAAGAGAATGTTAAAGCAACAAAAAGAACACTTCTTGCTTCCTGGGAATATGCACTACAGAAACATCAACACTACCTACATGAGAAATAAGCAGAGACAGGCATCAAGGAGGAGAATTTTTTTTTTCTCAGTTCCAACACATTGGAGATAAAAATTAATAGGCAAAGTGTATCAAAAAAACAGATGCTCTGCTGAAAAGCCCTTCAGGCAGAATTGCGTCAGCTGGCTTTCTCCGGTGAGGCAGGACTTTACCGACTCACAGAATAATTGCTACATACTCCAGTCAAAGCATTTTACTGTACCTGGCTTTATGCTCAAGCAACCATCCATTGATGGGGATAGGGAGTCCGTGGGGGCTGGAGTGACAGCCAGAAGATGCATGTGATTTTAGATTATGTTGCTTTTCATTTGAGAAGTGCTATCTCTCGACTTCCTAAATGATTAGAAGGCTCAGTAATTGTTTACCTCATTTTTTAATCTAAGCAAAGCGGTAACAAGCATTATTTGTGCATCTTAGGACTCAAAGAAAAGGTTCACACCTTCACACTTTTAAATATATAATAGGTGGATATGTCAGTAAAACACACACACACACACACACAGACACACAGACACACACACGCACGCAGAAGCAACCAGAACATTGTAGGTAAAAAGAAAATAGATATGATTAAAATTATCTGCACGTAAAGAGAACGTATAATGAAATTAACAAGGCAAAAGAATGCAAGGATGTTATGGAAATTATTTTAACCTAAAAATGACATATTCTTTGTGCCCATCACCTTATAGCAGCATTGCCTGGCACAGTGTTTCTCAAAGTGTGGCCCCTGGACTAGCAAAGTCAACATCACATGAGACCCTGTTGTAAGTGTGAATTCTCAGTCTCCACCCTAGACTCCCTGGATGAGAAACTCTGGGACCAGCGATCTGTGTCATAACAGATCCTATAGGTGAGGCCCTTGCCTGCTAAATTTGAGAAACTTTGGCCCTAGTACAGTTCTCAAATTCTGGGTGTGCCATAAAGATCACTAGATGCACATTAATAACTCTGATTCAATGAGACTTGCTCCCCAGAAATTTTAACTCAAAAGATATTTTTAATTCTACTCTTGATGATTTTGATGCAGCTGGACATCTGACTACAATTTGCAAATACTGGGTTAATGCTTCGGAGTGTGGTAGTTCCCGTTAAAAGCAAGGTATGACCATTTCTTGTCTTTAGGCAAGTCACCCTGAGTCCATTTTCTCATCCATAAATAATATTGCCTATCTCAAATGATGGTAGTGAGGTTTAAGTGAAATAAAGTATAAAATTTGCACAGCAGAGTGCCCAACACAAGTTAAGTGCTTAAGAAGTGATCATCTAAGATGGCTTATCACTTTCCATATTGCTGGGAATTTATTTAAAATTTTTTTTAATGTTTATTTATTTTTGAGACAGAGAGAGACAGAGCATGAACGGGGGAGGGTCAGAGAGAGAGGGAGACACAGAATCTGAAACAGGCTCCAGGCTCTGAGCTGTCAGCACAGAACCCGACGCGGGGCTCGAACTCACGGATCGCGAGATCATGACCTGAGCCGAAGTCGGACACTTAACCGACTGAGCCAACTGGGAATTTATTTTAAATGTCTAATATTATCAATAGTGTCTAACTTAATCCAACATTAAAACACACCAGCTTATGTAGACATCTTTGGTCTTCCATGAAATTCAAAACCAAAACCGATTCAATAGACATCTACCAAGGAACGAGAACTTGACTCCGTCTCAGAAAAACATACAGGTCTCTATTTTTGTGTGACTATTGTAAAATATTTATTTCAAATAAAACAAAACAGGGTAGTAGGTAATAGCACAAACTCTGGTTCCAGACTTCCAAAATTCAGACCCTGGTTCTGTGACTCTTTGGCAGTATGGCCTTGATTTAATCCCAGGGACCTCAGTTTTGTCATGAGTAAAATGAGGATAATAAAAATTTCTTACCTCATAACATTGTGGGGAGGATCAGATGAGTTAACATGTGCAGTGGGTTCTGAATAGCACTAACTATAAACCTTCCACAAATGCTCTTCTTATTTAACTAGAAAACCATTGAAATGAGTTCTCTATGTATTGAGTATGATACATTTGGAACCAAATTTAAATGTTTTATTTATTTATTTATTTTTGAGACAGAGAGAGACAGAGCATGAGCAGGGGAGGGGCGGAGAGAGGGGGGAGACACAGAATCCGAGGCCGGCTCCGGGCTCCGAGCTGTCAGCACAGAGCCTGACGCGGGGCTCGAACTCATGGAGTGTGAGATCATGCCCTGAGCCAAAGTCGGACGCTCAACCAACTGAGCCCCCCGGGCACCCCTTTTTGGAACCAAATTTAAACCTGAACTTTTGTCTCAATGATTAAATAGAAATTAGCAATGCTGTAACTCTGAATAAAAGTAGATTTTTAAATTTACATTATTAATACTGAGTACAGAGGTTGAAAATGAGAGCAACTTCTTGTTTGCCTTGAGAATGAAGATTTGAGTAAAGCCTCGGGTCAAGGGAACTATAATGTTATTGCTTTATCTACTGTTGGGTACTCAAGAGTGATTGGAGTCCCGTTAGCAGATCTGAATAAAGTGTAAAAGCAATTCCTCTCTAAATATATGAGAAACCATCCTGATGACCTAGTTTTTAATTAAAATTTTATTAGATATGTAAACTCTGGGAGAATCAAAGGCACAGTTTAACAACTGAAATAAGTCTCTATTTGATATATTTAAGATAGCTGAAATTTACTGAAATATTCTGACAGTATGCTAACATTAGTGGAAAACAATTTGTAAGAAAAGCAGATAAAGAGAATTGGCCATTATCATGCACTTGCTGAAAACACTATATAAGAATCCACACAACTTAGAAAAAGTTAACCTCACTGTAGTCCAGAAACCCACACATTTTTGAAGGCCTGGCTTGCCTTCAAATACTTCAGACTGCAAAGTCAACATGGTAAATTCTTTCCACGTTTAATTCATAAAAAAAAAGATCCATATTATTCTTGAATTTGTTTCTGATCTGAAAGAAGATATCTGCTTGACCTTAAGAAGCTTAGTTCTTTGGGGTTCTTTCTAGAATCAAACAAAACTCTTGCATCATATGCTTTCGGATACACACGAAGCAATACTATCCCAACACCCACTTCCCCCAAAACTCAAAGTCACATTTCATTTCTTTTTGCAATTGATAGCCTTAGAAAAGATAAGATACAAGCAAAGCCTTTCTCTCACCTTTTGCTGAGAACATTGCAGTCATATCATTACTTAGGTCTTAATTACTCCGGTCTTAAAATAGGTATATTATGGCCTTTATTGCACGATACAGATTTAGAAAATGCAGCCCATCAACGCTAGATAGCCCACAAGCATCCTACAGCAGATTCAAAATGAAAGTTAAAAAAAAAAAAATGCAAGGAGGCACCAGGAGGTTTTTATCGACCAGTGAAGTTAAAAAGTTAAAAATAAATATTTGCCTAAGGTCATTTTCCGCTTTTATGGAAGGGTTAGGATAGAACAGGTTAGGATTGGGGACAATAAGAGTATAGATGGAGTCTAGGATAATCCTAGGCAAAATTTCAAAATAATTTAAATATCCAATTCCCTCTTTGGGTTGAACGATAAGAGACTGACATTTTTGTGGGTCAAAAAGAGTGAATACGACAATTTTACAGGATTCAACCTTGATCTTTCTGGTGCTCTTTCTCTCCCAGCCCCAGGTGCCAACCGCCTTTCTACAGTCCAGACCCCGAGAGCCCAGCTGCATGAAATCACACTGGTTTGCTCCCCTTCAAATCCTTCATACTCCAAAGTCAGCTTTCACCCACTCCAAGTGAAATCTTATGTAGAGGAGCTCAGATAAAGTAAAGGAATTTAGTCCATGAGGGAAATACTTAGGGATAGATGGGCCTTCCAGGACTACTTACACCAAAACCGTACACACAGACAAACTCTCTACCCCACATACCTATAAAAAGAAAAGAAAAGAATGAAATGAAATGAAATGAAATGAAATGAAATGAAATGAAATGAAATGAAATGAAATAAAATAAAATAAAATAAAATAAAATAAAATAAAAAACTTTGCCACAAATACTAATAAGCCTATACAGTAACGTTATTCAGACACATAGCTCTAGAGATCACTTCTTTGTCACCTGAAATCCAGAATGATTGCTGGCCGTTAAAGTACTTGACTCAAGTGTTCTCTGAGTGATCTTTGTTCCTTTCAGACCTATTTTTCCAAGTGAGCCCAATTCAAACTTATGAACGTGTCATGGATGTAATGTTTTTGACGTCATTCCAAGTCTCTATTTCCTTATCAGTAATCCGGTTCCTCTCTGCCCAAACCCCAACTGCCATGATTTTACGTGAGAGTCAATATAGCATGGCGCCTTGAAGCCTGGACGCTGGGTCTGCCAAGGTTTAAGTCTTGGCTCTAACACATAGCAGCTGTGTGGTTTTGGGCAAGTTGCTTAACTTCCTGTTCCTCAGTTTCCTCTTCTACAGAGGAAGGGTGGTACTACTTATCTCACAGAGATGTTAGAAGGATTATGTGAATTCAACAAAAGGAGCTCATATTTGTAAGTGCCCAGAAGACTGGCCTACCCTTCAACATTTGTTAAATAAACTGTAGCCACAGGGAAAAAGGGAGAGGACAAGGAAGCTATGATGTAGGCAACTGGTCCACCCCAGCCAAAACATGAAGGGTAAAGTTCACCCTTTCTAGAGGAAAGAGGCCAGAGATGTAGGAAAACCCTGTATCATACTGGATCCAAAATCTTGGAAAGGAGAGGAATTTCATATAGGGTGAGAGAAAAGAGAAAAGCAGAAAGCTGTTTACTCCACTTCCTGTTTGGAGCTCTAGAGGACAATAACCCACCTGCCTAGTGTTACCTCAACAACTTAGAGAAGCCATCGTTAGGCATAGAGAAAGCTTAATTTAGCCTTCCTGGGTCAGACTCGGTTCTCAGGAGGTGTGCACACACCCTGAAATTTCTGATTGTACCTTTCTGGGGGTGGAGTGCCTTAGTAATGGGGTAAAGGGGCCCTGTGGACATGGGTGATCAATCAGCAATAAATGGGGGACAGGGTATGGCACAGTAAGACAGCACAGTCACAGGGGAGTTGACCTGGAGCCACATCAACCAAGCACCCTAGTCTTGACCAAGTCGGGAAGAGAGGCCACGAGCCACAATACACAGCGGGAGGCAACTTGAAGAAGACTCAGGAATGCAACCAGACAAACTACACCGCAGTGGATACCAGCTCTCAGACCCCTAGAGACCCTGAGATCACACCATCTCTCCAAAAACCCTAAACCCAGATTAAAGATGAACAAGAGGAAGGGAAGAGCATGCGAAAAACTAAGTTATCCCAAAGCCACTGGCTATCCAAGAGGTCGTTTCAAGTTTTGCTAAGTTTACCAAATGGAATTTAATTTCATTTTCTCCACTACTTATAGGGTGGGGCTTGTAAGGAATATTATAATAGCTATGAAAAATAATGAAACTGGATCTTCTTGGTACTTTGGAGTGTACCAAAAGTAAATCAGTCATCCTGCTAAAAATGCAATGGAAGAGGGGCACCTGGGTGGCTCAGTCGGTTAAGCGTCCGACTTCGGCTCAGGTCATGATCTCACGGTCCGTGAGTTCGAGCCCCGAGTCGGGCTCTGTGCTGACAGCTCAGAGCCTGGAGCCTGTTTCAGATTCTGTGTCTCCCTCTTTCTCTCTCCTCCCCCACTCATGCTCCCTCTTTCTCTCTCCTCCCCCACTCATGCTCCTCCCCCACTCATGCATTTATTTCTCTTCTCAAAAATAAATAAACGTTAAAAAATAATAATAATAGATAAATAAATTTAAAAAATTGAAATGCAATGGAAGAATAGCACATTTGAGTCAAAGAGACTAATTTTGACCTTTTAAAGACTCTTTGGTTTTATGAAACAATCTATAAAGGGGATGATTGTATAAAAAGATGTCCAGAGCAAAAGCACAGGCTTTGGAATCTGGTTGCCTTGGTTCAAATTCTAATTCCATCCCTCTCTTAAGTGGGTGCCCCAGGGCAAGTTATTTAATTTCTTGATGTCTCATTTTCTGTAAAAAGAGTACATTAACCATTCCTACCTCAGATGGTCGTTATGAGATCACATTCACACATCATGGTATTTTCCATTACTGGATCAATTTCCGATGATACCGTAAAGGCAAAAACTCAAAACAGTGCCTGATAACATAGCACGTGCTCAGCTAAATTTTGCAGTAAATACACCACTCAGTATAAGTCCATATTCAACCAGTCGAACCCGTTAAAAAAAAACAAAACAAAACATTATTCCAAACTGTCATAAACAATACAGATAGATCTCTAGCCTTACTTTCAGTGGCATGCCTGTGGTTAAACTCATATTCTAAAATGATCTTTTCATTACCGTGCCCCGTGTGTGCATCTAGTCTATATGATTTTTAACATTGAATTTATGCTGTGATTTTGTAGAAGTGAGCAAGTAGGGAGATTCTTTAAACCAATTATCAAAATTAAACTACCTCATGGAACCAAACGACTCAGGGAATAATTCGCTGTGGACTTAGCAGTGTAGGAAAATGGGATTTTCATTAATTATTTACCTTTGATCTCTCTAACAATTAGCCCGATGGTATATGCATAGTCTTCTGAGGGTAATGGAAACAAACAGGTTTAAATGACAGGTAGCTGGAAGAATTTTATAGACCATTAGCTTTTTTAAATTTTAGTTGCCATTTGATAATTTGTTTGCTAATTTAACCACTTGGTAAGCATTTATTGATTTCTTATTTATTGATTTATGGCTGACAAGAGATGAAGTGCATTGAGATGGTGATGGGGACAAGGAGATTAAGGAGTCATAAAGAAGCAGAAGATGTATTCTCTACTCTCCAAGACCTCATAGCTTAGTTCTAGACGTCTTCTACACATCCATGAGTCACAAAGAATAATCATAAAACAGTATATGCAAAATAATATTGTAAAAAATAGGTATCTCAATGCTGAGGGGATATGACCTACAGAAATAAAGGGGCAGAAATTAATATCGAGTCAAGCTGTTTATCAAGTGTATATTTTCTTTTTTAATTTTTTAATATATATTCATTTTTTGAGATACAGAGAGATCATGAGCAGGGGAGGGGCAGAGAGAGAGGGAGATACAGAATCCAAAGTAGGCTCCAGGCTCTGAGCTGTCAGCACAGAGCCTGACATGGGGCTCGAACTCATGAACTACAAGATCATGACCTGAGCCAAAGTCAGACACTTAACTTACTGAGCCACCCAGGCACCCCTAAAGGGTATGTTTTTTTAAACTTTACACCAATTTTAGTGAAAAGTGGAAAGATTTATATTTTATATATGACATTACATATATATACATATACATATACACACAAATATATACACACACGTTTATATATCATGACAATAAATTGGGCTTTTATTTTTTAATGTTTGCTCATTTATTTTGAGAGATAGAGTGCTACGAGCATAGAGTCCAATATGGGGCCCAATCTCACGAACTGTGAGATCATGACCTGAGCCGAAATCAAGAGCTGGACGCTTAACCAACGCTGAGCCACCCAGGTACCCCTAAGTTGAGCCTTTCTGTTTTAAAATGTATCATCTGAAGCAACCTCCAGAAGTATGAGCCTCATTCAGGAAAACTAACTGAAACCAGTGCTGTGTAACTTAACTTCAGTAATTACAAATACAAATCTAATTTCCGCCTTATTTTTCTTAACCACAGTTTCTCTCTTTAACCTAAATTTACACCTTGATGTTATTTGACTCCTATGTCAATATAGAAAACACACTACTTAGGCCAAAGAAGCAATGAACAAAGACGAAAATTGAGTCCCATACATGAATATTTCTAAATTATGGCATTAAAGGAGAATATTGAGAAGCATAATAAAACCACACTATCAATAACCACTTACTTAGCAAATAATTATTGCATTTTGTTGGTTTAAGATCTTGTTTCATAGAACATCACGGCTCAAACTCTTCCTGAACACGTTCAATCACCATGTCCACTATCTTGAGGGGTGACTCGTTTCATTATTTGCTAGCTCTCATTGTAAGAAAATATGTTTTTATACCAAACTCACATCCCACCCACCCCCCAATATCTATTCATCAATTCTCTTTAGCCAAACATCATAAGTTGAACTGTCCTAAAATAGCAGCAAACACAATGGACAAGAAACAATAAGAAAATTTCACATTATTGAATGCTTACTTATACCAAGTACTGTACTATTTTACCTATATCTGATTACTTAATTCTCAGACAACTGCATAAAGGAACTGTGACTATCATTCCCATTTTGCCATTGAGAAAACTCAGGGGGCACCTGGGGGGCTCAGTTGCTCAAGCATCTGACTCTTGATTTCAGCTCAGGCGATGATCTCATGATGCGTGAGTTCGAGCCCTACATCGAGCTCCATGCTGGCAGTGTGGAACCTGCTTGGGATTCTTTCTCTCTCTCTCTCTCTCTCTCTCTCTCTCTGCCTCCCTCTCTCTCTCTCTCTCTCTCTCTCTCAAAATAAATAAAATAAACTTTAAAAAAGAGAGAGAGAGAAAATTCAGGAATAGAGATTAAATAAATACATGTGGCCAGTTTATAGCACACCATGCTCTAACCTCAGACAGTCTGGTTTCAGAATTCATGCTTCCACTCGTTAACACTGGGCTGCCTTGCCAAACTGGTGGGGCAATAAGATCCACAGCGTATTTAATAGTAGTGCGCAGGAAGTGTTACCAAACGCGTTGCTCTCCCTGCGGAGGAGCATTTTGAAGGTCAGCCCAAATCTGGACTCTGTCCTATCTGCCAAAATAAATCAAGATCCTAAACCAAAATTTTTACCAGCACGTGGGGCAGAGCAGGAGAAGCTGAAGCAGAGACACCACCCAATCCAAAGGAAACAAAGCTGCTTTGCAAAGGCGATAACTAACAGCAGTTAACGCGAAAACTGCAGCCTTTTTTACGAAGGGTTGATGAGGGCATCTTAATTGAAAACTGGGCTTTGAGCAATTGCAGCTTCAGAGTGTAACAATGCCCCATAAACACTGACAGGAGGCTGAAGAGAAGGAAGTGGCCATCTCAGCACAGACCAAAGAGACACAGGAAACGTCCGCTGGGACAAATTTGATAAAGTGTCAGCAGAAAGAACTTAGAAGCTGAAAGGATGGAAACCTGAAGCAAGACAATCCCTTTAAGCTACATTAGTTAAAAATCTTCAAGTTTCTGGTGAAACGAAATGGAATCGGGTCCCACAATACAGTTTTTGTAATTGGTTGCATATGTATTTACGGTAAAGATAAATGCAACACCGCCCTTAGAATCAGGCAAGCAGTGCCCTACACCTAACTCTTCAGAGGTCCCAGTTCTGGAAGTTTCTGGCTGTAATTCCCTCTAGGCAGAGTTCTGGAATGAAGGTGTAATGGAAATCTACAGCCCACCTGCAATAGCCATATGCGAGCAAAAATAAATCTTGTGTTTGCAAGTCACCGAGAGCCAGGGATTGTCTGTTACACAGCATTACTTAGCTGACTGATACAAACAAAAACCTCACATACAAATGGTGTGTGGATCTAGATGTGAAGGAGGAGAGAAGTAGGAAAACTTTCCTTTCCCCCTTTTTACTTTTTCAAACTACCTGAAAATGTTTATTGTTATTATTTTTGTGGTGTTTTATTTTTCTATCAAAATGCTAGTTTTTAAAATGTGGTGTAGATTTAGATATACCCAGTCAATCCCTTGCTTTCTTTACACCCTGCACTAAACAACCATTTTAGATACTATTATTTTGCTAGCCATCTAAAACAAGAAGAATCTACTCGAGTGAAAAAAATAATAATTCTTCCTTGTTAAAAAATAATCCTGGTCATAAAGAAAAAGTAGAAAATGCAAAATAACTTACTTAAGCATCATTAATGCCACCTTCTGGAGATAATGACAGTTTTGGTAAATTATTGTATAAATGTTCCTTCTCATATAGTATATATATGTATATATATATGGTATATATATATATATATATATATATATATGGTATATATATATATATATATATATATATACTCATATAGCATAATACTCATATAGTGTATATATATATGTGTATATATATAGAGAGAGAGAGAGAGAGAGAGAGAGAGATCTGGAGATAATGTCAATTTTGGTAAACTATTATATATATGTTCCTTCTCATATAGTATATATATGTGTGTGTGCATATATATATATATATATATAAAGATGCCATATAGTATATATATGTACATATATATTTGTTATATATATACACATATATACAACATATATATACTATATGGCAACTTTCTATAATTCAATTTTGCATTCTGCTTTTTTACCTAACATTATACTGTATTTTCCAAAATCATACAATCATACAATATGCTTTGAAAAACATACTTTTAACGTATGCACACACCACTATTCAATGCACATGTGATTGTTTATTCAACCATTTTCCTATTATTAAATGGGAAAATAATGTGACAGGACCCTTAGGCAAGTCATAAATGATGGTATGAACACAGATAAAGAGGCACCTAATTCTATCTGGGAGAGTAAAAGGCAGCTTTAACAAGGCGGTGGCTTGTTAGACAAAAATTTCATGTGTAGACCAGGCAGGCAAGGGCATTGCAAGCAAAGGAAACAGGTTGAACAAAATTACAGACACGTTAAAGTACATGAACATTTTAGTAAAGTCAACGAACAAGTACACCTAGGGCATGGAGTGAGCAATGGTGAGGAAGAGAAGTTCTGAAGGAACCATGAAGGCAGGTTGTAAAAGTCTTGCAAAGCATTCTGAGGAATCGAGTGTGTCGTACAAGCAAGAGGGAGGCACCAACATTTGTAAACAGGCGCGGATTACATCGGTGCTGTGGATGTTTTAGAAATACGTCGTAAAGACGAAAAAACACTGCTTTTGGAATCAAGGGACCAGCTTCCCCTGCGGCCCATTTCCCCACATGTGAAATCAGATTCACAAAGAGGCTTTGAGGATTAAATTATATAAATTAGTAGGTGCCCAGCAAATGACACTTCAATGTGAGTTGGCTACAAGAGGGGGGCTTGTTCTCAAGGAGAGAGAAGGTAAAGCAAAGTGTCCTGGAAACAGTCATCGTCCAGGCCAGAGATGGGGAGCGACTAAACCAGGAAAATGGCAGTAAAAGGGTAGCAAATCACCAAGGGCTTCAGAAACATCTCAGAGATCTAGAGGAAGGGACTTGACAACCAACTGGATGTGGGTTGTCGCAACAATGAAAAAATAGAAACAAAATCATGGAGTGTCACTAGAATGACCATGGGGCAAGTTGAAACAAGAATAGAAACAGAAGGCAGTTCAACAAAGGGAAAAACAAAAAACAAATGCGTGTCGAAACCTGGCACAAAAGTAAAGAATTGACCATGCCCCCATGGAGGATATGAGATGGGAAGTAAAATGTTGCAATTGGGCGAATTTCATCAACATCAGTAACATGCATAATTTGGATACTAAGCCATTTGCTGTCCACCATTTCTGGGATTATGGAGTGGGCAAGGGCAGTAATTTATCTGAAAAATTTTGTATGTGGCTTCTGGATTTTGAGATGAGGTAAAAAAATGAAGACCCAACATCCCCACCATGTTTTACAAGAGTTCAGTATTCTTCACTTTGATCCTCCCTTCATTTACCTCTTGTGGAAGGTATTTAATGTATTTGTATGAGTACCACAATAATATACACACTCACACACACACACCTACTGTATAGACCAACAGCAACACTATATATATTTATATGGTGTGCATATATTGTCTAAAATATATATGTATATTCATGAGTTGCCTTTGAGTTTCTTGAGTACAACAGTAAAGCAGTAACAACCATGAATAGGTATATACATAGATATATACATACATACAAATATACATATGCACACATGTACACAGTATGTAAGCTAATATATATATTTATATGGTACATACATTAGTTTAAGATATATGTGTACATATATGTGCTTCTATGTATTATTATAACTAACTTAATTATCTTAAACTAATGTATATACCATATTAATATACATGTTAAAAATTGCATAGACTCAAGGCCAAGGAGTAAAGAATTGATTTCCTTAACTTCTGTCTGTGCCTGCAGAAAGGGGTAAGGAAGCCAGATTTAGGAGACTGTTCTGAGCATCTTGAAGCTGCTATTCTAGAGCAGCTGTGTCCTTTACACAAGGGAAGCTTTCCCCTTGTATCCTAATTGGGCATGAAATCTGACTCACCAGCACAAGTTATATTGGAGCCGGCCAACAGAGCAGCTGCCTGTGAACCCCTTGAATAACCCACATCCAGTGACTGAAATTGACGTGGGATGAAACATGGGCCCACGTTAACCTAGCAGATGCTCCACAGAACTCGAGTCACCTCGGCTCTCGCCACACACTGCAATGAATTGTCCTAATTTGTGTGTCCTCGTAGTTTCTCAAAGTGAAACGAGAGCCCAGGTATTTTTCTCCCGATAGTAGATTTCGTGACATCCTGTTGGCACAGTGAGTTATTCTTTTTATACACTAACTCATTGTGTTAGCGATGAGAGAGAATGTTCCTTAGTGAAGTTTGGTGACCCACTGAAAATCTGAAGATTGCCACCTTCCCAAACTACCTGTGGTTAGTGCCTACTTCTGTAGGAGTCCTTTCCAGGTCTGGGCAACCATTATATACTGAAGACAGAATACCACAGTGCTTAAAATCACAGGCCTTGGAATCAGTCTAGGATAGACGCGGGTCTAACAATTATCTCTGGGTGATCCTGGGTAAGTTACTTAACCTCTCTGATCTACGGTTGCGTATTTTTTTATTCTCATTTTTTAGAGAGATAGAGAGATAGCAGGGGAGAGTGAGGGGCGCAGAGGGAGAATTTCTTTCTTAAAAATTTATTTATTTTGAGAGAGAGTGAGTGTGTGTGTGTGTGTGTGTGTGTGTGTGTGTGTGTTGGGCGTGCGCTTGCGCGCAAGTGGGGGAGGGGCAGGGAAAGAGGGAGACAGAAAATCCCAAGCAGCCATTGCACTGTCAGCACTGAGCTCAATGCGAGAACTCATGAACCACGAGATCATGACCTGAGCCGAAGTCGGACGCTCAACCTACTGAGCCACCCAAGTGGACATTATTTTTAACACATGGCATTGCTGTGTGAGTTGATTAACCTAGTGGATAAAAAGTGCCTGCTATATTCAAAGAGCTCAATAATGTAAGGTATTAGATAGATAGCATTTTCACATTTAAACAGTCACACAGTCAAGACTGGTTTTAGGAATACAGTGGGACAAAATCAAGGGTGTCTCCTGCGTAAAACGATCTCAACGATGTCAACCTGCTGACACTAAGTTCTAAACTTAGCCGCTCCCTTTTTTCATTTTTTGAAAAGATGTAAGTCCTTAAGAATTCATTCACACAAGATAAACCTCTCTTCTGTGGACCTCAAATTAAAAAATCAGCTCATTTGCATTGCAGAGACCTAACAAAAAGAAATTTCATTCCCAAACACATTACTTTGTTCCAGAGGAAAAGCCTGGACTTTAAGGAATGGGCTTCGACATATCTCATGATGTCTAATGAAAATTATTGATTTATATTCCCTTCTGATCACTAATTAGAGTTAATGCAACTTAATGACCCAGCTTCTCTCAAAACTACTTATCATGGTAGGGACACCCTAAGGAGCCACATATGCTCATTCTGGACACCATGGTAAGAAAGGGCACACTATTCAAGAGACTAAATATCCATGCCCCGAACACTAGAATCACTGAGGAAATAGGGAACTCTGGTGAGTTGATTACAGGAGGGCTATTTTATTTTTTTCAATTGTTGTTATACTGAAAATAACTTCTACCTTATTAAACACAGAGGATATGCACATATATCTTAGTGATGCTCCCTAAATCGTAGTGCTCCAAGGAACTTCAAAGAATACCCAGTCCAGGGGCTCCTGGGTGGCTCAGTCAGTTAAGCATCCGACTTCGACTCAGGTCATGATCCCATCATTTGTGAGTTCGAGCCCCATGTGGGCCTCTGTGCTGACAGCTTGGAGCCTGGAGCCTGCTTTGGATTCTGTGTCTCCCCCTCTCCTTCTGCCCCTTGGCTGCCTGTGCGCTCTCTGTCTCTCTCTCTCTCTCTCTCTCAAAAATAAATAAACATTAATTTTAAAAAAAAGAATACCTACTCCAATCGCTCATTTATGGCCAAGAAGGCTGAAGCCCAACAATTGTAGGAGCTCACACAGCTGTGTCATAGCCGAGGAAACAGTCCGAATTCAAGTTTCCTCATGCTACCTATATCGTGTTCCTGCTTTGGTTTTTCTTTAAAGATCCCTAATTGTTGAAAAGCCTTTGGTTTCCGGTTAGGCATCTGGATTATGAACATGTGTTCAGGAGTTCAGGACAGATGTGACCAGGGACTGCGTTCAGTCTGAAATGCCCAGGTTATATACTAATTCTCTGACAGCCATTTGTTTACATTCTTGTTTGTCTCTTCCTCCTAAAAGTGAAGAGAACGGGAGACGGAGGGGGGAATCGGGTCCCATGGAGAGTCCAGGTAATAAACTTCTCCTTCTTTCTGGCTTTACTCTATGGTAATGCCCTGACGACCCGCACCAGTTAATACACTCCCAATGCCTTTCTTCCTTGCGCTTTCTGGGGACTATGTGTTGAGAAAACATTTTCTGCAAGCAGGTGTCTCCTACTCTTAACCACTTCCTCCTCAGAGGGGTTCCTTCCTACGCCAGGGCTCCTGGGGGGGGGGGGGGCGTGCCATGAGAGTCTCAGGGGCAGAAGCCGTGGTCTCCACGGCGTGCAGGGGTGCGGGCACCCCCTCGTTAGCAGAGCCCTTCTCTTCTCACCCACCGGCAGGGTTCTTTGCTTTCCTCAACATGCATTGCGTGCTCACCTTTGCCATTAGCACTTGGATCCCCACCTCCTCAACCCTATCGCCACTTCTTGGTCACGGGCTAGGATGAAAACTAAATTGTAACTGCTCTAGTCTTCACAACAGCGTGAAGGTCCTGCCTGGTTTGAAAACTACCCGCCTCGAAAGAGAGCCCAGAAAAAAAGCAAGTGTCCACAGGTAAGAAAAGGAGAACACTATCAGTCTGCCTTACAGATGGGGACCATCAACGATGATCCCAAGGGGCAGAGAAAGTAATTACTGGCCAACGGTTTGCACAGGAAGCACTCACACAGGCACAGACACCACATCACATACACTGACATGCGATCGGGTTGCTTGAAACCGGTTGCTTTTTACTCCATTACATAATCTTCCATGGCAGAGAACCCAGGGATTCCTTGTTATGAACGACATGATTTCCCAGGGATAAACAGTAAAGGCTTCCTTCCAAAATTTAAGACAAGCGTCTTGCCATTAAAACGCTATACTCGCAGACAAGGGCAACGACAAAACTTTCTTCCTGCAAAGCAGCTAACAAAAGCGTTCAAGCCCGGGGCCATCGGTACGCATATTCCACTTTTCAAATGCCTGCCCTTGGGAAATTCTCCTGGTCCTGTTGAGTAACTTATCCATAAAATTCTTTTCCCTTTTCTAGTCATTCGTTAACACCGCTTCAGAAACGGACTGACAGCCCTCCTAAATTAAGTACTGTATACTTCAGGCTAATTTTCTGTGTTTTTTTTTATCACGATAGCAGGGGCCGTATCAGCCCCTATTATTTTGTCAGCTTTCTCATTTAGCCAAGCAGCTTCAATTTATTAGCAGTGAGGAGTGTGCATGAATCAATATGTTTCATTGGGCAATGTGTCATTTGTTAATCGGATATTGATGAGATTATTGACGCACAGCTAATTAATCTCAAACCCAGTGCTAGCCTTCATATGTTTCCTTAATTATGTCCTTCCTCCTGGCTTTAGCGCCCAGACGCGGGACTGGAGACAGTGAGTGAGGTAAGCTGTCAGGGGCTCTTTTCACACATTTACAATCCCGTGGCAGTGAAATTATTTTCTTAGTTGTAAATAGGTATCAGAGAGATATTTAATAACATTTGTCAGCAGATTGATATTGATTGGTGTGGACTCGCTTCAAATCCAGCAGCCACAGAATTTTGCCTCAGAAGGAGGCTATTAAAATGAGAAAATGCTTAATTAGTATACAACAATTTCATGAGTCAGTTGTCATCTGCCCTCTGGAATTTCAAAATTGCTCTTCTCTGGACATTGTTTCTATACCCTTGGTTCAATATTTCAGGGAATTTTGTTTTCTTTTTGTTTCCACGTTAACTCTTTGTGGCCACCTTTCTTAGCCACGGACAACATTCGCGTGAATAGAAAACTTGAGGGGGACTTGGGGCGCCTGGGTGGCTCCTTGGGTTAACCGTCCGACTCTTCGTTTCCGCTCAGGTCATCACCTCACGGTTTGTGAGTTCAAGCCCCGAATCAGGCTCTGTGCTGAGAGTGCAAAGCGTCCTTGGGATTCTCTCTCCCTCTCCCTCTCTCACTGCCCCTCCCTGCCTCTCTCCTTCCCTCTCTCTCTCTCTCAAAATAAATAGGTAAACTTAAAAAGAATTTTTTTAAAAAAAGAAAATTCAGAGGGACTCAAAACCCTTGTAGTTTTTTAAAATTAATTCAGCCATAATTAAGTAACACAGTTACAATTCTATCACCTGCACGTGCCTGCACTTGTCTATGAATCCCACTTTCTTCTCTGATTTAAGTCTTCCCACACTTCTGAGTCACAGTGGGAAGTACAAGCTCTAATCCTGTTCATTGGCTCTCTCACTCTTTTACATGTGACAACCAGTCTCCGCCTTAATTTACCCATCTGCAAAATGGGGGCCATAAACCTGACGAGTAATTCACAAGATTGTTGTCACGACACATAAAGTAAATACGTGTGAGAACACTTAAGATTTCGATGCTGCCATCCAATTACTCGGCATTACTTGTTTTGGTACAGGTATGTGTTTGCAACTCTTGTAAGAGTTCCAAAGCTGAATTCAAACCTGTTTGAGACATGCAATAGATATGTGATAATAATAAGGTCCCTTCGTTGCAGCAAAGATAGCAAGTTGGTATCAGGTGTCAGGGGTGGGACACGGGCCCCCTCTCCACCCATGGCTTTCTCACGTCTAACACAAGAGAAGGAAAAGCTCACCGCGAAGCTCCTTTAACAAATCAAACACGAGACATCCTTTCCTAGAAATGTGAATCTTAATAAAGAACTCCTATTGAAAGCAATGTTTTTAAATAATTTCAGTATCCTTGTAAGTAAAAGGGTCTTTAAACAATCAGTTTTGAATCGAGAGCTGGTACTCAACACAACGCACAGATTGTCTACTTAGTGTTCCCTCCTTGTGAGCATTAGATCAACAGTTTCCTCTTAACTGAAAGAAGGTTGTTGAGTCTAACGGGGAGTAATTTCAATATTATGTGATTTGACAAAAAACGTTCATTTTCTCCACAGTGTAAGTATGTATGAGAACCCTGAGATGATTGTTTTAAAAAAGGGCAAAAGATGAAGATTAAGAAATAGAAAAAAGAAAACAAGGGAGATGTGACCCAATGAGAACTAATTAGGAAGTTCCCCTTCTTATAGAATTACATGAAGCAGATCTTCCAAAATGTTAATGATCACACTGATGGCACCAAATTTCATGAATAGCACAATAGACTTTATAGTGTAACGTTGGTTCAGAGTGCAACTCTAGAGTCTGTACGTGGAACTAAATGGCTACCGAAACTTGACTTATGTGCTCTCTCCAACACAGAGCTCAGCATATAGTAGGTGTTCAATTAAGGTTTTTAAAAATCGATCATGCCTATCTGAACATATAGGGAAATATTATTGTTGATAAGAATGTAATGGTCAGCATATTAAAAGCAATTCCAGGACCTTCTTGTACTGTTGGTGGGAATGCAAGCTGCTGCAGCCACTGTGGAAAACAGTGTGGAGGTTCCTCAGAGAACTAAAAATAGAACTACCCTACAACCCAGGAAAAGCACTACTAGGAATTTATCCAAAGGATACAGGAGTGCTGGTTCGTAGGGGCACATGTACCCCAATGTTTATAGCAGCACTTTCAACGATAGCCAAATTATGGAAGGAGCCCAAATGTCCATCAACTGATGAATGGACAAAGAAGATGTGCATATATATATATATATATATATATATGCACACACACAATGGAATATATATATATATGCACATAATGGAATACACACACACACACACACACACACACACACACTGGACCACTATTCAGTGATGAAAAAGAATGAAATCTTGCCATTTGCAACTATGTGTATGGAATTTGGAGGGTATTATGCTAAATGAAATAAGTCAGCCAGAAAATACAGATATCATATGGTTTGAAGTCATAAATGTAATTTGAGAAACTTAACAGAAGACTATAGGGGAAAGGAAATAAAAATAAGTTATAGAGAGGGAGGCAAACCAATAGAGACTCTCTTAAATACAGAGAACAAACTGGGCATTGAGGAGGGCACTTGTTGGGACGAGCACCGGGTGTTGCATGTAAATGATGAATCATGGGAATCTACTCCTGAAGCCAAGACTACACTGCACACACTGTATGTTAGCTAAGTTGACAATAAATTTTTTAAAAAATAAGAATAAATTTTAAAATGTTTTTCAAACAATAAAAAAAAAAAACAAAAGCAACTCAGGGATGACTTCAGGCAATTATTGTACTTTATCTCATTCATACAGATCAGGGTGAAGAGAGAGAAATCAGCAATGAAGTGTTCTGAATAGATGTTTAATATCCTTATATTCACTTGGTCTTCCCTGGCACAACACCAATCAGATGTTCTGCCTTTAAATGCTAGTGTTTCCTAAGCTTTTCAAATTTCCTCCCATGGTCTGTTTTTTTTCCCACCACACACTCCCCAAGAAGGACTTTACCCATAATTCTGGCGTCAAACACCATTCCTGCGGACACTCAAACCTGTATGTCTACACATAACTTGTCTGTGGAACTCCTGACCCATGGTTTCATCTTCCCCTAGAAAAATGTCTGCACAGATATTCTATACAGAAGCACCCCGAAATCCTTCTCACTCATCTTTAACTCCAATCAGTTTCCAATACCTGTCACTTCCACATGTTATCTGTCTCTCAAATCTTTGTACTTTCCTCTCTCCTTGGTCAGTTTCCTGCGTTATCCCCCATTACCTCCTGCCTACGCTACTGGCCACCCCCCTACACTCTCCACTAATCATGCCTCAACCCCCTGCCCAGTGTGGTCTCCCCAGATGGGCCAAATGTTACTCCTGCACTTAAAACACCCACATGGGTGCCTATTACCCTTAGGATAAAATCCAAATGTCTTAGCTCCTACGCCCTACATGATACTGTGATCAAGCTCATTTCTCATCTTTGAGCTCCAAATGCTTGATCCCTTGAAATCTCATCCACAGTTATGCCAAATGTCTTTCATTTTCTTCAGTTCCCTTAGCCTCCAACCATGCTGTTCTGCCCAGAATGCTCATCACCTTGACTCAAATACACCTCCTTGTCTTTGCTCTTGAGATCATTTACTGTGTGTTCAGTGATACCGTGTCCATAGCTTCAAATAGACTACGGTGAGAAAATTTGCACCATAGAAATTAACAAATGCTACAAGTCAGAGCTTTTTCTTTTCTTGTGGACAGAAGGTGTTGCCCATTTAGTGCAGTGTACCACTGCTTTCACGGATAGTGATACCCAGCCAGACCAAATGGCCCCTGTTTACAGTCTACCCACGTCCCTTGCCTGCCCCTCCAATTAACTCTCCATAGCTTCTCCAAGCTATGATCTCCTCTGCTTAAAATCTTACAGTGTTGCTCCCTACCTATATATACAAGACCCCACTCCTTGGCATGGTTCATAAGGCCCTTCAATGACCCAGGCCTGCCTTTCAAGCTTCCTCTCCCACCCTTCCCTGCCACATATCTCAGGTTCTGGCTACTCTCTATCTCTTGAAATTGTGATTTTTTAAACCTCTGCCCATGTTATTCCTTCATCCTAGATTGTGCTCACCTACCTTGTATGCTTGGCAGACTCCTGGCCATCATTTTAGACTCTTCAGACATCAAGTCCTTATTGATGTGGCACTTGTCTTCTTCAGGCAGAATGACCATTTCTTTTCACATGTGCCCACCATCATTTCGTGAACACAGTAATCATAACACCTGTAGTATTACTGTATTTGTGGGTTTTCATGTGTCTTCTCCATTTCACTAAGTCCCTCGAGGGCAAAGACAATGTAGCTATCACCAAGACTAGTGAGTTGTCAAAGCAGACATCATCCAAGAACATCCCCATAAATTTAGAGGTGTATAGGTCTTGCCTTCTCCCCACAGCACATCTTTGTGAGATTAAGTCAGGTTTAAACTACCCACAGGAATCTCAAGGAGAAAATGAAGTCCTAAAATGCAACCTCCATCCTGAGACATGCACACAAAAAGAAAAGTGTACTCCTACTTGCATTGGTCATTCACAATCAAAAATTTATAGACAATTGTATAGGAGCTGCAGATCGTTTGCTACAATTGTTATCTTTTTCTCTTGTGACACTGTGGTCTTCAACCCCAGTCAACAGCAGGGTGACCTCTAAACAAATGCAGATCCTTTCACAAAGACCCAATTCACTGTACAGAGGTACTCTTATGGCATCGCGTTAAGTTTCATTTTCTCCCTCTGCTGATCCTGCCCACTTTATGATTGGCAGATTCTGGTACTCTGAGCTCACTGTCATTCCTAGTACTTCCATTTTAATCTTTTTTTTACATGTATTTATTTTGAGAGAGAGTGTGGGAGAGGGGCAGAGAGAGAGAGAGAGAGAGAGAGAGAGAATCCCAAGCAGGCTCCATGTTTACAGGACAGAGCCTGACACAGGGCTCAATCCCATGAACCACAAGATCACGACCGGAACCAAAATCAAGAGTTGGCCTCTTAACCAACTAAACCACCCAAGTACCCCATTAATCAAGATGTATAATCAGCCTACTAATTCCCTCCACTAAAAAGAAAAAGAAAAAAGACTATCCCAAGTTTTCCATCTGTAGTTTCATTGGTCAGTTGGCAGAGAACATAAAACATTAAGAAAACATGTGTTCAAGGAATGTCATCTATTCATCGGGGTTCATCCTAACTCTAGCAAGGACAACAAAGGTTGTCTACCCACAATCTAAACAGAGTGAGAGACTGAACTCAGAGACAAACCAAGCATAGATCTCTCATTTCCAAGACTTTCCCAAACCCCAGTGCAATAATCTCTACAAATGATCTACAAACTCCCCTTCAGACTATTGATCATAGACCTAGAAGCAAGCCTTGTCAACCATTCTCGGCTAACACTACGCAGAAGACACACGGAAAACTGAATAGTTGAGAATTTATGGTAAATCGAGAAATGATAGGTGGTCAAGGTGAATCTATTACAAATCACAAATGACCTTTCCATTTACCGTGATAGAGATGAAATTATACTTACATTCAATCACTCAACTAAGTAGAGAGGGATAGAATTTAAATAATGCAGTCAAGCACTGAACCAGGTCTAGATATACTCATCAAAGACAAAACTCGCCAGTGATGCTTACCATCTACGTCATTTCAGTGTTCAAACACGACCACGATATTAAAAAAGTTTTACAGGTTTGGTAGTCTACCTAAAAGCACTAATATGGTATAAAATAAAAAAGAGCAAGAACAGATGTATGGGTATATTAGGAATCTCGTTGGCACCTGTAATACATGGGTTAAGCTGATTAAGAATGGATTAGGTAATTTTTGCAGCCTGAATACCGTGTGAAAGACCCCTGGGATGTCTTCTTCATTGAAAAAGGAGGGATGATTTTTTCATGAAACCAACCCTAGACATCAATGTAAGTAAAGACGAATGAAGAACGGTAAGATGTACTTAGATCAGTACTGTCTACCAGAAGCGAGATGTAAATCACAAATATAACTTTAAATTTTCTAGTGGCCACATTAAATAAAAGTATAAGGAAATAGGTCAAGTAATTTTAGTAAGACATTTCATCTCCCCAATATTTCCAAAGTATTACCATTGCAGCACGGAATAAATACTTAAAAATAACAAGCTGTTTAACATCCTTGTTTCGTACAAAAATCTTCAAAATCAGATATGTGATTTACACTTCTATCGCATCTTACTTTTCATAGATAATACTTGAACTGTATTTAGATTTCATAAAATTTATAATTGGGGTAGAGTCACATAATCCCTTTGTTCCAAACATACTTAACAATTTCCCAATAACTGAATCGACTACCAAAAAAAGATCATTTTCCTATAGCACTCGAGTCTAAGTTAACAACTGTGGTCTGGTTCAGCTCTTTTGGAAGGGCTTATCTAACTGAAATCAAAAGCACATTAATTTAAAATTATATCTGTCAAGTGAAGTAAACCCACCAGTTCTTGTGTCAACTTAGTATTATTAACATTGAATTCAAAAAGATACAAACTGAAAAGTAACTTTAGTCAATATCAACAAAGCATTCCTCAATTTTTTGTAGTTGCTTCAGCCAATTCATACAATGCTGTTGATTACAGCTAAGGTATTCTGCATATTGATTCTTTTGGAAGAAATGTATAAAATCATTATAATTGATCATAAAATAATTATTACTGATTTCGACATAAATTCTTGTACTTGCCTACCAAAGTCACAAATAAGCTTTCTTTTCTTTGGAAAAGAATCAAATTTGGTTCATTTTTAAAAATTATTTATTTATTTTAAGAGAGAGAGAGAGCACAAGTGCACACACATGAGCAAGGGAGGGACAGAGAGAGAGAGGGAGAGAGGGAAAATCCCAAGCAGGCTTTGTGCTGGCAGTACAGAGCCCAACGCAGGGCTCTGTCCCATGAATTGTGAGATCACGACCTGTGCTGAAACCAAGAGTCAGACCTCAGCCAATGAGCCACTCGGGCACCCCAAATTTGGCTCATTTTTATGCTGTGCATTTTTGGTGAGAAAACGTACACTGCATTGCTATTTTTGCTATTTTTGTTGAGTATTGAATACACCGAGTGTTCTTGATGTTGGAGCTAACAATGCAGGAAACATTTGTAAAACTCTTCTGTGACTCTACCAGTAAGCATTGGAAGAACATAAAAATCATTAAATTTACTGCCTTCCATTTCTTTCGGCATTTCTACATACTAGAGTTAATTCATGACATTTGCATATCTACAGGGAATGATTTTAATAACAATATCCATGCAATTTTTTCATAGAATCTGTTTTGGAAAATCCTACACAAATATTTTCTTTTTTTTAATTTTTTTTTACATTTATTTATTTTTGATACACAGAGACAGAGCACAAGTGGGGCAGGGGCAGAGAGAGAAGGAGACACAGAATCCGAAGCAGGCACCGGGCTCCGAGCTGTCAGCACAGAGCCCGATGCGGGGCTCAAACTCACAAACGACAAGATCATGACCTGAGCCGAAGTGGGACGCTTAACCGATTGAGCCACTCAGGTGCCCCTGCACAAATATTTTCTATGTGTTATACAATGAAACAAAGAAATAAGAGAAACATCAATCTCTTGTTTTAAAATTCCAACAACACTTGTTTTTTGGTCTAACATTGCTAGAACACTCTCCATCATTATAAAAACGAAACTTTTTATATCTAAGTGAAAGTCTTTGACAGATGTAGCATTCAAAACTATCTGTATCATCAGTTGGATTTTCTTTAAGCCATGAATTGACAACATTTCTTCAGAAATTTGGAAGTCTTTGAGGCAAGTTACTCCCAAAGTATTGAAAGGGCAGCATCTCCTTCCTCACATCTCAGTGAAAGCTTAAAAATAGTACTTACAGATTTTTGTTTAAATTTTGAACAAATTGGGGCGCCTGGGTGGCTCAGTCGGTTGAGCGTCCGACTTCGGCTCAGGTCACGATCTCGCGGTCCGTGAGTTCGAGCCCCGCGTCAGGCTCTGGGCTGATGGCTCAGAGCCTGGAGCCTGCTTCCGATTCTGTGTCTCCCTCTCTCTCTGCCCCTCCCCCGTTCATGCTCTGTCTCTCTCTGTCCCAAAAATAAATAAAAAACGTTGAAAAAAAAATTAAAAAAAAAAAATTTAAATTTTGAACAAATTGATCTCTAATATCGTTAACAAGGTCTTATACTTTACAGGCATTTATTTGATAGCTTAACTAAAGATCTTTTACTTTGTATAAGATATTGTTTAGCCTTCCCCTCATCATTTTCTAACAAAATTTTTGTAACTAAAATAACACATTCTTTTATCATCTCTCCAGCTAAAAATGGAGAGTTTTCTCTGTGTGTGTGAGAATCCAAGCTGTTTTATAGCTTGCCAATTTTCCAAGCTCAAAGGGTGTTAGAAAACTAAAAATAGTTTTCTGGACATTTAATTTTGCTTTCAGGCACCTAATTTCATCAATTCTTTTTGACCATTGAGCAATTCATCGTGTATTTCACCATGTATTTCGCCATGTATTTCATTAGCAATTCACCATGTATTTCAGAAAACGGCCCTTTTACGTTGCCAACTTCATCATCTTAAAAATTTGCGCAGCAAACAAACCAGCATCTCCAATTTGCTCTGCTGCGGTAAACCGTATTTGCTGTTCCTGGTGAAATCCATGACATCTTCTTCTGACCTCTTTTTTCATCTGCTATTTCCATCTTCTCACATCTCCACTCAATTGTGCATCAGTGGTAGGCCATTGCTTTGAATCTCAAAACGCGCCCATACTTCAATTTTTAATGGTAACATACTTGGTTATGAGATAATTAAATAATAAGTATATCCATGTGATTACCAGTTATGATTTACATCATTATCACTGTAATTGGTGCTGTCTTCATAAAATATTCAAATAAATACAATGCAACATTACTTAGGTGACTAAGGGGAAAAAATCAAATTGAATCCATCCATTGATATTGACTAGATTGATCACGTGGCTCTGAGTGATACTGAAACAACCCCTGTGCCCCAAATACTCGTTACGGTGCAATACTGAGATCTCACGCAGTTCAGCAGTTGAAGAGAAACGGAGTCCTGCCAAACAATAGCGTTGTGTTTAGCAGAGAGTATTCTAATCTGCTTCACTTTTTCAAAAATTAAGATTGGGGTGCCTGGGTGGCTCAGTCGGTTAAGCGTCTAACTTCGGCTCAGGTCATGATCTCGAGGTTTGTGAGTTCGAGCCCAGTGTTGGGCTCCGTGCTGACAGCTCAGAGTCTGGAGCCTGCTTCGGATTCTTTGTCTCCCTCTCTCTCTGCCCCTCCTCTACTCGCACTCTGTCTCTATCTCTCAAAAATAAATAAACAAACAAATAAATAAATAAATAAATAAATAAATATTAAGCTTGGATGAATTAAAACTAAATACAATTTAAAATTTAGTTCCTCAGTCTCACTAGTTACATTTTAGGTGCAGGATACTCAAAGGTGGCCAGTGGTTGCCATCTTAGTGAGGGCATAGATGATTCACCGTGAGAAGGGGGAGGTGGGGGGGGGAAGAAAGGAGGGAAGGGAAGTTCTTGCTTTAAACACTAGAAGAATTAGGTTAACACAAATTCCTTCACTCATATAATCATTTAGTGCAGATCTGGTGAAAGTTTAGAATATATGTGAATATCCTATTTCAAGCAACCACAATTTTTCCTTTATCATCAAGTTAAACATAATTGTCAACTGTTTTTGAATTACCTACATAACAGCAGGAGTCAACTAACATTGTAAATTCACATACTGAACACTGTCAATTTTTTCCACAATTGCATAGAAAGTGTAAGTTCTAAACTCTTACGAAAGGCACTAGATCTTAACGTATTATCAGTCAAGGATCATTCTGAACGCCACCAATTGACCCAACGCTTCTGGAAGTTCCCCAGAAAGCCAAAGTACTATGTCCAAAGTGCAAGTCATTATCTCTCCCTCCTCCCAAATCACCCTGTTCCTCCTTGTGGTTCTTTATAAGTAGTGTCCCGCCCACCAACGGATACATATAGGATTCTCAATAAATATTGAATGATTAAATACATGGATTAAATGAATGTAATTGCATTTGTAAGCTGAAGTTCTTAAGCATGTCTACAAATTGGTAAACTCGAATTTTATACAAAAGTTTTAAGTATAAATTTTTTTTAATGTTTATTTTTGAGAGAGAGAGCACAAGTGGGGGAGGGGCAGAGAGGGAGACACAGAATCCAAAGCAGGCTCCAGGCTCTGAGCTGCCGGCACAGAGCCCAACACGGGGCTCGAACTCACAAACCGCGAGATCATGACCTGAGCCGAAGTCGGACACTTAACCGACTGAGTCACCCGGGCACCCCCAAAGTTTTAAGTATATACAAAAGCTAAGCTGTCATTTTAAATTAATAATGGAGGGGAAGGGAAAAGACTACAAAAATAAATTCCATAGTAAGCCAAGAAATCTGATATCAACAATTGCTTAGCACACTGTAACGGCCAGCCAATCAGATAGGGTTCTCAAACACCATTATCTTCGAATATATTGCTATGAAAATCAGATCCTCGCTTAGTTTGTACACATAATATTTTACAGCTTTGTTAAAGAATAAGTGAGAAGGCATCCTGATCTCTGTTTTTCAGATAATTTGCAGTGCTTGTTTAAATTTAGCTTAAAGTTCATAAAAAAAGAACTTGATATTATTTTATGGAATTGGTCACTTGATTCATACTGAGAACCTCTTCAATGTGATGCATATAAGATACAAGAAAAAGAAGAAAAGAAGATAGTTTCTTTTGGAAGTAGTGAAATGTCGCCCCCCCCTTCTTATCTCCTTTCAAGGTAATTAATCAATGCAATCAGTGAAATCAGTATGGGTCAACCTCCATGAAGTGAACCCCAAGCTGCATTTTTTTGGACACATTCAAGTTTCAGTGTGCCTTTATTACATGCTCTCAAAACTCTTGCGAGGATAGGACAGAGAGAGTTAACCCCATTTGTCTAGGGAAAAATGAAGGCACAAGATTTCAGCTGACTGGCTTAAGATAGACAAGGATTTATAGAACCCAGGTCTCTCCCCAAACCTGGTACTCTTTCCCCAGGGGGCTCCCTTTATGGCAGAGTCTGCTATTGGTAGATTTCACGGCGACAAAAGAACTTCTTTCCCAAAGTAAAGAACCTTGATAACAAAATGTAGACCTAGGGTGGGGGCGGGGGGGGGGGGGGACTGGAGTTTTTGAGTTGTCTAGAAAGAGAGTGTTAGAAGAGGGTGAAGAGCAGTTCTCAGAGAGAGAAAATCCAAAATTCTATCGCTGGTAGCACCTTAGAACCTTTAAGCATTTAACAAAGTCGTGAGGGGAAGAAAAACACGACGTGACCCAAATGAAACCGGTCTCACTTAATGAATTTGGACAAGGCATATTTCCTCAAAGCATTCCATTAACCATGTTTCGTCCCTTCGCTTATGTAAAAATATCATATTATATAAGCGCCTGTGTTTGGACATGTAGATAATTAAAATAGAGGTTTAGTGTCCATTTGGCTTTACAAAGTTATGACATTTCCTATACAAAGTCAGGGGCTTATTTCCTCCCTAATTCATTTGATAACTTGCACTGATGGTAATGTGAGTTGTGTGTTTTAAGATATTATTTGTTTAGCCTAGGGGTAATGTAAATTCTGAAATTTAAAAGCTACAACTCTAACGATCTGAATAATAACACGCTATCTTTATACGTGGCCAAGTTAATGCCGTGTATACTTTGTTTTCTCTATACTTTTGACTGGAGCATTAGCAACAACAACAACAACAACAACAAATTCCAAGGAAGAGACCTCCAGTGAACAATTTTCTATATGCAATGCCTGCAACGGGCACCCCGCGAGCTGTCTCCCCTGCGTCTCCCTGAATCCATCCTGTATACCCACCACTGGAAAGTAGTTTTCTATTTTACATTTTCTTAATTCTAATTAAACAAATCTTAATCTTGACTTTAATGGTTGCAATTATGATACTTCATTATGTTAAATGTTAGTTGCAACATAAGAATAAATTGTAGAAACAGTTTAGCCGCAATGGCATGGAGTCTCACTGTACATTACTCATTAACAAGATGTGGGTAGCAGCAATTAGAACATTTCCTCCTAATGTCCCCATTTATTGAGTCACAGCGGCAAGCCCCCTTTTCACAACACACACTGATTGACGAGAGCAGCTTTTATACTCATGGAAAACAGGCACTACAACCCGCTGTGTGTCTCCAACTCACATCGATGAAAGTGCACATTAGCTCTTAGCCTCACAGGCCGGAGTTCTTGAAGGTCAAAATAGCCATCAGCATCACTGTAGGGTATAGAAATCATTTCACAAACTGTGAACAAAAACAACACAACTTGCTTTGCAGTTTGATTATTGTTTATAGATACAGCAAGCCAGAATTAAAGCATAGCCTTGGGGCAGCATAATTATTTACAGCTGAAGACTCATATCATTATTAGCGTTCTCCTAATTGCTTGAAGTTATATCAATGTTAGTTGATTTAACACATTTTTTATAACATGCATGGAAATTGTTTCCTCTGCATATGGAGTGTCAGTTTAACTGGTAGATGGTTTCTTAATTTATCAAGGTTTTTTTTTTTTCTTCTTCTTCTTCTTCTTCTAATTGTTCATTTTTCTTTGAGGGAAGATTTCCCCTTACCCGTAAGAGGGAAATAAGTCGAAGCTGAGTTTCAATTTATCTACTGTATCTTCATGCTACCAACACTACAATGGTTTTATTTCATTTTCATTAAAAATTGAATCCATAAAGCCACAACAACATCTTCAATTACGAAGTGACTCAAACTTTCCTCCGGGTGGTTTGTACTCATCCTTTTTTCCCCTGGGTACCTAACCTGAAATTTGGTTCAACATGAAGAGTGAAGCCATGTGGTTAATAGAAGTCTTTAATAATACTGAAGTCATGAAATTTTTCATACATGGTAAAAATCTCAAAATCTAGATCCATCGGTCAAGCTTCTACAGCATACCGAAGGAAACTAAAGCTAACTGTGTAGTGATAACATAGATTGAAACCTGCAGTAATAGTAGAAGGAGAAAAAGAAAAGAGAAACATTTAGGAATATGGTGGTAGGTGGAGTTGGGCATTTGTAGGGATTAAAATGAATTCCTATTCTTTTTTTAGGGTGTTCTTGACCAGGATATGGTCCTTCTCTTTCGCTATTGTAAGTATATTTTCCACCTATAGGTGGCGACACTTGTACTGTCTCCTATCGAAGTGTCCCCTGATTGTGTCTAGGAACAAATGGACTACTACAAGATACAGACCACGGTGTCAAAGGCTCTCAAGGCTAGAAAAGATCTTAGCAACCAAGTGGTCAATTACTCCAACATCAAGCCAAGATTTGGCTAAATACCCCAAATCACATGGCCTGTTAGTGGCAGAGCTGGGAAGATAAAGAAGAAACGAGGCCCAGAAATAATAAACTGGGACACAGTATAAATATAAAATGATAACTCCTTAAGAATGACATTTGCCCAGTATCATATAGAGCCTTATTTTCAGCAACCAGAATAGTCCCATTAAGTGATATATGTTAGAGCCCAAATTCCAACTTTCATTTCGTTTTTTGTTTTTTTCTGGCTTCACAATTAACGGCCCTCCACAATATTATGATAAAAGAGCTCAGGTCTTTTATTTGAGAAAATGTAAATGTTTATGAAAATGGTTCCCAAAGGGAAATATCAATTTAATGGCTAATGTATGTTTTTACAACATTGATCACCACTTGCAAATATGAAACTCCTTGAGACTATCCGAGAAGATTGCTAATGGAGCTGACTGTTTGAAAGTATGTGAAAGCAAATACCAAAGACTTTGATTCTGGGTCATGACAGTTACCCAGAGATCTTATGACACTGAAGCTGTGGTTGTTAACCTGCTAAAAGTTACATTACTTAACACTTGTGATCTTATCTAAGAGACATATGGTAGAAATAGTTCCAAAGATTTCTCAGGACGATTTGGTTTTAGCCAAGGGAATATTATTTAACAATTCGCTGTATTTTATGGGCCTTTAGCAAAACCGTTGCGGTTGCCTGGACGGAACAGAAAAGTCTCAAATGGTATTTTAGATTAATCCAACTTAGATTTTCTCTAGAGCGACCCTAGTGGATTGCTTCTGGAGTCTGAAGTTGCCTCAGTCCCAACTGCCCCATAAACACGATACAGTGGATGTGGGAAGAAGGTGAGACGTGGCCAATGGTTTATAAAACCCATCATTGCTGATATGTGATGGTGGAACCATCTGAGATGTAGCAGAGATTTTCCTCCTACAGACAAAATTGAGCTCGAACGGGGAAGATCAGGTCAGGCATGGACAGGCCATTTTATATGGATTTTTAAAAAGTATATCTTGATACCTAATTTTACTTTTTTACATTGTCTCTTGGTTTATTTTGTCTATATTTAGGAAAATGTAAAATAATCAAAATTAATTCGATGAAGCAATAAATACAAGCACGAAGGCAAATGAAACGGCCTTTCAATTAGTACTCTCACTAGAATGCCACATTATTCTCTTCTCAGAGATGTCTCATTTTATAAAACACGAGTGCACTTGACACAGGGGGGAAAAAAAGTGTCTTTCAGTCCACTGCCTGGAATCAAATTCCTTAAGACTCATAAGATAAATACTTACTTTTTCAACGGTGTCGCAACAGCTCTCATCAAATAGGGGTGGCAATAAAGCACAGTCTGTAGCTCACGCTAACGTAAGAGATCTACCTCTTTTTCCTTCCCTTTTGCCTGTCCGTCCGTCTCTCCTAGTCTCAAGGGCTCCCTTTGGAAGGACCAGGGCCCCAGCACAGAGGGGTGAGGGAGGGGGAGTGCAGCAGGGTGGGAACAAGTCCCAGAATCTCATAGGTTACAACATATGCTGGGCAGATAACATCTGCAGATAATGACAGGGCAGGGGTGAAGGGTAGAAAGGCCAAGCCATGCAAGAGTGATGAAGCACGGGGGAGAAAAGGGGAAGCTGTTGCAAGAGTTCTGCAGCATGCGCTATTTCCCATTGAATCATTAATTTGCAGCCCCCTCATTTAACCTGTTCAGCGCAGAGCGGCATTGTGTCTCCAACAAGTGGAGATTGTTGAACTTTTTTTTTTTTAACTTGCCGGGTGGAGGGGGGAAGGGGGGGGGGGACACTGATCGCAACGACATCGGATGTTTGAGCAATTTGATATGTGATGACTAACACGTCTACTACTTTTAACAGTTTTTGCTTTCCTCTCCCTAACTGGAGCTGCGTGGCACTGAAGTGAGAGAGCTAATACAGTAAACGGAAACTGCTGTCAGTAGGAACCAGATTAGTCAATCCTTATAGCAAAAGTGAATTTCAGATCACAGCTCAAGCATGACGACTCTGATCACAGCCTAGTGTTTATGTATACAGAGGAACAATGAAGTGGCCTGGCAATTACTGGAAATACATTCCTCAAGCTTTCAGACGATGCCAAGCTTAAAATTGTGGTCAACTCACGTGGGAGAAGCAAGATCAACTCGGAATTCATCGCGGCAATTGTAATTAAATCGCATATTTTGTCTCTCTCTCTCTCTCTCTCCGTGCTAAGTGCACGGCTATTTAAACCACTGTGAACATGTCAGACCATATGACTGGAATTCTCTTAGGTAGAATCTTTTCATTTCGTGTCGTAGAATCAAGCCACGAAGCGAAAACAATGGCATACTGTCCTGACTTTGCGTAAACCCAAGACAATCTGTCCAGAGAAGTTATTTGTTGCTTACAACGTTTGTAAACCTACAGTTTATACAAGTAAGAGAGCAGGAGTCATAAACAAAAAAGGAAAAAAGTTAACTTCGTTAGTAACAATTGCCAGATGCGATTGTAAGATGCAAACAGCTACCTTTTCACCTAATAACTTTAAAACACTTAATGATTATGCCCGGTGCCCACACTGTTGTGAAAAATCACCACATGGCATTTTAATAACAATAACAAGCCTTAGGATGATCTGATCTGCCTGATTTCACATCCTACCAGTTGAGTAACCTTGACCAGGTCACTTAACCTCACTGCACCAGTTCCCTCAATGGAAAATGAGAGCGATGATTCCGTCAGCTTCACTGGGCCTTTGTGAGGATGAAATTTTAAAATGCAGGCAAAGAATTTAGGGGTGCCTGGGTGGCTCAGTCAGTTAAGCGTCTGACTTCAGCTCAGGTAATGATCTCACAGTTGGTTAGTTCGAGCCCCAAATCGGCCTCTGTGCTGATAGCTCGAAGCCTGGAGCCTGCTTCGAATTCTGTGCCTCCCTCTCTCCCTGCTCTTCCCCAGCTCATGCTCTCTCTCTCCTTCAAAAATAAATAAAAACATTAAAAAAGATTAAAACAAAATACTGTGGCTGCATCTTACAAGCATCACCTCACTGAATTCTCCAACACAGCTCATCCTATGTTCAGACCGCAGCCATGTCAAAATGCGTCTCTGACTATAAACCAAGAATGGAAGACAAGTCACGTGATTAAAATTAGTCAAGGTTAAATCACGAGACAATGATATTTTTCTCTTTTAAAAAATTACATCACTGTTGACAAAGGGGAATAAAGTTGTATATGCAATTCTTATTGCTAAACAGTGTTTACTATATGACTTTTATTCCCTGACAGACTTTTTAAAGAAGGGAAATAAATAGGTTTAGAGGTAAGAGCGTAAGACAACAAATGGCATGGGCAGCACCTTAAGCAACCTCCCTGACAATAAAAAACAAAAACAAAAACCTCAAAACATTCTACCCGTTAAGACTTGATCTGGTTAAAAATATGCACATTTTCAGGAGCAAATACCCATTGGTGGATATTTCCTATTAGGCATTCACAGCGAGCGGAATCTGCTAGATTTACAGCTAGATTTAATCTGCTAGATTAACAGCGAGCTGAAATCAAAGGTAATCTGTTGATAGCATTTTTGATCAAAGAATAAAAAAGGAATTTGTAAGAGATCCCCAGGACTTGAAAGATAGTAAGCGTGTTTTAAAAAATTAAAAGTTGGGGCGCCTGAGTGGCTAAAGTGTCCAACTTCAGCTCAGGTCACGATCTCACGGTTTGTGAGTTCAAGCCCCATGACAGGCTCTGTGCTGACAGCTCGGAGCCTGGAGCCTGCTTTGGATTTAGTGTCTGCCCCTCCCCTCCACTCGCACTCTCTCTCTCAAAAAATAAATAAATAAACTTTTTTTTTTTTTTTTTTTAAGTGACAGGGGCGTCAGTTAAGCATCCAATTCTTGATTTCAGCTCAGGTCATGATCTTCCTCAGGACTTCGAGTCCCGCATCAGTCTCTGTGCTGACAGTGCAGAGCCTGCTTGAGATTCTGTGTCTCCTCTCTCTCTGCCCTTCCCCTGCTTGCACTCTCTCTCTCAAAATAAATAAATAAACGTTTTTTTATAAAGTAAGGAATTTTGGACAGCCAGCAGTTTCTGTGAGTGCCATGCTGTTTGAATGCATCATTACAGACACATGTACCTCTTACCACAAAAAAATAGAAATAATTAAATGCTTCTATTCTTATGTGACCCTGCAATAGTCATCCTCCAATTATTAACACTTCTTCATATCACACGCTTTTCGTGGATTTCCCTAAAAATATTTCCTCAAGAGTGCTGAGGATCTCCTTTATCAGGGAGTATTAAGGGGGATTAGAAAGACTATCAGTAACATGGTCCCTGACCCCAGGGTCAGACATACTTAGGTGTTCCAGAAGTTCTGCAGATGAATCATAGTAAAGTCTAACGTAACACGTTCTAATCTCTTATCCTGCCATATAACCTTGAATACGCAGTATTCCTGTCTTGTGTTATCATCAAACTCAGTCAAGGCTAATTAATCTTTTTCCACTTGTTACACTTTAAAGCTTCCTGAGTTATCGGTGGCTGATCTTTCTAAACTGGTGTCCACATTTAAAGAAAAGCAAAAGATTTTTACAAGAGCTATGGAGATTTCCGATTATGGGAAATCTCCGTAAGTAATGTTCCCGAAGTAATGAACTCTACCCCTGAGAAATATGAATAGATTCTTATTAACAAATACACACCAGTGGAAATTAACACTGGAGAGGGACACTCACAAACCCGGCCCAAAGGAGGCTGCTTATGTGTTTAATCGTGAGAGTGAAAGATAAATGTCGCCTCTCTGAACCGACGTGGTTTTTTTTTACTTGGGCATTTCCTGTCAGTGCATTTGATTTCCAAAAGTTTCCTCCCCCTCCCCTCTGATATACATAGAGATTTAGCTGTCTGAGGTAATAAATATCATCTCTGTCATCCACGGCTATCAATAGTCATAGAAATTTCTGTTTTCATCTCATGTGGTTGTGATGAGCTTTCATATTTAGCTCCAAGCACACACTTCTCTTTTAAGCTAGATTCAAATGCTGTAAGACAATCATAACCATTAACTATTACTTTAACAGTATCTGAGACATAGCGATTAGCCCTCTAGCTTACTAGCGATCAAAAAGTGCATCATCCAAGACAATGCTTTTCATCTTCCTTCCATATCCCACCACTGTGCTCAGCTCCGCCTAATGTATAGATCGTGTCACCCGAGTGCCACCTGTCCAGCCACAAAGCTGCGATGTTTGGGGTTCACCACCGTCTCGCACGGGGACAGCCTGTACCTCGTGCATGATTTTTTTTAATTCTCAGCCCTTTTATATCCATCGGTCCTTCGCTGTTGTCTGTACTTTGTAGCGAACTGGCACTCATCCCAGGAGGAGCGGCTGAATTTCCACCTGCCACTTTCTCTGGGCGTCTCTTCTGGGTCTGCTGACTACCCCCCGGGGGTGGGGGGTGGGTACCTCTGTGTCCGGAGCCCACTGCCAGCTTCGATATCAGCCCGTCCCGCAGAGTTAAGGGGACAGGACCTCGCTCCGTCTGGTCCCATATCTCTAGCACAGTAACTGCCTCTCGGTAAATGTGAATTTTTCATTGAGTTACTCAATGACTCAATGAAAGGGAAAAAAAACCTCGACCTGCGAACTAGATCTCCGGCATCCCCCCGCAAAATCACGGCGGAAGCGGCTTTCAGGGCCAGCCGGTGTGCGTGATTCCAATACCGGAAGCATGGGCTTAGTACTTGTGCCCGAAGGAGTCGGTGTGCCCGAAAACTGGATTTGGGGTAGAGCGGAATCTCGTGCGGGTGACAAGCAGCACGCGTCACGTGGTGCCACTTGCAGAACACGCTCACCAACGTGGTGTGCGTTCTCTGCGTCTCTTATTCCGTCGAAGCATTTGATCACATCGCCATATCCCCTTGCAAGCTTTTCCCAAGCTGCACTTAGCACCTGGCGCCGTCCACAGGCCCCACTTAGTCCTAAATTCTCTGCTGCCATCATTCAAACAGCTTCTGAAGCCTGATTTCCTCCACGAAGCTTCTGACTAATTGGAAAAGAGGTAGCAATTTCCCCTGAGGAACAGCCCCCCACCACCACCCCCTGCGCAGGACTTTCTGCCAAAGGCCTGATTTCCTCTGGACTCTGACTCACTGAAAACTTGTGCTGCACACAGAGCTTTCTGTCTGAAAAGCTAAATTCAGAGAATACAGAGGACTTTGAACAATCCCTTCCCCCCCGCACCCCCACCCCAGCCCCCAGACCGCTAGGGCCTTCAGAGCTGCTTGCTTTAAGTGAAAAAGACACGCTAAACATTTCAAACTGCAAATTCTTCCTTTGGTTTAGGTTCACCTAGAGTCAATGGTTCGATAACAGAGACAGTTTTTAAACTTTTTTCAACGTTTATGTGTTTTTGAGAAACAGAGTGAGACAGCACGAGCGGGGGAGGGGCAGAGAGAGAAAGAGAGAGAGAGAGAGAGAGAGACTGAATCCGAAGCAGGCTCCAAGCTCTGAGCTGTCAGCGCAGAGCCCGATTCAGGGCTCGAACCCACAAACCGTGAGATCATGACCTGAGCCGAAGTTGGACGCTTAACTGGCCGAGCCACCCAGGCGCCCCAACAGACAGTTTTTAAAATGAAATACTTTTGGAGCATCTGGGTGACTCAGTTGGTTAAGTGTCTGACTCTTGATTTTGGCTCAGGTCATGATCTCACCGTTCGTGAGTTCGAGCCTGAGGTGGGGCTCTTCTCTGATGGTGCAGAGCCCTCTTAGGATTCTCCTACTCTCCCCCTCTCTCAGCCCCTTCCCTGCTCATGCTGTCTCTCTCTGTCTCTCAAAATAAATAAACTTTAAAAACAAATGAAGTACTTTTGATGATCTCGCCTGATATTACTTCGATAAGGCACGACTGATAGCTGACACTCTTCTTGGCCACATCGTCTAATGCTGTTAATTCATAAGGAACGAGAAGGTCTAGGACATGAGACGTTAGTCTTACACTAAAATGTGAAGTTCCATTGTCTCGTGAATGTGCACTTCTGACTCACACTGTAAAAGTGAGGAGACTATGACAGCTAATCCAGATCAAAAATGTCCCATTTGATTGCACAGTAGATCCCAGACAGAAAGCTGATAGCTCTCTCCAGCTTTTAGACTTTCAACTTGGGCACAACGTCTCACCTCAAAGAAGTATATTAGGAGTAAATGTGTGAGGAAGAATTTGCATAGGTCGTGTAATGTTTCCTTCGTTTCCTTTGATTTGTGAAGCTGGAATCACTCAGCATCAAAACAGCCATCAAGACGCTAAAGTTGGAGGGCATTTTGTCTGTTCAAAATACAACTGGATCCATAAAAAGACTGACATCGTGGATTTCAATGTCTTTTCAACACCTTTCCCGAGGACACACCTTTTTTTTTTTTAACAAGATGCCATTATTCTGCACATCTACAAATCCAAGCCACTGACATGCATTGATACTCTGTATGAACGCTTCTTTGATCCTCTGCAAAATGTTATAGTAACCGAAAAGCAAAAGCAAAAATGAACGGAGGGAAGCCCTGAGGAGCACTGTTTTATAAATCAGGATTTCCATGCAATTTATAGACGAGTCCCACTGAATACCATGTTAGAATATGAATGCGTATCAACAGAAGTACCATAACTCATGATGTTTCTGTATAAAACATGCCACAGAAATCATTTATCTACCTGTAACATATTGATATCTCCTACCTACTTGGACGCATTGAGGCACAGACTCCTTTCGATTAAGGTACCCCTTGATCATATGCTGCATGCCATTTTTACTGTTGTATTTCAGGCCACCAGATGAGTACAATGAAGTCTATTAGTACACGGAAAACAAGTTCTACAACTTCTAGAAGAATCAAAGCATCAGGCAACGAGCAGTTACTGGCATTTGACATCACTCGATTCTAAAAATTAAGTGTCTATCCTTCATTAACTGCTTGGTTAGATTTAGTGGGTTTTCTCTGTGTCTTGTGTCAGCCATGATAACTTTGAAAATATATATCTGCTTTATTGAGATATATTTCACATACGGTACAAATCGCCCATGTTAAACTGTACTATTCAGTAGATTTTAGAGTATCCACAGACTTGCACACAGCCAGGATGGCATTTCATTTGGCTATTTTTAGAGATTGGTAAAGTCGGTGTAGGGATAAATTGAAATTTTAGGGAATTCATTTAAACCATGTTAAGGTTTAACTATATGTGGCAACCTTTTTGCTCCTCTTTTCCTGGTTGATGAAAACCATATTATGAAGTGAAGAAGAATTAGCACATCCGGTTATATGAATAATTGCTAACGTTTAAAGAGCATAGACTCTTTGGCATGAGCAATGTTAAGTGTTTTGCATGCATTATCTCATTGCATCATCGGGACAACCCTATGAGGTAAATACTATTATTATCCCCATTTTAGAGATAAGACAACCAAGACTTAGGGTGGTCACGTTGCTTGTCCAAGGCGAGGTAGAAGGAGGTGGAAACCGAACTCCTCACGTTTGTATTATCTTAACCTACGGAGCCCATACCTCTTTCTCCACATTCTGCTGCCTTTACTGTTGCCAATTAAGAATCTCCACAAAGCACAATGATAAGCTTGCTCATCCAATGCACCACAGAATTATTTAATACATCAGAAGCAAAGACGTGCATTGTGGTGTTTATGAGTACAAGCCCTGGTATCTGGCTTCAAAAAGTATGGTTTTACCAGTTACTAGCTTTGTGACTTTCAGACAAGTTACCCACTACTAAGTTACTCCGTGTCTTCGTTTTCTCGTTTGTAAAATGGAATATTAGTATTAATATTAGACTAATATAGTTAGAGATCAGCACATCAGAGGTGCTCCATACATCATTTACTTTTTACCTAGTTGACAAAAGCCTACCTTGTTCTCAGAAGAAAGGATAACATGTCCAGATGAAATCGTATCATCTGGTTTTGCCAAAGAATGTGATAACTTCTGGGAACCAGGACCCAGCTACTCTTTCTCTATTTGAAATATGACGCAAGCTGGGGTGCCTGGGTGGCTCAGTCGGTTAAGCGTCCAACTTGGGCTCAGGTCATGATCACACGGTTGGCAAGTTCGAGCTCTGCATCGGGCTCTTCCCTGTCAGCACAAAACTTGCTTCAGATGCCCTGTCCCTCTCTCTCTCTCTCTCTCTCTCTCTCTCTGCCCCTCCCCCACTTTCTCTCTTTCTCTCTCTCTCTCCCTCTCTCTCTCTCTCTCAAAAATATATAAAAACACTAAAAAATTTTTAAAAAATTAAAAATTAAAAATATACAATGCAAGCTGTAGAAACATTAAAATTATTCTAGCAATGTTCCAAGGGCAGTTGTAATGAGTAATATTTTGAATTCTAAAGCAGTGGCTCCTCTTATCCTTCTGGAGGTTAAGGCTCCGTTAAGGCTCTGATGAAAGCTGTTATGAACTTCTTTCAGAAAAATTCAAATGTGCACACCCAGGTAAGTTTTTGCATATAATTGCCGGGGTCGAGAGATCCCAGAGGCTCATGCCCCGCAAAAGAGCCCCTGCCTCTGAGGGAAATGATTGAAATCCACGTTCTGTGCCTTTGCCAACCAAGGGGAAGATCTTGAAAAAGCTTTACAGCATCTCCAAATTAAATATTCTTCCTTTCCCCTTAAAATAAAAGGATTTGAGCAACTGATCTCTAAAATTCCTTTTAAGTCTAATTCCGTAATTCTAACTTCTGAATGACATAACAACTTCAGTTAACCAACCAATTTCGATAATTTATTATTCTTCTCCCTGGGTTTCTTAATTAATATTGATCTCGCTTTACTTAGTGCTGCCAATTCTGGAGGAAATGGAAAATTACCTTAATCTTTATAGGCATCTTCGAGATTTTGAATTTCTAATTTGCTGCCCAATTTCATCCAAGTTTGTATAAGTGAAATTAACATATTTATGTACTCTATCAGTTATTTGGTTATTGATACACAAATCATGATCTGAGCCGTCTACAAGTAGATTATATGGATAGTAATTCAATTCTTCCTGAAAAATCCTTATTACTTTGAGGGTGCTGGTCATCTAGAACCCCAAACATCAGTTATCAGCCCAGTACTTGACTATTAATATACTTTGTGGATCACTAAGCGTTAAGTGTAGTTATTCTAATAATAATAATACTCTCTACATTTTTAGAATCCTGTGTGTCCACAAATTCCTGTCATGTACATCAGCTCAATTATCATGACCACTGTTTTCTTTTTCTTTTGGAATAAATTTGGATTTTCAGAAAAGTCACCGAGATAGCACAGAGAGTCCCCATAGACCCTTCACCCGGCTCCCTGTAGAGGTTAATATCTTTTGAAGAGTATGGATTAGGCAGTTTATAGAATGACCCTTAATTTGTGTTCAATGTCAAGACTAGGGTTATGGTTTGGTGGGGAAGAACACCAGAGCGAAGTGCCCGACTTACGACATAATCTCACTGGGTATATACTATTGACGTTACTTATCATTGGTAATGTTGGCCTTGATCACTTGGTTAAGCTCATATTTGCCGCTTTTCTGCACAATACGGGTACAAATTTCCCTTTTCCTTACACTTCGCTGGAAGCAAGTCATTAAATAGAGTCCATCTCCAAAGGGAGAAAAATTAAGCTCTAACTCCTGGAGAAGGGGTGTATCTTCATTCGGTATTTGGAACTTTTGCAGACAACCACTTTTAAAAGCACATACAAGGGGTACGTGCGTGGCTCAGGTGGTTGAGCGAGCAACTCTTGATATCGGCTCGGGTCACGACTCACGGTTCATGAGACTGAGCACCACATCAGGCTCTGTGCTGTCAGTGCAGAATGGGCTTCTCTCTCTCTCTCTCTCTCTCTCTCTCTCTCTCTCTGCCCTTCTCTCTCTCTAAATAAATAAGTAAAACTTTAAAGTTAATTAACAAATTAATTACTTAAAATATAAATGGCATACAACGGTTTCCCTTTGTTTAGCTGAGGACTGGGCTCACACTGACCAACCACACAGCTAGTAGAGCTAGCTTGCAGAACCAGCTTTTCTAATTCCAAGCCCGTCCATTTTTCCATGACACCATAGCATCTCTATGTAAGCAAAGGTTTGTCCCGTGTTTTAGTGGGAGTCCAGCAATACGCACTTAAGCTCTATTTTGTTTTGTTTTGCAACGTACATACCTCTTAGTTGATATCACTTGAGTGCAGCCAAAAAAGTCAATGTGGTTTCCAAAATCTGCTGCCGTGTGAATGGTGTGATCCGGGAGATCCTGGTTTCGTCTGGATCCACTCTCTTTTCATTCTAAGTACTAGTCAGTCTGCTGTGTTCGCAAATAGATCTTTTTCCACTCCACGGCTATTCAATTAATCAAAATAGGCACTTCCTCTTCCTATAACGTTAGTAAAAGGCAAAGTCAACAATTCTAGACCCAGCCTCAGATAAAATCAAGATTTGTTGTCCTCAGACTCAGTTGGCAACCTACTAAAGTAAATATCCATCGAAACGGACTTCCAGAACTCCACAGAGTGATCTGGATTATCTAAGCAATCCAGACAAACGTATGGATCAAGGTCCTTACCTGCCCGGCGTCAGCAACATTCTACACGTCGCTTTGGTTGCAGACATCAGGCTTCACAGAGCTGTCAGCTGGTAATGATTTTCAGTCCCAGCAAAGGGAAGCCAAATTGTAACAGGTGACACAAAGGGGAAAGATTCTGTATCGGATTACTAATTCCCAAGAGCTACCCCAGGTCACTGGACTTCCCACGTGTGAAGTTCAGGAATTTAGAGACATTTTAAAATTAGCATTTCTTCTGGCGCAATTACTTGTCTTATCAGTCATTCAAGTTTAATAAGCACACCTCGGCTTGCAGTGATTCACTAAACCCGTGGGAGAGTTAATCCAGAGTGACAGGGTCCCCGCCCACCGGGCACTCACATTCTAACACAAAGACAACAGACCCACACCGAAATGGGAGACATTCCATCCGAACAAGAAAGGGAGGGTTTGTTTTATGTTGGTTGTGTTTGGGGGTTCTTAGCTTTTGTTGTCTACTTTCGAGATGTGTGTGTGTGTGTGTGTGTGTGTGTGTGTGTGTGTGTGAAGAATGAGAAGCAAATCACAAACACTAAGGGTTTAAGGAACCAGGGGAAGGAAGCAGAGTTTGCTGGTTATTAATTTGAGGTTCCAATATTACATGCAATACACTCTCTCAGGTGTTGCTGTGCCTCACAGCAGAAATACGGAGATTTGCAAAAATGGAAGCACCAAATACCCAAATTGCTATGGACTGACCCTGTATACAGCTCCTCACAATCCCCACCCTCTGTCTTTTCTGCCCTTCCGTTCCCTGACCCCTTGTCCTGCAAATGTCTTTAGTCTGCCTTCATGTGAGGAGTCACATTCCCTAAAGAGGTGGCAGTTCGGGTGTGGTGCTTCTACTGGTAAAGTTTCCTTACGGGAGCTATTAGCATGGAGTCGGTGACTTATCTCTACGGGATATTTTCTCTCCACCTTACTTCTCTAATCTGTCAAATGCGGATAATGCTTATAAGTTGGTCCTGAGAATTAAAAAAGAAATAAATTTATACCTAAAAGCATTTTGTAAACTGTGCAACCCTATTCACATGTAAGAAAACACTAAGGGATCTTTTATTTAAGAATATATGTAGTTTCTGGGGCGCCTGGGTGGCTCAGTCGGTTGGGCGGCCGACTTCGGCTCAGGTCACGATCTCGCGGTCCGTGAGTTCGAGCCCCGCGTCGGGCTCTGTGCTGACGGTTCGGAGCCTGGAGCCTGTTTCGGATTCTGTGTCTCCCTCTCTCTCTGGCCCTCCCCCGTTTGCACTCTGTCTCTGTCTTTCAAAAACAAATAAATGTTGGGGCGCCTGGGTGGCGCAGTCAGTTGGGCGTCCGACTTCAGCCAGGTCACGATCTCGCAGTCCGTGAGTTCGAGCCCTGCGTCAGGCTCTGGGCTGATGGCTCAGAGCCTGGAGCCTGTTTCCGATTCTGTGTCTCCCTCTCTCTCTGCCCCTCCCCCCGTTCATGCTCTGTCTCTCTCTGTCCCAAAAATAAATAAATGTTGAAAAAAAAATTTAAAAAAAAAAAAAAAAACAAATAAATGTTAAAAAAAAAAAGTTTGAAAAAAGAATATGTATAGTTTCCAATCAAATGGCAATCATCATTTTCAGGAATCACCTCTGTTCAGGAATTATCTCAATTTCAGGCCATTCTCACGAATTAAACTACTGACGTATTGTCAGAGATCTTTAAAATTGACTACGTTAAAATAAAAATTAACGATGTATTATCTGTAGTAAATAAAATGAAAGGCTTGCTAAATTGGAAAACACATGGGTTTATGTCCTCGTTTTTTAAATTGTGACTAAATATACATAATATAAAATTCGCCACTTTAACCATGTTTTGAGCACACAGTTCCGTGGTTTTAAACATAGTCACACTGTGGTGCAACCACCATCACCATCCATCTCCAGCACGTTTTCATCTTCCTCAACCAGAACTCAGTATCCATTAAAAAATAACTCCCCATTTCTCAAACCCCCAGCCTCTGGCAGCCCCTCTTCCACCTTCTATCTCCATGAATTTGACTCTTCTAGGGATTTCACGTAAGTGAAATCATACAGTACTCGTCATTTTGTGCCTGGCTTCTTTCACTTACCGTATGTCCTCAAGGCTTATCCATGTTGTAGCATGAAACACGGAGGGTTTTCAGTGAGAGATTCCAAAGGTTGAGTTCCATCTCAACCCGTTGCTAGCTAAGTGAAAAAATCATAGGTGATTTAAGCAAAAATAAAATTGTCAAGGAAATAATTTGGTCAAAACAATGAAATGAATCAGTAAGAATACATGAACACACACCCACACACACACACACACACACACACACACACACACATATATATACACTTACCAGCAAAGCTGACTTGATGTAAACAAAGTGTTTCACTCTGGAGAAGCAGCAAAAATTTTCTGTCTGGTACCATTCACTGTTTAGAATGTTTTTATGCTTTTTTGTTTGTTTGTTTGTCAAACAAACAAGTATGTATCTATATAGGAATGTATGTACATATACATATAACAACGTCAAACTCAAAGGCCAGAAATAAATTTGTATCCTAATTCTAGCTTTTTACATGCATAGCTCAACTTTGATCGAGTTCCTTTTATAAATTGTAAAACGGTTACAAGTTCTTAGCAATCGGGGAGAATCCAAAAATGAATAGAGAATCAGGGACAAGAGATAAATTACACTTGTTAAAAATTAATTGGGAAAAGGGCATAAAAATTCATGAAAGAAAACACCTCAACGAGAAGAACCCCTTCTGAGTCCTCCACTGTGTATATTTGGGATTTAACATTCTTTGGGAAATAGCATAAAACATTTAACAAAAAAAAAAAAAATTAAGGATGGAATGAATACATCCAGGGAAGCCAATAGCGAAATGCATACTTAAAAGTGTATTCATTAAAAGCAAAAACACTAGGGGGGCCTGGGTGGCTCAGTCGCTGATTAAGCATCAGAGTTCGGCTCAGGTCATGATCTCATGGTTCGTGAGATCGAGCCCTGCGTCAGGCTCTGTACTGACAGCTCGGAGCCTAGAGCCCGACTCCGATTCTGTGTCTCCCTCTCTCTCTCTCCCCCTTCCCCACTCGCATTCTGTCTCTCTCTCAAAAACAAATAAACATTTTAAAAAATTAAAGAGAAAAAAGCAAATGCACTAAGGACAAGTACTCACCACAGATACACTTACAAATTCTTGTTGCTGTTGAGTGGCAGACTGTTTCTTCCTAGAAGTCGGGAAGGAGCTAAAGTCCACGCAGATTAATACACGAGCGTGACCGGCTGCTTTCTGCCTAACAGGGTTTGGCTCCCATTTCCGGCCATTGTGAGATCACCCCATTTGCGACAAGCAGACTTTCCTCGTCAAGTTCAGCCAACAGTGATTCCAGGACTTTGAAGGTAGAACAAAACGGTCCTTTCCCTTCATCTGCTGGGAGGAAACACTCGAAGATAATTGTGTGAGAATCATCTTTTTTGTTTTTTTTTACTCAAACCAATCATTTATACTAAAGCTGAGGTCTCAATCCTGTCTGTATGGGAGGCTCCTGGGTGTGGAGTTTCTTAAAAATACTGATGTCCGGGTCCCAGCCCCGGAGATTCTAGTTGATGGCCTGGGTGATGCTAACACATCAGTACTTTTAAAAGCTTCCTCAGTGATTTTAAATGCACCCGGGTATGGGGCGTCTGGGTGACTCAGTTGGTTAAGCATCCAACTTCAGCTCAGGTCGTGCTCTCGTAGTTTGTGAGTTCAAGCCCTTGTATGGGGCTTTCTGGTCTCAGCATGGAGCCTCCTTGACATCTTCTGCCTCCCTCTCCCTTTGCCCCTTGCCTGTTCTCTCTCTCTCTCAAAAATAAACAAAAACATTTGAAAAAATTTTAAATATATCCAGGTTTGGGAATCACGGCACTGAAGCTCCCCATACCCATATCTTTTCATTTTGTTGTTTTCTTTCACGTTGCTGCTTGTCTCCTTGTGTCTCTCACCAAGTACCCCAATATCCCAATGAATTATAACTGGTGCTTTCTGTGTGGCGGCTGTCCCCAAGAATGTCATACCAATTCCCCTCACTGATCTTCAAACTAGACCCTCCAGATACCCCTGGCCCCTCTCTAGTCACCAACATGGCTTTGATCCCACCAGGTCAATGGTTGGCTCCTCAAGAGTCCTCAAATCTGCTCCGGTCACTTGTGCTATACTTACCATGAGACGATCGGATTTACGAATTTATTGAACTAAGTATGAGTGCAAAAAGAGAAAGTGCTTTCAAAGAGAACTGAGATGAGTACTTTGTTCAAATCAAGGCAAGTCATTAGGGGGAAGAAAAACTGTCAAAATAGATACGGATGAAAAGATTGTGAAGATGGGAGAAAACAAAAATCAGAAAAAATAAATAAAATCTAGATAATCTCTGTACTTAGCACGTTCCACTTTAAACAAATATAAGCTGGAAATCATAAGTGAAGCATTAAGGGGGTAATTTATTAAAAAGAGAGAAAGAGAGGGCGCCTGGGTGGCACAGTCTGTTGAGCGTCTGACTTTGGCTCAGATCATGATCTCATGGTTCATAAGTTCAAGCCCCACACCGGGCTCTCTGCGGTCAGCACAGAGCCCACTTCAGATCCTCTGTCCCCCCTCTCTCTGCCCCTCCCGCATTTGTACTCTCCCCCAAATAAATGTTTTTTTAAAAAGAGAGAAAGAGGAAGACAAAGGAAAAGAAGGAACCGCAATCATGATCAATAAAGAAATTAGCATCTCTACCTCAGCTGACTCCCTGAAAGGAACACATTCAGATGCTGTTGTCTATCTCCAGAAAAAAAAAAACAAAACAGACTTACCTTGACGTGTGCGATAATGATGTTGAATAAATCAGGAACAGCAACAAAAAGCACTCTGTCTCCTCCTCCACTTCCTTTTCCTCCTTCTGTGCCATAAATGATGCTCTGAAAACTGAAAGAAGTAAGAAACGTGACACATGAGTGAACTTACCTGTCAGGTACGACTGCTGAATAATAAAGGCGTGAAAATCTGCTTTCGAAAACACTTGCAGTCAACGCTGTTCCAAGGCTTACCGGTGACGGGAGGAAAAAAACATCAGTGCCAAACTCTGCATTTTCTGACTTTTAGTCAAGTAGTTGGAAAAAAAAAGACATTTCCAAGGAAGTGAGTGGGGTGGGAGAACATCGAGGGGAAGAAGAACATTTGAAGGGGCAGATGAGAGAAGTCTCTGTATCAAGCGAGTTTACCCTTTGTGGGTTTTGCTTACAAAACAAAGCAGCACGCGCTAGGGTGCTCCCAGGGCACAGGTCCTGCAATTCACTAACTGAAAGGGCACCTCTTGCGGCGCCTGGGTGGGTCAGTCGGTGAAGCCTCCGACTTTGGCTCAGGTCATGACCTCACAGTTCATGAGTTCGAGCCCCGGATCAGGCTGTCTGCTGCCCGCCGCTCCCCGACTCACTCGCACACATGCACGCGCGCGCGCTCGCTCTCTCTCTCTCCAAAAAATAAAAATGAACATTAAAAAATTTTTAAGAAGAAACTAAAAGGGTACCTCTTGGAGGTGCTGGTGAATTCCATAAACAAAAGCCCTGAACTTAACACAGACAGCATGCACTGCCCAGAGCTGGGGCAACAAACATGAAATAATAGCCCAGTAGAAAAGAAAAAGACAAATGTTGGGCGTGTGGGACAAAGGTTTCATTCTGTGTTCATCTTAGCAGGTGGAGGTATGTGGCCCTTACAGTGATTTCTTTCAATCAGATTTTAATGCAAAGCCGGATATTTATTTGACAGAGTAAAGTCCTTAAAAAGCCCTCATTTGATGCTTCAGATTGATTTGTCATTATATCCTAAGTCATTGCCTTTGTATTAGACTTAACAACATGTTAACATTGTATGGAGAGAAGGCCTGTTTCTACAAGCAAATTCTTCATGGAACTCAGAGTAGCAGGCAGGAACTCTTACCCACACTCAGTCGCACGCACACACACACACACACTCTCAAACACACACACTCTCAAACACACACACACTCAAACACACGCGCGCGCACACACACACACACAAAACTGTTACATCCTTAAAACTTGTGGAAGTTTTACAAGAAAAGTCAACAGGGCTAGTCTTTTGGATATTTTTTTCCCTCTGCCTGGAATTTCACCATGGGCTCTGAAAAATCTTGTGAATTGTAACGTATTCATACCTCCATCTGTACATCGTCACAACATAATGTTGCCAACCTGATTCTGCACTCTGAAAAGGTCACCAGTCTTTGGAAAATAGGAAAACCACGAGAATGTATCCTGAATAGCGTTTTTCGCCTTTCACTTGTATAGCAAAGGATCCTCAATACTAAGCACGATGAAATGTATTAGCCTTTATTAAGGACCTACCGTTTTCAGTAGAATAACAAAACATAGGTTCACTGGCACCTCCGTTTTGTCAGTACCCTTCCCCTTGCCCTAAGTGCAAAGCCCCGGGTCAAGGGAGGTGAAGCATGGAAAGGTGTGCAGTGATCTCTAATTTCCGGCAGGCCTTGGCTTGTCTCCTTTCCCCCACCCATCCCCTCAATTTCAAAGCATCACGAATCCATTTTGTAATTAAAGGTCCCCCCATGTGGAACAGGGGGACAGAGTAAGGAAGACAGAATGCACTAATGCTGAACCCTAGCAGAAGAACAGGTAAGCACTTAGCTTAAATCTTTCCAGCCCTAACTCTCGTCCTTCCCTTGCCCCTGCCTTTAAGGGGATCTGTGGATTCCCGCTCACTTGCTCAATGTACTTCCTGTCGTCGGCAGCAGGCCCGGGGGATGTGTTAACTTTGCCGATATTAAAGGCTAAAGATATTTAGGGTGTCCCATTTTGTCTGAGAATGGCAAAAGGCGTGGCACATATTGTCAAGCATCCCGTCTGAAATATGAAGCAAACATCGCCAGCCGTGTCTTCTTGAAGAGTAAATGGAGGGAAGGAGTGTCGAAACAACATGTTCAACATCCGCTGGCAAACCAGCAGAAGGGTTTGAAACAGCAACCACATCTCCCCATGCCTAGTCATGCCACTTACTTATTTTTCCACCTTTGGAAATTGTCCTTTACCAACCTGCTTCAGGGGACACATTCAGTTAAAATTACAATAAAATGAAACACTCTCGAAACAGCAATAAAAACTCACTAATTTATTTAAAGCAGTACTTCTTAAATACTTGGTGTTGGTTTGCTACAGAAGACAACGGGTGTTTTTTGTTTGTTTGTTGTTTTGTTTTTGTTTTTGTTTTATGGTTCCCCCTGGAAGTGTGCAGTGCACGTCCTGAGCAGCTGTATGAAGCAGCCTGGTTGATGATACTTGATGCATTGGCTAGTCTTTTTATTTATTTATTTATTTTTTGAGAGAAAGTGGGGGGGGGGGCAGAGAGAGAGGGAAAGAGGGCGAATCCCAAGCAGGCTCCACACTGTCAGCGCAGAGCCCAACAGGGGGCTCTAACTCACAAACTATGAGATCATGACCTGAGTCAAAACCAAGAGTTGGACAGTGAACCCATCTGAGCCACCCAGGCGCCCCGATGCATTGCCTCGTCTCAACTAGAGTATCGTGTCTCAAAACCTGAACTGTCAGAATGACAATTAATGTTTCATGCCGTTGACTCTGTGAGTCCCTGCTTGTGGTATCGATCACTGTGTTCTGTTGGTTGAAAGCTTCCTGCTGAAATTTTTAAGTGCTGTGGGGGAAGGGGTCTGGGTGACAGGTAGTGACGATGCATTCGTATTTCACAAAATATTTCTTCAGTTTTAGGCATGTTGAAATCTCTAGTCATTCAACTGGTCCTTAAAAATGGATTTTGATTTCTTTCCTGAGGGAAAAAATAATATTTATGATCAAGATTTGTCTACTGTTGACAAAATGTAAACTTTATGGAAATATCGTATTTGGAGAAGTGGATTATTGATTTAGTCACTATAAATAGTTATATTTCAACTTCATTACATGCCAAAGACAAACAAAAGGAAGACTTTCCTAGCTGCTTCCAATTATGACAATAGAAGAATTGAGGTTTAGAACAAATGTTTGTGTAGCTTATTATTATAAAGTAATTCCAACTTAAATATTTTGGTTTCTCTCTTCTGTATTCCCCCAAATGCCTGACATAACACTTTATTCTAATTACCACTCATAGAAAATTAAAGACTAAAATTAGATGGGAAAATTATACATTTTAGTAACAAATCAAAGCCCAATAAAAATGTCTTAAATCTCAAAGGATTATTTACCTTTACAATATATTTGAAAGGAATGTCCAGCTTCAAAAATTACTCATTTTTAGAGAGAGACAGAGAACACAGGAGCTGGGGAGAGGGGCAGAGGGAAAGAGAGAGAATCTTCAGTAAGTTCCACATTCAGTGAGGAGCCTGATGCGAGGCTCAGTCCCACGACCCTGGGATCATGACCTGAGCCGAGATCGAGAGTCAGATGCTCAACGGACTGAGCCACCCAGGTGTCTCAAAGATTAAAAATTTTTGTAGAGCATTCTTTAACCATCCCAAAGTTCAAGCAGATATTTGAAAATAGCATTGAGTTCAGTTCTAGAAATGATACAGAACAAATAGACTTCTCCAAAGTGAGTTTTCATGTTAGCTGGGCAAACTTAAGGTAAAAACGAAGGCCTATGAACAAGGGGAAAGAAAGTTTTTGTCATTCTGATTGTTTTTTTTTTGTTTTGTTTTGTTTTTTTTTTTGGAGAACCAAGGGTAATGGAAAAAGCATCACTCTAGATCTTGGTTCTATATCTGCTTCTACCTGGCTATTACTTAATGTTCCCAAACTCCAGTTTCTTTCATAGTAAACAGAAGGGTTTGCACTCACTTAAGGTCTCTCAAGTTGCTACTGGAGGGTGAAATGAAGACAGAATGTCGTAATTTGTTTGCATAGGGATAGTAGGATTATTTCCAACTGTAGCCTCCCGAGATCCTAAAATTCTTCCTTGCCCAAACAGTGTTTTCCACTGTCCCCATTTTTTTTGTTTTTATTTTTTTTTTTACTGTTTATTTATTTTTGAGACAGAGAGAGAGCATGAATGGGGGAGGGTCAGAGAGAGAGGGAGACACAGAATCTGAAACAGGCTCCAGGCTCTGAGCTGTCAGCACAGAGCCCGATGCGGGGCTTGAACTCACGGACTGCGAGATCATGACCTGAGCCAAAGTTGGTCGCCCAACCGACTGAGCCACCCAGGCGCCCCTCCGCTGTCCCCATTTAAGCCTCACTTTATCTCTGCCAATATCCCTGGCAGACTGGCACCTAAAAAAACAGACATCTCCTGACTTGCGCTACCATAAAAAAAAAATTAGTAAACTCACCGACAGAGTAAAATATTCCTAATACAATGCAAAGTGAAAGAGTTCCAGGTAAGACCTAACTGGTATGAGTGGAGGGGAAAAAATGAAATGTTAATGTGATTTATAGGTTTTTTACATTTTTCCTTATGCTTTCCTGTCTAATTTTCTGGGTAAAATGTGTTAATTTATGATAAAATACATAATAACTTTGATGGAGTAGCTTTTTATCACTGGATCAAGTAAGAAACAAATTAGATGCACATTCATCCAAGCTCAAACTTGCAAGATAAAACTAACATAAAAGTTAAAACCTAACATGATTAACAAGGGCTTTCATGAATTAGTTCTGTGATGTCCAGTATGCATCTTACCATAGAACGCACACACACACACACACACACACACACACAGACCTATCCACTGTCCCACATCAGCTAAGAAGCCACCTAAGCTTCTTGGGGCACCTGGATGGCTCAGTCTGTTCAGTGTCTGACTCTTGATTTCGGCTCCTGTCATGATCTCACAGTTCATGGGTTCAAGCCCCACGTCGAGCAGTGTGCTGACAGTGCAAAGCCTGCTTTGTATTCTCTCTCTCCCTCTCTCTTTGCCCCTCCCTTGTTTGCGCTCTTTCTTTCTCTCAAAAGAAATATTTTAAAAATATTTTTTTAAATTTTTTTAAATGTTTATTTATTTATGACAGAGAGAGAGAGAGAGAGACAGAGCATGAGCAGGGGAGGGGCAGAGAGAGAGCGAGACATAGAATCCGAAGCAGGGTCCAGGCTCTGAGCTGTCAGCACAGAGCCCGACGTGGGGCTCGAACCCACAAACGGAGAGATCATGGCCGGAGCTGAAGTCAGACACTCAACCAACTGAGCCACCCAGGTGCCCCTAAAAGTATTTTTAAAAAAGAAGCCACCTAAGCTTCTAGACATGATCTCCAGGAATGTTCTGCCTCTTTGTTCTTAAAGTGTTCTCATTCACCTTGCTTTGGTGTCTAGCCATGCTTATTCTCAACCTAGGCATTATTTCCTCCAGCAGCCTTTGCTGGCACCCACCCCATCATAGTGAGTTATATGTTCTCCTCTGTATCCCAATAATTCACCATACTTATTCCTGATGTAGCAATCCCCACACTATCTCATACAATTCTGTCCTCTACACCGTATGCTGAGGCCCTTGAAGGCAGGTATTTCGTTCAGAGTCGTACCCAACGGAAATAGCAAATGCCTGGCCCATAGTTGGTACTCCGTAAGTACTTGTAGAAAGAATGAGTTCATGCAAACTCTCTTCACAAGTGACTGTTTAAGTCAGTTGGAACCCATCTATTCCCTCACATCCCGAAATTCTTCTGTCTACAGGGTCACTATCGTCGGTAATGGGGTTGTGATTCTCCAAAGGAAGAAACCATATTCATTCCTTTGGAGTGGAATCTTGTGTCATGACCAGCTTTTCTAAGGGGAGTGGGGGGCAGAGAAAGAGAAAGAACAGCAAACCGAAAAACCTAGAAAGGAAGAAATTGAGCACGCCTCCTTGATTTATGTGTTGTGTGTGCATTCATTTGCTTATTCATTTCTCATGTGTTTCTTTATCCTCCCCAAGCTTCAAGCAGGCAGGAGCCATATCTGTCCCTTCACCTGGACCAAGTACAGTGCCTGGAGAAAACATAATGGTCAGATATTTGTGATTGACAATGGCTTCTTTGTCATTGATGCTAACTCAGGAACTAAAGAACAACATTAGAAGGGGCCTGCGAATAAAGCAACCAGTTTTCTACATTTGATAAGCTCATAAAGAAACACAAAATCAGGGAAATATGATTAGAATAATTCCAAATATCATTCATTCTGCTCAATGAAATTTTTGTAGTTGAAGCTACACTTGATTTTTAGAAAAATAAGTGATTTTTAATGTTATGTTACAAAATCTAACTCCCTAACTTGGATGGAAAGAAAGTCAAATTGGCAAAACAGCAAATCTTTTTTATTAAATTTGTTTTACATTTATTTATTTTTGAGAGACAGAGCACGTGTGAGGGAGGGGCAGAGATAGAAGGAGACAAAGAATCCAAAGCAGGCTCCAGGCTCTGAGCTGTCAGCACGGAGCCTGACACAGGGTTCGAACTCACACTGTGAAATCATGACCTGAGCCAAAGTTGGACACTTAACCAACTGAGCCACCCAGGTGCCTCAAAACAGCAAATCTTAAATCTTGGAATATCAATTCATGAGATAACAAGTAAACTATTGGAAGTATATGCATATGTGTGTATACAAGCCTGCATGTTGACATAAATATGATTCTTTTATGTCTTTATTTTCTTAGTTCTTCATTGTATGGATGGCATATTTTATTGACTGCTCCCTATTTCAAATTTGAAAGATTCCTAATTGATTGTCATTGTATAAATAAAATGAGAGAGTATAAGTACAGATTTCAAAATGTATGTTTTCCTAAATATTACAGCGCCCTAGGTATTCTTGCTAAATATCTGGATCACATTTCAAAACTATGGGTATATCTTAAATATTGCCTGAGACTCTCCTCCATAGTCACACGATCCTTCGGGGACTCTGGTATTTCAGCACTAACAAAAATACGTTTTATGTAATGCAATTTCCAATCTGAAACACAACTTATGGGATAGTTTCTGGAAAGAAAATTACCACTTTGGTTCCTGTTGTGACTTTTGAAGCCAGCTCTTAAGACACCTGCAAGGCAGAAGAAAATCTTAAAGCTGGCCACAGGTGCAGAAATAACAATTTGTAGAATGTGGACCATGAGCTTCTGAAGTACAAAGCCTCAAACCCAGCCATCATGAGATAAACAAGTCCAGATCTATGAAACGGCCACAAAAATTTGACCATAAGCACAGCTGCTGTTAAGAATTAGGCTCAGCACTTAACATTTGTTTTAACTCATTTTTTCCCTCCAAAAAAGAATATGTAGGTGAGTGAGAATCCAGATCCTCTGAAATTCTAATTCACATTGGATTCATGAATGATTCCTTTCGTTATTATACACAAAAAAGGCAGAAACCATATTCATCCCCTTGGAGTGGAGTCTTGTTTCATTATCAGCTTTTCTAAGTGGGGGTGGGGGGGGGGGTGGGGGGGGGGGGTTGGGGGGGTGGGGAGAGAAAGAACAACAGCAAACTGAAAAACATAGAAAGGAAGAAATTGAGCACACCCCCTTGATTTATGTAATGTGTGTGCATTCGTCTCTTGTTTTATTCCAGAGTCTATAGGTCATTAAATTGCAGAAAATTACCATGTGAATGATGACTTCACCAAATATTACATAGAAAATTTCTGTACTTATCAATCAGCTGATGTCTCACCCTCATTTAAAAATAAAAGGACAATTTGGGAAAGATGACAAAAGAGGAATCACCAGGAATCTATCTACCCAACTAACTCACAACTAGTGGCACAATCTGTCTGATGTAACTATTTGGGAACTCTCAAGTCTGTTCAAAGACTTGTAATTTCCAAGAAAGCCTTCAGTAGTAAATTGTGCTTCTTTTTGGTCAATGCAAGCTCTTAGCACAGTAGCAGCTTCCCACATCCTGCCCTCTAGCCCAGGCAGGCAGCCCTGCATGTGTTCCTAGAGCAGCTTCGACCTAGTACTGGAAGTTCCAGACAAAGCAATTAGACAAGAAAAAGAAATAAAAAGCTTATAAATTGGAACTGAAGAAATAAAAGTATCTTTGTTTGCAGATGATATGATCTTATATGTAGCAAATCCTAAAGATTCCACACGCAAAAAGAAGAAATTCAGCAAAGCAGTAGGATATAAAATCAACACACAAAAGTGAGTGGCATTTTTATACACTAATCATAAGTATCTGAAAAGGAAATTTAAAATGCATTTCCACTTACAATAGCATCAAAGATAATACAATACTTAAGAATTAACCAAGGAAGTGAAAAACTTGTACAATGGAAACTACAAAACACTGCTTAAAAAATGAAAGAAGACTTAAGTAAATGGAAATATATTTCCTATTCATGGCCTGGGATGGCTTAATGTTATTACGATGTCAATACAAGTCAAAGGATCTGCAAAGTCAATGCAATCCCTGTCAAAATCCCAACTTTTATTGCAGAAATTGAAAAATCTATCTTAAATTCATATGGAATCTCAAGAGGTTCCAATTAGCCAAAACAATCTTGAGATTAAAAAAATTGGACAACTCGCACTTCTTGATTTCCAAACTAACTACAAAGCTACGGTAATCAAAACGACTTAGTACTTACATAGACCAATAGAATAGAGATCCCAGAAATAAATTCTCACATATATGGTCAAAAATTTTTGACAGGGGTGCCAAGACCATTCAGTGGCAGAAAGACAGTCTTTTCAATAAATGGTGCTGGGAAAACTGGATATCCACATGGAAAAGAATGAAGTTGGACACTTACTTAACTCCCTTTACAAAAACAAACACAAAACAGATCAAAGATCTAAATGCGAGAGGTAAATACACAAAACCCTTGAAGAAAACTCAGAGTAAAATTTTTTACAACATTGGATTTGTCAATAATTTAGCAAATATGAAATTAATAAGCCATTGACAGGTGAATGAATAAACAAATGAAATGTTGTTTAAGCATACTATGGAATATTATCCAGCTTTTAAAAGGAAGGAAATTCTGTTACGTGCCACAATGTGATTGAACCTTAAGACATTTTGCTAAGTGAAATAAGACATTCACAAAATTACAGTACTGTATAATTCCACTTATGTGAGGTACCCAGAGTAGTCAAATTCATAGACCCAGAAGGCAGAATGGTTGCTCCAGGGACCAGGGGGAAGGAGGAATGAGGAACTCTTATAAAGTTCCAGTTTTGCAAGATGAAGAGTTCTGGAAATGGACGGTGATGATGGTGGCACAATATGAATGCACTTAACAGCACTGAGCTGTATATTTTCAAATGGTTGCAATGGTAAATTTTATGTGACATGTTTTTTACCATAGTTTTTTTTTTTTTCAATTTCAAAACAAAAGGTGAAAGTAAACAGATTTCATCTCACAGAAAGCTCAACCCTTCTATCGGATGACAATTGCCCACCCCAAGGACTTTGTAAATTGGAAAACACTTTATAGGTACAGATTTTTATTGGTAGCGGTGGTGGTGGTGTTACTACCGTCACTGTTATTAATATTGTCATTAATCTAGGAGAACATGCCCTTTCAGAGTGGTAGAATAAAAAAAGGCTAAGGAACTCGACAGATCTGTGTTGGAACTCTGATTCGCACACTTACGAAATGTGCGACTCGAACACTGTACTTTTGTTATCTGAGCTTCAATTTCCTCTCATGAGAAACAATTACTATCATACTTCTCTTACAAGGGTTAGATTAGGGAGGATTAGATTAGGAAGGATTAGAAATAGGTTCGGTGAAGTGCCTGGCACAACATCCAAACATTGATGCGTGACAGATGTTCGATAAATTGTAATTGTCATTATTTTACTCTCACTAGTGTAGGTAAATTATTGCAAGTAGAAAATAATATAATCTACATTAACCCACTGCATGGTATCCAGTCTGCACTCAAAAAAAACCTCAGTGCATCGTCTCCATCATTATCACCACCATCACCATCATAATACTAAGATGCACCTTTTTTTTTCCTTCCGTCTTTCTGTCCTTTCACTCTCTTTTCTTCCAGTCTAGGAGCAACTACAACCGATGATCCTCAACAAGCTGTTTTTGAGGAAAGTTTATCATTTATCTTTTTTCCAGAGAAACTTATTTTCCACTTTAGCAGAAAGTATTTCGTCTCAAATCAATAAGCCAAAATATAGAGCTTGAAGTATTCACTTTCAATGCATTATGGCTTAATTCTCTTCAAATATTTGAGAATCCATGAAAAAGAAAAATTTAAATTCTCTTGTGTTTTGAGATCAGAAAATATGGGTTTTCTGTAGTTTGTCTTAAATAATCAATATTTGTCAACATTTCTGTTCTCTCCAGAGGGTAGTAATTAGAACTGAGTAGTAAATTATCATTAATGTACATAAATGTAAGTGTCATATGTATCTTGTAAAACAAACATCTGGTGAAATTCCTGAGTGAATCTATACATTATACAAGGGAAAGCATTTTTCAATGTTTCCTAAAAGCCTAAATAACTTTTATTTCCTCCCTAAAATTGGGGACTTTCTAAGCAACATTATTCTTAGTTTATAATCTTCATATTTTTCCATGGCTCCACATTGTCCCATCCTTCCTTCCCTCCATATGTCTGAAACAGAGTCATTTAAAACAGCAAGCTTATGTTAATTACCAGAGACAAGTGTTAATGGATTTTAATTTTGCTTTATTAGAATTTATGCAAATTTCACTGTGCTTGGGATTCCAAATAACATCCTTACAGTCACAACTTTTCTTTTTTTCTGCTGTTGACGTTACTTTGTAGACGGGGACGGGGGGAAGTTTTAATTAATATTTGGTGGCAGGAACTGTTGTTAGCAGTATTCTTATAACAAGAAATAGGTGTCACAAAATTATCCTTAACACTGTGTGAGTTTCATAATTTGTTAATTAGTACTGATGTCTGTCTTCCCTCTAAAGAGTCAAACATTCAACTATACTCTATAAGCTGGCTCATTTTTTGTTGTCTTAATGACTCTGTTTATTTGTTTTTACCTTGATCAAAATGTGTGCATTGTTATACACTCAATAATATTCTTTTTCTTCCATCCAGTGGAGCTTATGCCATGAGTTTATTAGAAAGCTAACTTTAACTGTTTTACTAACTTCACAAATGCTCTGCAAAATGAAGAAGAATGGGAGAATTTTAGATATATTCCTGGCTCCAAAATTATAATTTCCATATTATCCAGGAGGTATAAACACAATGTTGAGGGGCGCCTGGGTGGCTCAGTCAGTTAAGTATCCGACTCTTGATTTTATTCAGACCATGATCTCATGGTTCATAGGTTCAAGCCCCAAGTTGGCTGTCAGCCCAGAGCCTGCTTGAGATTGTCTCTCCCTCTCAGCCCCTCCCCCATTTGTGTTCTCTCTCTCTGTCTCTTTCTCCCTCATTCTCTCAAAATAAATAAACATTTAAAAACAAACACAATGTTGAGCTTTCTAATATTCAAAATTATTCAAAAATTCTTTCTATTTGCATAGTTTTTTTTTTCCCACAGGCCTTTCACAGAAATCCTAAGTTTTAAATTCTCATAATAACACAAATATGAAGTAAGGACTATTATCTCCACTCTTCAGGTTTGGAAACTGAGGTACTAGCTAGCACCCAAGCTCCTACACCTCGTACCCGATCAGGCTCGGATTGGAACAATCTGACATGGCTGAGAGCAGAAGATTCTTTCTTTTGTACCACAGGTGCCTAAAACAATGAAGTTCGGGACTGCAGTAAATAGGACCTTGCATGAAGTAACTTCTCAAGTACCTGCATGTGATGGTTGTAAAAATATTTCCATAAATTCTATGATACTTCTTCCCTTGAGAGGTGGGGTTGGAGTCCCCTCTCCCGGAGAGTGGGCGGGGTTTCGTTAGTTGCCTCTAACAAATAGGACACGCAGAAATGAAAACCCATCACTTCTGAAATTAGGTTATGAAAAGACTGTGGCTCTTTCTTTGGTCACTCACTCTGGGAGAAACTAACTGCCTTTCCCTAAGGACACCCAGGAAAACTTGTGGAGAGACTCTTGAGAGGAACTGAGGCCAAGAGCTGGGTGAGTGAACGTTTTCAGGAGATGTAGTCAAACATCAGATTGCACAGCCTCGGTTTATATCCTGCCTACACCTCATGAGAGACCCTGAGCCAGGAGGACCCCACTAAGCTACTCCTGAATTCTTGAGCCTCTGAAACTATGAGATAATAAATGATTGCTGCAAGCCGCTAAGTTTTGGGGTAATTCATTGTACAGCAATAGACAACCAATCTATGTGCTTGCCAGAGCCTTTGATTCTTAGAAATAGGGCAAATAAATTAAGGTCCCATAATTGGGGCCTTGCTCAACACACAGAGAAGCAGGACATTTTTCAAGCTCAGAAGGCGAAGAGAACACTGGATTATGGCTTCCCGGGGCACCCCATGGCTGGCGGTACTTGTGGTGATGAGCCAAGCCTCGGAATCAGGACCTCCTGGGTTAAACCTCCAGCTCTGATGTTTGCTGTGTAACATCTGCAGATGATTTTGCATGTTTGTGCCTCAGTTTCCTCATGGGTAAAATGCAAATATGAAAGAATTTCACAACATTCTTGTGAGGATTAAAAATGATACCATATACCAAAAGGTCAACAAATGCCAGGGCCTACAATTAGCAGGGGTAGCAGTAGAACCGTAGGAGAACACGGACAGAATAGAACGAGGATTTGTGAGAATAACACTTGGAGTGCTGTTGGGTTCTGGAACCCACCGTATGTTAAAGTTGCAGGACTCAGAGGAGCCTGGAGAGTCACAGAAGGTTCTGAGATCCGTGGACCCTAGGATCTGTAGGACCCGGAGATAACCTAGCGGCCAGGAAAGGCACTCGGTAGAGCCTCTGGAGTTGCTCATCCCACAAAGCGTGAGTTCAGAGTTCAGTAGTGATTCCAATGGTATCCTGAGAAGGATGGAAATTAGGATTGTGTGGGGTTTGCACAAAAGCATGTGAGATCCACCAGGTGGTAAGAAATCAGGGATATGTTGGGTCAATGACCGAGTACAAGAGCTGGCTGAGGTCCGTTTGCAGTGTGGCAACATTTGGAATGGTGGCTTATTTCTTGAGACAGAGGGCAAAGTCCCTAGGATACAGAAAAAACGGAGCCTTTCACTCAACTTTCAGGAATGGGTTTTCCAAGGAGGGGACATGGTACGTCATTTCCCCTTGCCCATGTGATCTGTCTCAGACGTCTACCATTTGTGCTCCATTAAGGACTCCCTTCCTCCCCAGACTCCTCTCTAAACTGACAGTGCACGATCTTAAAAAGCAGGATTTGGAACCGGCCACAGTGACCACCATTATAATTAATGCCAGACGTCTTCAAAGACCCTCTTTCACCTACAAATGAAACTAATTACTCGTCTTTGTCGCTGGGAGTCCCTTACCGTGTTATGCAGGAGCAGCAAAGGCTGGGTCATCCCTCGCAGTTTATTCTCCAAAGACTTTGCAATAAATCTGTTTTGAATTCTACAGCCCGCCCTTCCCCCACTACCTAAAAGAAATATTCAGGAAATAGGACCTAGTAAAATGATTTATAGCAGCCCACAGTCTGGTGGGGCACATGCGGGTACTGAGGCAATGAATTCCAGCCCCTCTCTTGGCCATATCCAGGTGGGAGCAGAGTTAAAAACACCAGGTATGAACCGTGGCACTCCATCAAAACTCTTAAGGCAAAGAACTGGAAAGAGAAGGAACAGCGCTAACCTTTAAAATTTTTATTTATAGAACACCTAAGGAAATGAAAGGATTTAAAAGAATTTGAGGGCTGGAAGGGACCTTTGAGACCAGGTTCGCTCAGCATCATTGTGCGATGGTCTCCTTGCCGCCCGCCATCCTTCACTCCAAACAGCAACAGCGGAGGCTCCAAGGTCTTACCGGGTCTCTCCCTGCCAGACAGACCAGAGGCCAGTCCTTTTTCACTTCTACTCTCCTTCTCCTCCAACGACTTTAAATGTGACGAAATGCCGTTGGACGAGGCGAGTAACCCAAACCAGAATCGTCCTTCCTCAGACACAGTTCTACGGATCCTGCTACTCAGGCTTTTCAGTTCTGAGGATCAAAATCAGGACCATCCATGTCACTTGGACCTTTCCCTTTCCCTTTACTTGATGCCTGAAGTGTTCGTTTGATGTGAAAATCTGTAAAGACAAAAAAAAAAAAAAAAAGGTATGTTAAGAAAAACCACAGACTCTTCCTTGACAGGCTGTGTGTGGCTGTGACTCTAACCAGTTTATTCCATCCCAGCCAAGGTATGGATGAAGCCTTTAAAAAGGAGTGTCAGGGAAATATCTCTGATTGGTTCTAATTCCTCCTCCTCTCTCACCAATTTCCTGTTTGTCTCCTGACTCACTTCTATTTCCAAACTCTCCTTGGGCGTTTCTGAAATCTCCCTTGCATCAGAAGTGAAACACTATTCTCAAATAAGTTTCTTAGGTTGCAGTCGTTCACACACCCATTTTTTTTAAGGTTTATTTATTTGTTTTGAGAGAGAGCATACGTGCATGAGTGGGGGAGAAGCAGAGGGAGGCGGAGGGAGAGAGAATCCCAAGCAGGCTCCACACTGTCAGGGCAGAGCCCAACATGGGGCTCTATCCCAAGAACTGAGAGATCGTGACCTGAGCTGAAATCAAGAGTCAGACGCGCCCAACCAACGGCCACTCAGGCACCCCAACGCTTTCATTTTTTAAAATACACAGACCCATGGGGCACCTGGGTGGCTCAGTTGGTTGAGCGGCCGACTTCGGCTCAGGTCATGATCTCGCGGTCTGTGAGTTCGAGCCCCGCGTCGGGCTCTGTGCTGACAGCTCAGAGCCTGGAGCCTGTTTCAATTCTGTGTCTCCCCCTCTCTGACCCTCCCTGGTTCATGCTCTGTCTCTCTCTGTGTCAAAAATAAATAAACGTTAAAAAAAAAAAATTAAAAAAAAAATTAAAATACACAGACCCAGGTACCTACCTGAAATTCTGCTGTCTCCGATCTTATTTCCTAGCTGCATAATGAACACCGTGGTTTGTGAATGTGTCAGCAAGTGCCTGCAGGCTAATGTCTTCTGGGTTGCTTGCACTAAGACGGGTCTTTAAACACTTCCCTTGCTTTCAGGGAGAGAAAAGAAAAACATCTGAGTTGAATACTGCCCACTCAAAAGTCACTCTCTCTCCCGCAGAAAGCGTTTTTGTTGTTCACAGTTAAAACTCTACCGGCCGCCTGCAACCAGGCAATATTAGCTTTCTCGTTGATATCATCGTCTGACCAGTCTTTGCCATGTTCTCTGTGTTCGTTCATAAAAGAATGGCAAAGATTGGCTTTGAACGCCATACTCCTCCAGAACCCCTAAGAGCAAAAATAGAACCAAACAGAAATGGAGCAAAACGAGGAACAAGCAAAAGTGAAAAGAAGAAAAATGGGAACCTACCTAAGGATGGGGCTCCTTCCTGACTTGCTGGATAGCCATCTGTCCCCATCTGCTGGAACCAAGGCCATGGTCAGCAGGATACAGAATAAGACATAGACCAAATGAGTGTGGGGTGCGAGAGAGAGGCAAATGGTTTACTGGAAAGACGTCAGCATTTATTTTTACAGGGATCAGGAATTGCAGAGGAATAGGGCTAACCACTAAGATTATGTTACCTTTCATCCTATTTTTTTTAGCATCTTCTACCACAGTGGTTCTAAAGTTTAAGGGTGTATAAGAGTCACCTGGGAGCTAGTTAAATATTGGATTTCAAAGTCTCCCCCAGAAATGCCGATGGAACACATCTTCAGTGAAGCTCAGGGATCTGGATTTTTTTTTTTTTTTTAGGTGATGATTCTGATCCAGGTAATCTTATGACTATAGCTTGAAAAGTATGTTCTACAGTAAAACGACCCATTACTGGAAAGGAAGAGAGGAAATGAGAAGGGGAGTACGGAATGATAGAAAAAGTACATATTTCTCTCTCTCCACCCCCTGTTCTCGGCACAGAGCTTCTAACATCCTGGTAATTTCCTAACTGATAAGAACAGTAGGAACCTCTTCTGTTCTAATTTCTAATACTTGGTCTTTGACCCCATCCCTGATACAGGGTTCCTAAATCCCTTGGAATTCTCTAGGTAATGGGAGTGTCTTTTGTTCTAATGAGGCAGCTCTTGCTGGGGTCTTGGTCAGGATGGGGAACCAGTCACTAGAAAGATCAAGCCATGATTAGAAGCTTGGAAATTTCCACCCCTCCCCTCATCCTCCGGAAGGAGAGAGGGACTGGAGACTGAGTTAATGATCGATCAAGCCTACCTGATGAAGGCTCCATAAAAATTCCAAAAGTATGGGGTTCAGAAAGCTTCCGGGTTGGTACAGGTGCTGAGAGAGATATGCCTGGAGAAAACATGGAAGCCGTGAGACCCTTCCCTTAGTCCTTTGTCCTATGTGTCTCTTTAGCTGTTCTTCTGACTCCTTCATTATATCCTAATAAACCAGTAAACATATTTCCCTGAGTTCTGTGAGAAACTCCTACAAATTATTGAGCCCAAAGAGGGGATTCTGGGAACACTGATTGAAAGCCAGTGAGTCAGAAATACAGGTGACTGCCTGGGACCTGGGATGGGCATCCGAGGCAGGGACAGTCTTGTGGGACTGAGCCCTTCACCACCTGCGGGATCTGACACTATCTCCAGGCAGATAGTGTCATAACTGAATGGAATTATGGGACACCCAGCTGGTGTCACAGAGAATTGCTTGATGTATGGAGAACCCAAACAGCTGATATCAAACGTACTGAAAGACTAAGAGAAACACATAGGACGGGTACGTTTTTCCCAGACACGGAGAAAGAGAGAGATGAAAGTAAAATGTTACATATTAAGAGATTTTTTTTCCTCTTCCCTCCCCCCCCAATCTGAACTCCTTGAAACTATACGTAAGAACCAAAAATGTGACAAAAACTCAGGTAAACGTAATCCGCCTCTTGTGTACATTAAAAATCAATTTTCATAGAATCTGTGCAGATCATTTCACTTCCAAAGAATGAAAAAGATCAAGCAGTGCATGTTTTATGAAGTATTCCTTTCTTACGCTGTGCACAATTCTAGTTTTAAAAGAGGGCAAATACATTTCCCCACTCCCCCAAATAAAAACAAATGCCACGCCATCAAGTACTTCCTTTTACCTTTTTCAAGAAACCATTCACAGCCCCATACATTTAGCACATTCAGGCTTTGATCTCCAATTTCAACTAACCAGTAGGGTAATAGTTACACTTGAGGTCACAGTGAGGTCTTGACCTCCCTTATAGCTTTTTTCTTCAAGGAAACTTCCATTCTCGTCATCAGCTTTCAAATAAGCCACTAGTTGCCCAGGTTTCAATACCGAACATCAGAGCAAATAAATGTGAGCCTGAGTGAGGGCTAGCAGAATTCACTAAAATATTATTTTCCCACTTGGCTTCTCATCAGAATGTGCATAATGTCAACATGGCTAAATTCTTGAGCAGCAACAGTGAGCCTTTGTATGCAAGTTTTTTATGTGTCCACAAGTCAATTGGTCATCTGGCATTGTATTGCAAATCTCTATTTCTTTAAAAGTGCCATTATTTCCCTTCTAGAAAGAGCAGAGCACCCATTTGTCCTGAGGTGAAAACTAACGTTACAATCAAAGCCTGCAGTATGATATCGAAAGATGGAATTCTACATTGGAACATTGGAAAAACTCTCGTTCAAAAATGTTTTCTACGTTCAAATGCTCTTTTTTTTTTTCCGAAAGCTAGGGTGAGAATTGGCACATGCAAATTTTGCTGCCTGACTTCCCCATGTCTGATTACAGCTGGTGGAGAGTTCATAAAAGAGCAAAGCTAACTGTCAAAGCCCATTAGCAGCTGCAAAGGGGGAGACGAAAGAATAATACCACCATTATTATTATAGTTGTTCATTGGGGTGAATTGAGTCCTAACTTTTTTCCTACCTGAGCAGGGGCGAGAATGTGTCATCTCCAAACAGTGCATTTATATCCCAATGCTGTGTTTTTGTCCATCTTGGCATCCGGTATGGTTTAAAGACATTATCTTCAGCAAAAATGAGCAAAATGAATGCCAAGTTAAAATGTTTTTGAAGCTGTTCGTTGCCGATAGCATTCCAAGACTAAATCCACCTCAGTTAAATAACTGAAATAAAAACTATCATTCTGAAAATCAGACTTGCGTTTGAGTATGATTGGGTGATGCTGACCTGAACAATATTGAGGGAATAAAATTACGAGGGAAAAATATAAGGGCCTCAACTTCACAGTCAAGTCTGGGAGACAGACGTTACTCCAAATGTGTATCTGTTAATGGTACAGGGTCAAGTGAGAATAGTGTAGGAGACTGCAATGCACCGTAAACTAGGTTACAGGGTCAGGGAAGACTTAGCTAAGGAAGTGATATTGAGTTGGGCTTGAAAGGGGGAGTAGGAGTCAGCCAACAAAGGGTTAACTGGGGAGCATGACAGTGGAAGCACTGGGGACAGTACGGTTGAGGGCAAAGTATCTGTGATGGCAAAAGCCAGGAGGAGTATGACGTGTCCGAGAGAAAGTTCGTGAGGCTGGAACACACACAGCTGAGGGGAAATGACCCAAAGCAAGTCCAGGTCAGGCCAGCAGGGAAGTCAGGGAGTGTCACTGAAAGTTTTAGGTTAGTGTCTGTGTGTGTATGCCCATGTGGACACTCTCCCATTGTACTTAGGACATGATTATATTTGCGCTTCAATTCAATCACGCTGGCTGGGACGTGGAGAAAGAACAGAGGACACGTGTGGCCTGAATAAAAAGGCAATGACTTGGTCCACATCAGAGGTAATGGAAAATGTCCCTGAGATAAAAAGGACTCGACAATGACACTCCGGCACAGAACGGCATGGATGGCCCACAGGGACAGTGGACAAGGACCGGGTTGTCAGGGAGAGAAGATAGGCTACGTCTTTGGTTTTGAACCTGTTGAGTTCGAGCTGCCTTTGAGACAACCATGTAGAGATAAGAACGGATGGCTGACTAATACAGATTAAGAGCCCTCAGGGTAGACCAAGGCTAAAGTTATTTGAGCAGTGAGATGAGTTCTAAAGCATATATAAGATTGTAATATACAGAGACTGAGGGACATTCCAGAAAGAAATGTGTAATCACACGAAAGCAGGAACATATAGAGTCTGCTCTTTCATTAACCACTAATGTAAAGTATTTTTTATAACATAATTTAATCAAGACTTTAAAAACATTAGGCCCTAAAAGCCATTAATCCATTATTCTCTTTCCATAGTCCAGTGGAATGTTAATTTTAGAGTAGACTCACATAATAGATGAAATAACAGCCTTATAAAGGCTGAGTTCCTACGTTCTATGAAATTTACAACCTTTCTTTTCCTATAATCACAATTTATCCAAAAATTTCTAGCATTTCCTTCAGAATTACGCTTCTCTTTTAAAGGCAAAAATGCCTTTTAAGCTTCTCAACTATTTCCATAATTTGTTAAACTATTGGGTAGATTTTTGGCTTCCCCCCCCCCACTCCCATTCAGTGTACAGAACACATTTGATCGGATATAACCCACTATTGATAATAGTTTACAAATGAGTTCATTCTTTATTCAAGCTCTTAATTAAGGTCTGTCTCATTGATTGTCTGTGAATATGCTTTCTTGAGGGGAAAAGAAATGTTGAGCGACAGTAAGCTCGCAGGGACTCGCAGGGGGAAACACGGAAGCTAATCTTATCTGCATCAGAGACCACGTGTATCAGATAAGTGTCATTTCTCCTAGGTGTGGTCATGGAAAAAACTGAGAAAACTACTCCTCTAAAAAACACCAAAGCTTTGAACTCCCACGTAGGGTGTATGAACGATAATACACACATTTCCCTTTCTATGCAGGTCAGAAAAAAAAATATTTTACATGTCTTATTTCCTAAGTCCCTACGAGAGGAGATTGATCTATAATTTTTCGGATACAGAAAAAGCACAAACTTTGAAAGCGGCACTTTGTGTTTCTTCTGTTTTTACTGAGGACAAACTCAAAGTACAAGTAGAATTGCCTGCTGCAAACTCCTTGCAGAACAATTCAAATATCTAATTTAATTGCTTAATCTAATGTGACATGATAAGGGAATGCCATCAACACAGATTCATTTAACTGAGCACACAGTGAAATTATACTCAAGAAACTGGCTAGTGGTTTCAGAACCTAGTACGCTGATTATGCCCGTAACATATTTAATGTCATGAGGTTATCAAACACAGTAAATACTGCCATGGATTATAAAAAAAAAAAAGGTGTTTTTTTTAACATGTTAAAAAGATTTTTCAGGGTTTCCAGAGGGTTTCCTTGTTGACGTAAAGTTTATGTTGGAAAAATAGACTTCTTCAAAGATTGCATATATTTGAATACAGCTGGTAAACTATAACATTTCTCACACAAGACCAGGAATGCTATTTCTTTTTTTTTTTTTTTTTTAATTTTTTTTCAACGTTTTTTATTTATTTTTGGGACAGAGAGAGACGGAGCATGAACGGGGGAGGGGCAGAGAGAGAGAGGGAGACACAGAATCGGAAACAGGCTCCAGGCTCCGAGCCAGCAGCCCAGAGCCTGACGCGGGGCTCGAACTCACGGACCGCGAGATCGTGACCTGGCTGAAGTCGGACGCTTAACCGACTGCGCCACCCAGGCGCCCCAGGAATGCTATTTCTTTATTTCAATATGTATATCATTCTAAAGTGATTAGTTAGTATTATAAACTTACTATGTGATAAATTTTCTCATGGTTAGAAACATGAAAGTGTGCCAATATTCTAGAACAGGGTCCATACCATCATCAAAATTCGTGAATTTTTTTGAGATCCTTTCATGTTCGGGTTCTACTCTAGATCCAGGGAATCAGGAGATTTTAAAAAATAAACAGTCCCGGTTACCAAGGGCCAAAAAGCTAATGGAAGAGAAAGATATATAAACAAAAGGAGTAATTACATTATAGAAGCAGAATGGTCGGACTGGAAAAGTGATCAGGGGTGACTTTATAGTGATGTAAATTTTGTATATAAGTTTAAAAACCAAATAATAATTTGGCAGATAAACAATTTGAGGAAAGGCAGTGCAGGGAAAGGACACAGTATTTCCCCAATAAGGACAGAGGGACCGAAAAGACCTCATATCTTTATGGAGTGGTAGGTAATTATGGACACTGCAATTCAGGAAGAATCTAATGGGCATTTTACCAGAAAAGTGGATTTACAAGTCAATTGCAAGAACATGGACTAAAAGATGAGGCGCCCGGGTGGTTTAGTCGGTTAAGCGTCTGACTCTTGGTTTTGTCTCAGGCTGTGATCTCACAGTTCATGGGTTTGAATCCCATTCTGCACAGACAGTGCAGAGCCTGCTTGGGATTCTCTCTCTCTCCCTCTCTCTGCACCTCCCCTGCTTGCTCGCACTCTCTCTCAAAAAATAACTAAATAAACATTTTAAAGGGCCATGATTTTAGTCACATTTGCAAAGACCCTTTAAAAAAAAAAAGAAGAAGAAGGCCTTATACTAAAAGATGGCAAGCCAGTGAAGAATTTGCATGGAGAAGTGACAGCATTTTATTTGGGTTTTATTTTTTTAATCTTTTAAAAGTTTGTTTATTTATTTATTATAAGAGAGAGGGAGAGAAGGAGAGAGAGAGAGAGAGAGAGAGAGAGATTGAGAATCCCAAGCAGGCTCCAAGGGGCTTGAACTCATGAACTGTGAGATCATGACCTGAGCTGAAATCAAGAGTCAGATACTTAACCAACTAAGCCCCCCAGGAGCCTATCATCTGGGTTTTAAAAGATGACCACAGTGCAAGGAGAAGAATGAAGTCTATGAATTAATAAAAATGTCAATTCTTCCCAACAATTTGGTTTTTAATGAAATTGAATTCAAATGCCAATAAGGTTGTTGTTTTGTTTTGGTGGAGGAAACACGACAGTCGTCTTCAGATTCATCTTACATCGTTAAGCTAATTGTTTTACATTAAATATCTCATTTGATCCTGCAATCTTAAGAAGTAAATATTGGGGTGTCTGGGTGGCTCAGTCAATTAAGCATTCCACTCTTGATTTTGGCTCAGGTCATGATCTCACGGCTCACGGGATTGAGCCTCGTGTCAGGCTCCGTACTGACAGCACGGGGCCTGCTTGGGATTCTCTCTCTCCTCTCTCTCTGCTCCTCCTTCACTCATGCTCTCTCTTTCTTTACATAATAAATATGTTTTTAAAACAGAAGTAAATATAATTATGCCTATTTATGACATGAAAATTCTGAAAGTGGAAAAGTTAAATAACCAAAATCACTCTGATCTCATAGCTTATGTTCTAAAAAATATGACATATGACTTTTTTTGTGGCAATATTTATATTAGAAACTTTTAAATAATCTAAATGTGAAGCTATAGGAGAAGCAATATATAAATTATGATATGGAGAATCTACAAATGATATTATGTAATCATAAAAATATATTTGGAAGCATATCAAGGACATAGAGACTTGCTTATAATATAATGATCAATGGACGAGAAAAGCATGGGGAAGTTAGAGTTATATTATTATCTAATTAAAAGGAAAAGGAGGAAGGAGAAAGAAAAGGGTGATGATGAGACAGTATGAAGAAAAAGGAGTAGGGATTGGGGCATACAAAGAGGGAAAGACACAGGAAATATTTTAAAATTTATCAGTAGTGTTTATTTTGAAGTTGTGTAGTCACAGGTCATTTTTATTTTATTCTTTCCACTCATTTAGTTTTCATATTTTCTGTAAGATGTATGTACCTCTATCATTAAAAGACAAAGGAATACATTCTTTCTAAGTAATTGATTCTAATGGTTTCAATGGAATTAGGTAGCTGAACTCAGATATTATTGGAGACAAAGGATTAACATTTGCCAGTTACCTATCCTGTAAAGTAGGTACTTTTATTCAGAAAATGAATCCGAGTTTCAGAGAGGTGAAGTAACTCATCCAAGGTCAATCAACAAGTGAATGGAAGAGCTAGGATCAGAACCAGGGTCAATGCGTCTCCAGCACATTCTTTAATTCTTGTTTCTTTTATTGAGGTGAAATGCATAGAACATAAAAGTAACTATTTTATGGGAATGCAAGCTGGTGCAGCCACTCTGGAAAACAGTATGGAAGTTCCTCAAAAAACTAAAAGTAGAACTACCCTACAACCCAGCCATTGCACTACTAGGCATTTATCCAAGGGATACAGGTGTGTTGTTTCAAAGGGACACATGCACCCCCATGTTTATAGCAGCACTATCGACAATAGCCAAAGTACGGAAAGAGCCCAAATGTCCATTGATGGATGAATGGATAAAGAAGATGTGGTATATATATATACAATGGAGTATTACTCGGCAATCAAAAAGAATGAAATCTTGCCATTTGCAACCACGTGGATGGAACTGGAGGGTATTATGCTGAGTGAAATTAGTCAATCAGAGAAAGACAAAAGTCGTATGACTTCACTCATAGGAGGACTTTAAGAGACCAAACAGATGAACATAAGGGAAGGGAAACAAAAATAATATAAAAACAGGGAGGGGGACAAAACAGAAGAGACTCATAAATATGGAGAACAAACTGAGGGTTGCCAGAGGGGTTGTGGGAGGGGGGATGGGCTAAATGGGTCAGAGGCACTAAGGAATCTACTCCTGAAATCATGGTTGCACGAGATGCTAACTAATTTGGATGAAAATTGAAAAAAATAAAAAAGAAACCAAGTTACTATTTTAAAGTGAAGAATCTATTTAGTGAAGTAAAGTGAAAACTATTTTAGTAGCAAAGTATATTTACGATATTGTACCCCTACTACCACTACCTAGTTCTAAAACATTTTCATCACTCCAAAAAGACCTATATGTATTTAACAGCTGCTTTCCTTTTCTGCCCCCTGCTAGCCTCTGGCAACCACCAATCTACCTTCCGTCTCTATGGACTTGCCTATTCTGGATGTTTCACATAAATAGAATCATACAATATGTGACCTTTTATATCTGGTTTCTTTTCTTTTGAGATTCATCTATGTTGTACCATGTATCAGTACTTTATTCCCTTTTATGGCTGAATAATGTTCCATTGTATAGATATACCACAATTTGTTTATCCATTCATCCTTTGATGAACTGTTTCCAGCTACTGGGAATAATGCTGCTATGAATGACCATTCTTTTAAAGACCTCTAAGAGCTCTTGATTGCTGAAAGCCTACTTTATGCATGGAATTTTGTATGTAGAAGTACAAGAACCAAGTCTCAAAATAGAGTAAAATCACAAGTTATTGGCCCCCAAATAATCTGAGCTATCAAATAAGTTAATTTCTTTAAGGTAAAAGTCACTGAGCAGGTGAAAAGATCTGGGTATCTAAATTTTAAACAAATATCTATAAAATGCAGAGAAATTGTATGATTGATCATTTTTTTATGGGGTAAATTTGAAAAGACTTGACTTTGAGTGCTGAGCAGGTAACTGTAGAATTCTGTGAATTTGGATGTGACCAAGAGGGCCACGACCTTTTCCTTCAACCCCAGCCCCTTCTCCCACATGAGAGGACTCTATTTGGCTTCACATATTCCTAGGCACAAAATTCTTCCCAGTTTAATTCTTCTTCCGTTTAATGTCACACAAAGTATTAAGTGAATGTTAATAAAATGTTCTCAAATTATGAGGGGTGACAATAAATAACCAGCATCCTTTTCTCTACCAGAATTCTGCCTCCTCCCCCACTCCCAAATCCGGACCAGCTCCCACATCTCCTATTCTAATAAATAACAGTGTTACCACTACCAGCATCCTTTTTTCTCAGAAACGTAGGTGACAGACACACTCAAGACTGGTCTAGGTTTTTAACCCAAATGTCTGACTACACAGTCATTACAGTCACTAAAGTGATTGTCCCTAAGAGGAATTCTGATGAATCAGATTTCTTTGCCTTACACTGAAACACAGGGTGCAATAGAGGATGACTTCTCACTCACAGCGTAAACCAGGGAGGAGATAGATGATAAAAAGCAATAAAGACAATTGAAAAGAACCAGAGTGGGAACCAATGAGCACCAGAGGCAAGAATTGGACTAGCACAGAAGAGCTCCTATAATGAGCAGACCTAACAAGGAAGAAGAAAGAAGAGGGGGGAATCAGGACTGACAGTAACTGAGTCTTTTTGTTTACCCAGGAAGGCATGAATTTTTGCATTATGGGAAGATAAGAGGAAGAACATAATTGTTTTTGCATTATGAGAAGATAAGAGGAAGAACATAATTGTTATGCTGGATTTATTAAACCAGAACTCACTTTCTGATAGAGACAACATGGAAAACTTAGTGTAAGGTCAAAATCTTCTTCCTTGGAATAATCCCAATGGTGAGCAATGAAACCCACAATACCTTTATTTCTCTCATGTTGAAATTTAGTAAAGACTTCTGGGTAACAAAATGGGTGAATAACTGACATAAAAAGAGAAAGTGGAGATTAAATGTTTTTGTTATAATTAGTTAACACCGAAGCACCTAAAGAGCACATACAAGTTTGTAAAAGAAATATTAAGACCACAATAGGAAATTACCAAACACCTTAACTACTTGAAGGACAATTTATAAATAAAGAAACATAAAAAGAAAGGCCTAACCTGAGAGTTTAATAAATACAAATTAGGAGCGCCTGGACGGCTCAGTGGGATGAGCATCCAACTCTTGTTTTCAACCCAGGTCATGATCCCAGGGTCTTGGGATCGAGCCCTATGTTGGGCTCCATACTGAGCATAGACCTTGCTTAAGATTCCCTCTTCTCCCTCTGCCCCTCTCACCCCCTCTTTCACTCAAAATAAAATAAAATAAAATATGAAATGAAATGAAATACAAATTAGCCCAACACCAAAATATGTTATATCAAATAAATAAGCAAAATTTTATTTTGTTTTCATGTTCATCACTAGAGCAGACTAGAATAGAAATTGTAATATTTATGCATCATTGATAACAGTGCAACCCAGCATGGATTGGGAATCCAATATGGAAACATGGCTCAAGCACTGGAAAAGTGTTTCTACTCTTGGATATAGTAATTCCACAGCTGAAAATGTTGCCTAAACCAACACATGGGGAAAAACTACATACAAAAAAATGTTTAGTCCAGAATTACTTACAAATACTTGGAAATAATTCAGTAGATGAGTAGTTCAACAAATCAGAGTACACTTAGGAAATATAAGACATTAAAAAGATAATTTTGAAGGCTTGTAGTAAGACAATACTTGTTCTGAGTTTATATATTTTGTTAAACTCAGAACAAGTATTGTTCTGTATATATATATATGTATATTTGTATATATATGTATATATATGTATATGTATGTATATATATGTATATATATATATATGTATATATATGTATATGTATATATATGTATATGTATATGTATACATATACATATGTATATATATATACACATATATATGTATATATATATACAGAACAATATATATATCATTCTGTATATATATATTTATATATAATATAATATAATATATATTATATATAATACATATAATATATATTATATAATATATAAATTATATATATTATATATAAATATGTATAATAAGTAATTATAAATATATATACACATATATAATATATGTAGAAATTATGTACACTTAAGGATATGCCTGGGGAGAAAAATCTCAGACTCCTACTGACTAAACTTGTTTGGGCATTAAGGTTAAGATTTTTTTTTGTCTTTTCTTTGTGTAGAAATCCATTCATGTGGCTATGATATTTGTGTAACAAATGTGACTACATAAATTCCATTTTAATAATAATACACATTTGCAAGTATAAAGTTAAATTTACACATATAAAGTTGTTGTTTTCAGCCACACAAAACTTGTGCTATCTATTGCTGTTGATGGGGCATTGCTTTGCTCAGTATTAATTCCATGGTCCTCAAACACTTGAAGATTCTACCATGTAATTTAAAAAGAGATTTGGTGGGGCACCGAGGTGTCTCAGTCAGTTAAGCATCCGACTTCAGCTAATGTCATGATCTCATGGTTCAAGTTCATGAGTTCGAGCCCTGCATTGGGTTCCGCACTGACAGTGCAGAGCCTGCTTAGGATTCTCTCTCCCTCTCTCTTACTCTCCCCCACTTGCACACATGCTCGCGTGCTCTCTCTCTCTCTCTCAAAAATAAAGAAATAAACTTAAAAAATAAATAAAAAAGGATTTTGTGAAAATCATTCTCAAAACTGATCTTGGAGATCACTTTGTTTTCTATTTTCTAGAAAAGTAGCCATGATTCTTAACTGCCCTTATTAGTTTCTTATTCTCAAGAATATTTATTTTTATTTTTTCCCTTTTTTTAATGTAAATTTTTGTTAGTTAATATACAGTGCAATATTGGTTTTAGGAGTAGAATTCAGTGGTTCATCACTCACACACAATGCCCAGTGCTCATCACAAGTGCCCTCCTTTGTACCCAAAGGTACCCAAACGCTCAGTTTGTTTTCTATCATTAGGAGTCTCTTGTGGTTTGTTTCCTCTCTCTTCTCTTCCCACCCTCTTCCCGTATGTTAATCTGTTTTGTTTCTTAAATTCCACATATGAGTGAAATCATATGGTATTTGTCTTTCTCTAATTGACTTATTTTGCTTATCATAATACACCCTAGCTATAACCACATCATTGCAAAGGGCAAGATTTCATTCTTTTTGATGGCTAAATAATATTCCATTTTATATATATACCACCTCGTCTTTATCCATTCACCAGTTGAAGGATACTTGGGCTCACTCCATAGTTTCGCTGTTGTACATAATGCTGCTATCAACATTGGGGTGAACGTAGTCCTTCAAATCTGTATTTTTGTATCCTTTGGGTAAATACCTAACAGTACAATTGCTGGATCATAGGGTAGTTATACTTTTAGTTTTTTGAAGATCCTCCATTTTATTCTCCATAGTGGCTGCACCAGTTTGCATTCCCACCAACAGTGCAAGAGGTTTTCCGTTTCTCTGCGTCCTACCAATACTTAGTTTCTTGTGTTGTAAATTTTAGCCATTCTAACAGGTATGGGGTGGTATCTCATCATGGTTTTGATTTGTATTTCTCTGATGATGAGTGATGTTGAGCAATTTTTCATGTGCCTGTTAGCCATCTGGAGGTCTTCTTTGGAAAAGTGTCTATTCATGTCTTCTGCCCATTTCTTAACTGGGTTATTTGTTTTTTGGGTATTGAGTTTGATAAGTTCTTTACAGATTTTGGATACTAACTCTTTATCAGGTATGTTGTTTACAAATATCTTCTCCCATTCTGTAAGCTGCCTTTTAGTTTTACTGATTGTTTCCTTCTCTGTACAGAAGATTTTTATCTTGATGAAGTCCCAATAGTTCTTGTTTGCTTTTGTTTCCCTCGCCTTTGGCAATGTGTCTAGTCAGAAGTTGCTCCGGTCAAGGTCAAAGAGGTTGCTGCCTGTGTTCTCCTCTAGGATTTTGATGGTTTCCCATCTCAAATTTAGGTCTTTCATCCTTTTTTTTAATTTTTCATCCATTTTGAATTTATTTTTGTGTATAAGAAAGTGGTCCAGTTTCATTTTTCCACATGTCGTTGTCCAGTTTTTCCAACACCATTTGTTGAAGACTGTTTTTTTCTCGGTTGGATATTCTTTCCTGCTGTTTTGATGATTAGTTGACCATATTGTTGTGGGTCCATTTCTAGGTTTTCTATTCTGTTCCGTTGATCTTTGTGTGTGTGTGTGTGTGTGTGTGTGTGTGTGTGTGTGTTGTGCGCGCGCGCGCCAGTACCATATTGTCTCAATGATTACAGCTTTGCAATATAGCTTGAAATCCGGAATCGTGATACCTCCAGTTTTGCTTTTCTGTTTCAGGATTGCTTTGGCTATTCTTTTGCAGCTCCATACAAATTTTAGGATTGTTTGTTCTAGCTCTGTGAAAAAATGCTGGTGGTATTTTGATAGAGATAAGCATTTTCATTTTTAAATCTATCGAAATAGATGCTAAACTTTTACTAGAAAAAGAAAGTGTAGTTGAGAAAATAAACTAATATCAAGAATTTAATGCACTCTAAAAAATTTTAGTAATTGGATGTGTGAATTAATAGATAAATGGGAAAGAAAACAATTAGAATATGACATCTTTGATATTAAACACTTTAAAAATACAAAGTACCGGCAGTGTAGGTTAGTTTTATTGGTATGCTACTGGACACCCAGGAAGCTAAATGAATCCATGCACACTTCCAAAGGACAGAAGTAGACCGAAACTATCACATAAGTCCATGCAAAGAATGAGGCAATGATCTAATAATCGTGGGGCTCTTTAGTTCAATTTTCATATTTCTCAAACACTGATCGGTGGAATACTAATGATCCTCACTGTGTACATGAACATCCTTAAAAAGTGATGTGGTTAGAAGCTAAATACAATGAAAAATATTTCATGTTACAACACTCTTTACCATAGATTTATTTTAACTCAACAATTTCTGAGACTATCAGAAATTCTTACTGATTTCTGACCAATCTCTTACTGTCTATAGGACACTAGGAATATCAATCTGTTAATATCTCCTGGGACACTAGGAACACAATTTGGGAAATGATTCCTTCAATACAACTGGCATATCCTTGTTTGATTGTAGGAGTCTTTGCGTGAACCACAACTATTGGAAGAATTTGTTTCCTTCACCCAAAAGAAAAAGTACCTATTTTTTCTATTAACTTCAAATACCCACATCCCTATGAAAGCCAACACATAACATTTTTTAAAAAAATAATTGAATCACATAACTCCAGATAAATTTGGGAAAGACGTAATAGATCCACCGTCACATATGTTGTGTGTTACATGAAAAACATATTTTGCATCGGTGGTTATTGTTCCCTATGAGAAAAATGTGTGTAAGAAGTCCCATGATGACTGAAGAAAATGATGGTAGGATTGTACATTACTCTGTTCTTGGCTAGGGTTTGCTACTCTCTCTTGGAGGTTTAAGGGTTTGTTTTGAGGAGAAGGAAGGTAGCAAGTGAAGTTGTGTTTCTTCCAAAACAAAGTGTTTAAAAACAGCAACAAGAACTACCTGTTGTCCAGCCTACAAGGATAAGAGTTATCATGTTGGTTCTAAGTGGCCGTGTTAGCCATGGGTAGGAAGAATTTGGATCCTCATCAGTGACCTCTGCAGTCAATGACGGAGCTGGATAGACCAAGGAGGACAATGGTGGAAGAACAATAAGCACGATCATCTGTTTATCAACCCCCATTGGGGTATCCACATATCTTGCCATTGCTTTGAGCAGCCTGGGGACTCACTGGAGCTCTCTTTCTCATATGTAGTTATCCTTAAAGGTGACAACCACGCTAACATAATAGCCAATGCATAACAAGAACAAGAATGCTTTTTCTCTCTACACCAGTAGATTCAGAACAGTTTTTCAAAACCATTAGACTCCAAGTCCATAGGCTTGTGCAATGGAGAGTTGGCTTCCAAGGAAATTACCTTTATGGCAAAACTACCATTTATTTAGGGTTTGCGATATGCCAGGCTGTGTTGATTATTTTGCATGGATGGTTTCATTTTATATTCACAGCAACCCTACGACATAGACAATTTTATTCTCGACATCTTAAAGATGAGAAAACTACAAAACAGAGATGGTTAGTAACTTGCCCCAGAGCACATAGCTTGTACTCATGGCTGGTCTAGACTAAAACAGAAGTTGTAATATTTATGCATCACTGATGACAACACGTGATTTTGGAAAGCAATAGGGAAACATGTCTCACGGACTCTATCTACTCTTTAGTAATGCCTCTGCTAAAAATGTTGACATCTGGGCTTCGCTGACCCTAGAGGGACTGCTCCTCGCAAGATGAGCCAATTCCTAGAAAGAGTAAACTGGCCAATGAGTGCACCTCTCAAGTACAATCCAACCAATCCAGAGCCCATATCCCCAGCCACCTCTTTTGTCATGCTCTCACTTGCCGGATCACTATCCACCTGCCCGGGGATCCATAGGGTCAAGTACCAGTTAGGGAGGACCCTTATGCCCCCAGAGCCTGCTGAAATTATTCAGATTAGACAATCCTAAACGTGCTTATTCTGCCTTTTCTGCTCCTTCCCATTGAAACCGCAATAAAACCTCTTCCACAAATTTCTCCCTCTCCCTCTGCCACCTCAAACTCCTGGTGCTTCCTTGTGTGGCCCTCCAAGCTATGGTGTGCCCCTTCTCTTGAGATCTAAGAGTGTAACAAGCAATGTCTTCAAATGGCAGTTGTCTCCTGATCTATTGGTCTCACCATATTCGAATAGTAATGAAACCTACGTTTTAAAACATGCTGTGATGTCAATATCTGTAATCTTTCTGTCGATCATAGAGATTCCTATTGTCATCATGTGTATACAAAGCCTGCTCTGGCCAGGTAGGTAAAACCCTCCTATATCTGTCAAGAACTTTTAAACATTGGAATAAAAATGTCACCAATGCCTTCAATAACCCTACATCAGCCTCACATGTCATTGTATTGATCTGTTAAAATGCAAAGGAATTTAAAGTTCTAGAAATAGTTACCCCAATTTCTATAGCCAGATCTGATTAATAAGGAAATTAATACTGTTAAGATAAGAAGCCTATTGGTATACTTTTAACGCATAATGACTAGCTTTATGGCTTAAGAAATTGCTTGTCTTGGTAAATTGCTACATCAGTCTGCATTAGACATTTGAAGTGTACATCTGAAAGGTATGATTTCGAGACTTACTTCTTGTTAGAAGTAGCATGAATGTAATTACCGTCAATCCCAACATCTGGAATTAACAGGATAAAAACTCAACACTTTTGAAATTACCATGTTTTTAGATTATTTATTTTAAATGGCTAAATTGATTTCTTCTTTTCAAAAAAATGGTAGGGGAAAAAATTTCTCCCAGGCTAAGACCCGATGAGCGGAGTTTTCGCCTAGAGCAAATTTTTACAGCTCAGTTATAAACCCCTGAAATAGGAGTTCATAATGGAAACAGCTGCTCAACCTTAACTATTGCGGGTGCCACTATAATAAAAACGGCAGGAGTTCACATTAACATTGGCTTCCCTTTACACTCTTTCCTGTTACCCATCCATTAACCAAACTACACTACCTAATGGAGGTAAAGGCTACAGCTTTTACTCCCAACAAAAATAACAAGATAGGCAACTTACAGGTGGTAAATAACATATTCCCCCAAACATGAAAGTGTACAAATATCCCCTGGAGGCTAATCTCCAATCTAAGGAATAGCATCCCACTCCAATGATTTCAAATTAGGAATAATATCCCAGCCCACAAAACACTAAACAATGACACCTATTCCCTGTTTATTTTTTTTTTTGAAATGTATTACATTTCAATACTTATAAAGACAATATAATTTCTAAAAAAAAACTCTCCTTTATAATAGTGCTATCTTTTTAATCCATGCGTAATACACTGACAGGTAGATGATTTCCTGAAATGAGAAACAATATTTGAATTAAAGTCACTAAATATTTCATCCATCGATACTACCACAGTGTGATTCAGACTAAAACGTAAAGGAGTTTCACTTGAGTGCCATTTTTGAAATCCTTGAGAAAGAAAAAGAAACCGGTTGAGGCTTAGATTAGGTCACTGTCTTTTTCTTTTCAAGGAGCTACGAAGTGGAGGGTAGGATAAGCCACCATTTTTGTGTGATGTAACTGCACTGTTGCCTTACAAAGGAGAAAGCAGAGAGAAGGCATCACATTCATTAATTTTTTTCTATCAGAAGACAGTTGCCTTAGAGAGCTTTAAAGTTTGAAGACTTTATTCTGAAGTTTGGAAGTCACATAAGGCGAATCTACTATGGTTGCATAGAATTCGCAGGCGGCACCTTGTGCTGACGGAAAGGAGTGACCCTTTCAGAGTTCTGGTAGATTCTAAAAGCCAGGCCAACTCACCATCCAGTGAGTGAATGCCCACCTCCCTGGGTGAATGTGATGCTGTGGAACTTGCCTGATAAATATCTCTTTTATAATAATATCCTTTTAGAATCTTTAGTCCCCATCACTTGGTCTTGAGTTCCATTCAGTACATGACAATGTGACAATAGCAAAGTCCCACCACATAAGACCCAGTCTGTTTCCGCATGAAGGTAAGTTTGTTGTGACCCCACTTAAAGCCTACGGCCGACCTATTTTCTATTTGAAAAATCAATCAAAGACGTCACTGCATAAAATGTAAACATTTAAATGACTGTTGTTTTTTTTTTTCTTAAGTGGGCGCTGGGCGTGGAGCCCAACACCAGGCTTGAACTCACGACCCTGAGATCAAGACCTGAGCTGAGATCAAGAGTCAGACACTTAACTGACTGAGCCACCCAGATGCCCTTAAATGTGTGTTATTTGAACATAATCACCCTCTGAACCATTTTCAAGACTAAGCTGAGATCTCGGTCATGAAACAGGTAGGAGGAATGAAGAAGACTGAAATCCCACAATCTCCATGAAGCCATCTTGACAAACTGGAAATGGCGTATTGATTTCTACCCAACATAACTCTGTCTGAGCACGCAACATGCCTGCCTCTTCCCTCACTGCAAAAAAAAAAAAAAAAAAATACAGTGGTGCCATTGTCTCTAATGCAAATGTCTTAGATATTGGCATGGTTTCTGAACTGGGCCATTGTTTATAGTGTCAACCATATATCCTATGATCTTTTCTTTTTTTCCACATTGATTTTGAAAAGTAAGTTAGCAACTACCACTCTTTGATTCATTTGTGAGATACAGTCCAGAATATGTCCAGGTGAATAGTTTAAGTAAATAATTTTAATAAATATTGTGATTTTAAAGATAGCCACAATTAGCAAGTAAAGATTTCTTGTATATTATAGGTATATATTTTCTTTCTAATACATATATATATATACACATATATATGTGTATATATATCTAATACATATATATACACACATATATATGTGTATATATATACATATATATACATACATATATATGTGTGTATATATATACATATATATACATATATACATATATATACATATATACATATATATACATATATGTATACATATATATACACATATATATACATATATATGTATATATATATATAAAATCTGTATAGCTTTGGGAAGCTCTTAGAAGTAATGTACAAAATATTTTCTGGAAAATGTACAATTCACATGTATATGATATTGCATGTACAATTTCAGAAAAGTTAAAAGACCTCTTTGCCTACCTATGAAGTTCCTAGATACACAAAAACCCTAAGTTAAGACCCTTGATTTCAGGGACTACAGTAAGTATAATTATTTTTCCCAAGATTCTTCTGGAATACATATGAAAAATGAGATTCATAATAAGAAATTTAGATTCCATTCTTAGATCTCCTTCTGTATGACTTTAAAAAATACCTTATTTATTCTTCTTGACCAGTCTTCTACTTTGGACCATGATGAGACCAGGGTCACTGGGGGCTCATCCTTGAACATTTTTTCAACAAATAAGTTTACAAAGCAGGGAAACTAGTGGAAAGGCATCCAACTTCCTAGATACACAAACATACCTGCAAACACATATGTTTTCGTAAAGCAAAGGATACTTGCTTTGGAAAGCTTTAAAATTTGAGAGGCTTGTCCTAAGACCTTATAAATTGTACTCAGGCATATTTTGTGTGATCTCTTAGAGGGTATTATGGCAACCGGCCTTCTTGTGCTTACCAAAGGACTGTCCATTACAGGGTTTTACTTGACCTTGGAAAATATAGAGGACCCCACTTATACATTTTATTAAATCGTATTACACAACACCATAGGAGTGGTTCTAAAGGTGTCACTCCTAGACCAGCAGCCAGCAGCAATATGAGGAACTTGTCAACCAGGCAAATCCTCAGCCCTACCCCACGACCTGCAGAAACTCTGGGGATGCGGCCCCCCCCAGGCAAGCCCTCCATGGGACTCTGGTTGGGAATCACTGTGCTACCGAAACTCGCCTTCCACAGGAAGCTGTATTTTAACAGTAACCTGAGCCCACACGGACACCCGAGTCCCAGAAGTGATAACACAAGTCTCCTCAGCTCTCCAAGGCTGACAAATCATTTCCCTTAACTACACCCCACTTTCCACATCAACACTTGCTCAGAACTCTCTGTTCACCTCATGATATAAAAGACTAAGTTTCAAAAGATCAAACAGACTAAAATCTGGGCATCTGAGGGAGATGTGGATTTCTTGCCGGCATAAGCCCCCCTCAAAGTGTGTCTTTCTATTGCTTGGATGAGAAAAGAAAATCCAGTTTAAGTAAATAAGCAAATGTGCCTGTTTTCTTTTAAAAATAGATACATATGTGTTTGCTTAATTTGGGGCTTAGGCTCTTCAGATCATAAAAGTCCAAATGAATTTCACTAGCAATTTCCCTGGAGAACCACTGATGATAATTATTATTGAGAAAAAAAAAATCAACACTTTAAATTACAGTTACAAATCATATATATATATATTTTACTTTTAATTTTCACCATATTGTACAAATACATCTAATTATTCTCACGCCACATAGTATGCTATAAAGTGCCTTAGGGGACTGATTGGTTTATCAATTCAATTAGAAAGTTGGTTGTTTTGATTAACGTCAACTATTATCTATTATAATGAGTATCATAATGCCATCTAATTAAGACAAAGAAAGTGCTTAAAAATTTCTAAACCTATTGCTGGCATGGGTAAAAATAAAAACAACAAAAGGCTGTCTGGTTTCATTCACTATAGAAACAGCCCAACTAATCTCTCTCTCTGGAACCACTACGGTTCTAGAACTCTGTAACAATGAGTACACCTGCTGATCTTCAGGAGGCATCAGGAAAGGGTGCTTCATGTCTGTGGGCTCTGTCCGAGGAGGCAGGGAAACGGAGCTAGTCAGGGGATACGGTAGTATTTAGTATTTACCCCTGGCTTTCAAGCAGGAAGAAAATGAAGGGCAACCTTCCTTTTCCATGACAAGCGCCCTAAAACTAATACTTCCAGGGATACCTCAACGCTTCTCAAAGGCCTTTTCTGCCTAAAGGACATGGCAGATCTCACTTGCCAGCAGTGGGTGACTTGGGTTGGGACACTGTAGGACGGGGCAGGACAGCAGGGTCATCTGCCCAGCCCCCATGACCAGTGTGGTCCCCCGGAAGCCCCGGAATGCTGGGTACTCTGAAAGAACATCCAGATGCCTGGGCTATGCCTTTGAGCAATCATTTAATTAACAGCTATGTACCTCTGTTGTCTCAATATGGGGACAGTCTCAGAATTATTATAAGAGGAAACTGATGATCTTTTTGGAGGGCTATCGAAGAGTAAAAAGATCTTAGCCTGCTCAGGCTACCGTAACACAACACCACAGATGGGGTAGCCAAAAAACAGCAGACATTTATTTCTCACGGTTCCGAAAAGCCAAAAATTCCAAGATCAAGGTGTCGGCTGATTCGGGTCCCGGTGAGGGCTCTCTGCCTGGCTAGCATTCAGCTGCCTTCTCACTGTGACCTCACAAATAGGGAAGAGAAGAGAGTTCTGGTGTCTCTTCCTCTTCCTGTGAGGGCACCAACCTTACAGGATCAGGACCCCACCCTTAGGACTTCACTTAACCTTAATTACCTCCTTATTCCAAAAACGGCCACATTAGGGGTCAGGGGTTTAACATATGAATTTGGGGGGAAACGATTCAGTTCACAGCAAGAATTACACTGATGGCGATTTTTTTTTTAATTCTATAGGATCAATTCAGAGATAGCACCCAGCTCATATTGTTTCTTTTTTCTTTTTTTCAGCTATAGCAAAATTAGATTCTTTCAAGTGTCTTACCTGGGAGGAGGAGAAGGGGCAGAAAAATAAGTTAAATTTTATGAGAATTTACTGCTTATGGAGTACCAGGTATTCTGAATTTGGACACGGCAAACTTTTTTTTTTAATTTTTTTAACGTTTATTTTATTTTTGAGAGAAAGAGACAGGGTGTGAGCAGGGGAGGGACACAGGAAGAGGGAGACACAGAATCTGAAGCAGGCTCTAGGCTCTGAGCCATCAGCACAGAGCCCAAAGCAGGGCTAGAACCCATGAAACTCGAGCTCAGGACCTGAGCTGAAGTGGGAGGCTTAACCAACTGAGCCACCCAAGCGCCATGGACAAGGCAAATTTGCATGGGGGATAGCACTGAATACTTATATAATTGAGACATTTCTTTGGGTTGTGCCTGAGTGTCCTGAATTCTCCCTGCAATTCTCAGTGTGTTTCTGCTTCACTGACTTCCCTTCTGGCCTGTGAATGTTAAGATTATCATTTTATGATGTGTCCAAACAAAGGGAGATACTTGGGTCAAAATATTAGATTCTCCACATTCTCTTAATCCATTTGCAAAGAATTGTTATCTGTAAGTCAGATATTTTCAGTAACTTGTATCATTAGTCCTGTGTACTTTTGCATTTTTTAATTCAGTTTTTTTTTTTTTAATCATGGTAACTGTACTCTTTAATTTCCATCACTTGTTTCACCTCCCCTTTGGTAAGGACCAGTTTGTTCTCTATATTTTTTTTTTACTTTTTTTTTTTAACATTTACTTATTTTTTTGAGAGAGACAGAGCATGAATGGGGGAGGGGCAGAGAGAGAGGGAGACACAGAATCCGAAGCAGGCTCCGAGCTGTCAGCACAGAGCCCGACCCGCGGCTCGAACCCACAAACTGTGAGATCATGACCTGAGCCAAAGTCAGGCGCTTAATCAACAGAGCCACCCAGGTGCCCCGTGTGTTCTCTATATTTAAGAGTCTGTTTCTTGGCCTCTCTCTCTCTCTCTCTCTCTGTCTCTCTGTCTCTCTTTTTTCTTTGCTTGTTTGTTTTGTTTCTTAAATTCCACATGGTGTTTGTCTTTCTCTGACTGACTTATTTTGCTTAGCATTATACTCTCCAGCTCCATCCGTGTTGTCGGGAATGGCAAGATTTCATTCTTTTTTAAGCCTCCCGGTCATCTATCGATGAGCGCTTGGATTGCTTTCATAGTTGCTTTCATAGTTGGATTGCTTTCCAACTATGAAATAAATAAATAAAGGCTGCAATAAACATAGGAGTGTGCGTATCTCTTTGAATTAGGGTTTTTGTACCCTTTGAGTAAAGACCCAGTAGTGCTATTGCTGGGTCATAAGGTATATCTATTTTTAAGTTTTTGAGGAACCTCCACACTGTTTTCCAGAGTGGCTGCCCCAGTTTGCATTCCCACCAACAGTGCAAGAGGGTTCCCGTTTCTCCACATCCTCGCCAACACTTGTTTCTTCCTTTCTGCATTTTCAATGGATTTATTTTTGTCAATGATGCCGATCTCACACACACACACTTGCTTGTATCTAGAACTATGGCAGCATCTCTGAACTCGAGCATGACCAAGTTTTAAAAGATTGAGAGATTTTGGGGCGCCTGGGTGGCTCAGTCGGTTGAGCGGCCGACTTCGGCTCAGGTCATGATCTCACAGTCCGTGAGTTCGAGCCCCGCGTCGGGCTCTGTGCTGACTGCTCAGAGCCTGGAGCCTGTTTCAGATTCTGTGTCTCCCTCTCTCTCTGACCCTCCCCCGTTCATGCTCTGTCTCTGTCTCAAAAATAAATAAACGTTAAAAAAAATTTTTTTTTAAAAAGATTGAGAGATTTTATTTCATTTTAGGATGAATACTTCTGTGGGGAAGTGGTTTTGATGACAAAACTTAGGTTGAACGAAAAGCCATTTTGGCCAAGTTCCTAAGCTGAGACTGTATTTTTTGCTTTTGGTTTGTTTGTGGTCCCGGGTCGGTCTTGAAACCACAATCATCGGGAGGTAACCACTGTGATGTGTGCATGTATGTGCACATGTATACCTAGGCATGTAGGTATGCATATATAGATATATGTATATACCCACATATGTGTGTACATATATGTATATGTATATATACATATATATGTGTATAGTCTCACTATACACATATAGTGTAATATAATCTCTCTTGCCAATTGCCATGATCTATTTGAAAACAACAGTTGGTTTTCGTTCCATGAAGGAACCAATTGATTCTTCAGGTGCAGACACTGGCTTCTTAATGGCAAAATGGGACTGCTCTAGCAAGCTGATTCAGCAAAATGAACTCTGAATTGGTCCATTCGTCACAGTGAGGGGAAGCTTCAAACCAGAATGGCTCGCTTGTGTATAATAAAGATGGAAAGTGGTCTTTCAGAGAGTGGTTCTTCTCTCCACCTTTGAGCACATTGCCTCTCGTGACTGATAGGTATCAGCTGTCAGGCAGCCCCAGGTACCCGACAAAAATGTACTGAGCCTCAGCTCAAGCTTCTGACGTCACGTGTTTTAGACAGAAGTTACAGAGATGCTGCAGGAGCAAACTTACTCTCTCCTGTTTTTCCCTTCCCTCTTTCACAAGGTTGCGAGGCTCCTAAACGTTTCCAAACCACATCCCTGTTGCATCCCAGGCAGAGCAAGCCCCTCATTTTGTCCTGATCGGCCGCCTATGAAGCTGCTTACACAGACCTATGATTCTTGTCCTGCATTTTTCCTGTGCTCCTTACAAGTTGAACCATTTGAAAGGGATGAATGGTAATGAATTAGAGGCATTTTGAACAAGAAATTCATTTGCCTCACATAGAAATATCATGATAAGAAAGGTGAGTGATGGGGCGCCTGGGTGGCTCAGTGGGTTAAGCGTCCAGCGTCAACTCAGGTCATGATCTCACGATTCCTAGATTTGAGCCCTGCGTCGGGCTCTGTACTGACAGCTCGGAGCCTGGAGCCTGCCTCAGATTTTCTCCCTCTCTCTCTTCCCTTCCACTTGCATTCTGTCTCAAAATAAAGAAATAAACATTAAAAAAAAAATTTTAGGGGCGCCTAGGTGGCTTGGTTGGTTGAGCATCCAACTTCAGCTCAGGTCATGATCTCACGGTCTCTAAGTTCAAGCCCTGTGTTGGGCTCTGTGCTAACAGCTCAGAGCTTGGAGCCTGCTTCTGATTCTGTGTCTCCCTCTCTCTCGCACCTCCCCCACTCACGCTCTCTCTCTCTTTTTCTGTCTCTCTCTCTCTCTCGAAAATAAATAAACATTAAAAAAACTTTTTAATTAAAATTTTTAAGTGTGTGTATGTGTGTATGACTATGAAAAAAAACATATAAAAAAGGAAAAATGAAAAGTTTGATCTACATGAATAAAACAGCACCTTTTCTTGATGCTTTGATGCTCTCTTTTTATTTTAAAACCTTCTGCATGAAACAGAGAAATGTCTAAATTCATATTCCATGAAATCTGTGAGCTCAGCTACTGCTCCTTCTTTAATGTGATGTCTTTAGGACATGAACCCATTACTATAATGATCTGATTGGTAAAGAGAGGCCATTAGATAGTTTTCTCCAAAGAGATAGCTGTCAGAAAGAAATAGTGATTACAGGGAGAAAAGCTTTTTTTCTAAAACTTCCATTTTGCCATTTTATCTACAGTAAAAAAATTTATTCTTCCGTGCCCAATAAATTCCCAAGAGTTTGGAGTTCTGATAATAGTAGATTCCTTTACATGCACAGTAATTGTTGAATACTCATTACAAATGGGTTTCCAAAGTGCATTTTTGATGCATGCATATTGTTTCAATGAATGAAAATGTGCTTGCACTGAGGGAAAAAAGACACTGGAATGCCTGATACTGATTACCTTGCATTAATCTATGAAACACAGAAAAAAGAAAAATCAAGCTGCTCGAATAACGTCTTCTTACCAATAGTGTAAAGTCTACCGTGTTCACTTAACTATTATCCAATGTATATGTCTTCCTTTCCAGATTTAGGGCATGTCTGAATATTTCCAGTTCCTTTCTGATTTTATAAATTGGAAATGCTCACTTAGAACACATGGGCTCTTGGATCAAAGGTGATCAATTATTATGACTGCACAGGAAGGTATTTCTGTATTTTAAAACCACAGCAGTGGGTTTCTGGAGGGTTCTTTTGAAAAAAAAAAAAAATTTTTGAATGTGTCACCTAGAAAAACCCAGAGAAGTAAGACTGGATGTTTCAATCAAGGCATGGTTGTTGGTGGACAGATCAGTAAGGAGTTCAGACTCTGAAACTAGGAGATAAGTAAGTCTTCAGCAAACTGCAGCAGAGAGCTAAGGTGGACAAAACGAGTTTCCATGAATCATTGATCAAATATTTATTTAGTGTCTACTATGGGCCAGACAAAAATCCTGGCCAGGAGGAAGCCCACATTCTTGTGGCATTCATATCCTAGTGAGACTTATTATAGTCTAGTGAATTTTGGCATCCCTCTAAAGGGATTAGACTCATCCCTAGTTTAATACAATTGTGGTCAAGTTCATAATAAATGAAGTTTTATTAAAAAAAAAACACCCAAGTTAGTGAACATACTTCAGGAGAAATAAGCAGTATAAGGAGAAAAAGGAAAAAAGTGTGATTAGAGTTGAAGTTTAAGTGAGATTTACCAACTTTCTTATTTTTTATTGGGAAGAAGGTAACTTCTGATCTTTATTCCTTCTTAATGTTTCCTGCATGTTATATTTTTTTTTTTCACACCCAGCACGAAGCCCAAGGTGTGGTGAACTCAAGACCCTGAGATCAAGACCTGAGCTGAGATCGAGAGTCGGACGCTTAACCAACTGAGCCACCTAGGCACCCTGTGTTATATTTGTTTTCTATTGCTGGGCAACAAATCACTATAAAATTAGGGGCTTAAAACACCAAAGATGTATTATCTCACAATTTTTATGGATATGGGCTCTAGGTCTCACCAGGTTGAAATCAAATTGTTGGTGGGGGCTTGACCTCATCTGGGGCTCATTGTCCTCTTCCAAGGTCACTGGTTGGTTGCAACCAGAATTGATTGCCTTGCAGATGTGGGACTGAGGTCACCATTTCCTTGCTGACTGCTGGCTGTGGGTGGCTCTCAGTCCCTAGATTCTCCCAGCTTATAGTCCATCTCACAGCAGAATATTTACATCAGAGAATCTCTACTCTTGGGGACTCAACTGATGGAGTGTCACCCAGAATCATATCCCTTTGAATGAACTCAAAGTCAACTCATCTACAAAATCCCTTCACCTTTGCCACGCAACCATCATATAATGTAACCTAATCACAAGGGTGGACATCTCATCGTAGTCACAGATGCTGTGCTCATTCAAGTGGAGGGAACCACACACCGTATACCCACCAGGGAAATCTTGGGAGCCATCTTGGAGTTCTGCCCAAGACGTAGTCTCCATCATCTGCTCTTTTGTGGTTACCTCCAGGGTCACGCTACCTCTCTTCTGCTTACACAGTGGCAAGAGCCAGAGATCTGGAGTAGAATAAGGTGAAAGTAACTCCATGTAGTGTTTAAAATAAAGTGAGTTTAGGGGCGCCTGGGTGGCTCAGTCGGTTGAGCGTCCGACTTCGACTCAGGTCACGATCTCGTGGTCCGTGAGTTCAAGCCCCGCGTTGGGCTGACGGCTCAGAGCCTGGAGCCTGCTTCCGATTCTGTGTCTCCCTCTCTCTCTGCCCCTCCCCTGTTCATGCTTTGTCTCTCTCTGTCTCAAAAATAAATAAACATTAAAAAAAATTTTTTTAAATAAAGTGAGTTTGGCCTCAGATAGACTGTTCAGCTTGACTCGTAACTCTACCACTTGGCTTCAGTGTTCTCCCTCATAAAATGGGCAGATTTCTTTTGTAAAGTTGATACAAGAAGGGAGTGTGTACCGAAGCATTTAGCACAATGCCTGGCACACAGCTCCATGCCGATGAGAACCATACCCGCCTTGTTCCTCCTTCAATGCTTCAGTGTGTCTGACACATGGCTGGTCTTTGTGAAAGGACTAAATAATAAGTATGACATGGTAGCTCGTATTTTCTTAAATGTGTTATAGCCACCAAAACAGAATATATGCGGAGCTCTATGTGCAATTCACCAAATGTTAATAATAATAAAAAAAAAAAAAGTGGGTAAATGAAAAAGAGGAGCACTGGCTTTTGAAATGAAGTCTGGAGGAGATAAAAGAAGATGGAAGGGGGGGGAGGACTGTGGTTTTGAGCATCTCTCCTTACGTTCAGTCAGAAACGAGGGAGCTGAGAGACGTATAGAGGGATAAATGGCTCAGGTGTCGGTGGGAGATTTTCGTGGGCAGCCAAAAGGCTGGACGTCACAAGGCTTCAGTCGGACCCTAAAAGAGACTCAGAGGAAAGACGCACAAAGCCAGGAAGGCACGAGACACTGGGGTGGCGGGGCAGACTAGGCTCAGCACCATACCGACTTGAACAAAGCGATTCACTCATCCCAGATTCGCTAGAAATTCAGTGAAGGGGGCTGCTGAGCAGTTTCTCAGTAAGCAAAGGATGGCAAGTGAAATGCACAATACCACATCCTGTATTGCAGAGTATCACTGCTTTGGGCTTTATGTCGCGTTGGTGTTTATTTATATTAATGACCTCCATAGCATTTTAAAAGTCACTTTTGACTTCAGTCCCTCAACCATATATTTTTCCTCTGGTCTCAAGGACTTCGGATTTGGGAAGGAACTGCTCTGTCTGTGCGTCTTTGGATGCATGCATGTGCATCGCATTGGTTTAAAACGTAGGCATGTGTGTGGGGCGCCTGGGTGGCTCAGTCGGTTAAGTGGCCGACTTCGGCTCAGGTCATGATTTCGCGGTCCGTGAGTTCGAGCCCCGCGTCGGGCTCTGTGCTGCCAGCTCAGAGCCTGGAGCCTGTTTCAGATTCTGTGTCTCCCTCTCTCTGACCCTCCCCCGTTCATGCTTTGTCTCTCTCTGTCTCAAAAATAAATAAACGTTAAAAAAATAAAAAAAAATAGGCGTGTGTGTATGCGTGTCTATGTCCATATATATGAGAAATATATGTGGATGTACAAATACCATATATACTGAACATAGGGACACATACACACATGCAATGAGTCCCTTGCTCTCTTTCAGGATATCAAAACCTCTAACAGAGACTCTGTATCATATGGTTCTCATATAGTCCAACATTTATAGCACCGGTTAAGTGCTGAGCACAACATGAACACTTAACAGATACTAAAACTGTTTTTCAACTTTAAGAGAGAAGACGTTTAAAAATCCAGTGCCTTTTAAAGGGTCTTAAGTGGCATAAAAATTCAAAGAAATGGAGGCACTGTTTGGTTAATTAGAGCATCTTCTAGTAAAAGCTGGATATGGCTGACTGAACGTTAAGTGGCAAAATGGCAGCTTTTACAAGATAATCCTGAACACAAAAATTCCTGAAACAGAGGAAACTACTTGGAAATATTTCTCTCTAAAGTAATTCAAAATTATGCAGCATTTTCTGAATTTTATTATGCTCCTTAAAGAATGGAAGATTGAAAGAGAAACCACCAGGATTTATTTGAATGACTGAGAAAATATTTTCTCAAATAGTTTACAAGTAGAAAAGGGTGCGTGATTGTGGTAGCGAAGGAAGGAAGGAAGGAAGGAAGGAAGGAAGGAAGGAAGGAAGGAAAAGAGGGAGGAAGAGAGGGAGCAAAGAAACAAAAAGGAAGAAAAGAAACATTGTATCTATGAATTAACTCCAGACCAAAGTATATGCTTCCTTCATTCTTAGGTCATCTTAATTCATTCATGAAACTTCCAGAAGCAATTCCATAATTGAATGGACTACCATAGTCAAAGAAGTTCTGTGGTATTCTTGTCCAAAGGCCAAACACCTTCAAGGAGATTTAAGATTTGCCCTTAGGAGGTGCCTGGATGGCTCTGTTGGTTAAGCACCCAACTCTTGGTTTCAGCTCAGGTCATGATCTCAGGGTTTGTGGGTTTGAGCCCCACATGGACACTATCCCTTTTTACTTATTTTTTTTAATTTTTAAAATATTTATTTATTTTTGAAAGAGAGAGAGAGAGAGAGAGTAAGTGGGGGCGGGACAGAATGAGAGGGAGACAGACTCTGAAGCAAGCTCCAGGCTCTGAGCTGTCAGCACAGAGCCCGACGCTGGGCTCGAACTGGGAGATCATGAGCTGAGCCGACTTCGGACGATTAACTGAGCCACCCAGTTGCCCTGACGCTATCCCTTTTTAAAGTCTTAATCTGCCTCCCATTTGCTGAACACTCAACAGGGAGAAACTAGGTAGCTCTTACGGTTTGCAGAAATTATAGAAAATGCCTAAACAGAGGTATAATGAAGCCCAGGGCCATGCCAGCAGTGGAAGTAAAATTTCTCGTCAGGCCCTCCCTTACTACAGGCCCCTGTAGTGAGGACCTTCAATAACCAAACAGACTCCCAGGGAGAAATGCCAAGGTCTGAAGGTAAAGAAGGTCATCTCAACCCTGCCCAGCGGGGAGCTAGAGGTTGGGTGGCAGAGGGAAAGAAAGGTGGCAGTATTTAACCGCTTCACCCCTGGAAACTCGAACCCATCCTTCCCCACCCCTACCACCACCGTCACCACCTCTTGCTCAACGGAAGGGCTTCAAAGGAAATGGGTGGAAAGGGTAGCTCATGGGCAGGGAGACTGCACACAGTTCTCCAGGCCACCTGGACAGCCAGCTCGGCCAACTCGCTGTCAACTGGTCCCCTCTGGTGGGGCTTCTGCGTCGCCCAAAAGAAAACCCAGTTGGTGGTTAACCAAGGCCTTTGATCCTCTGGTGTTTCCACTATCAGTGCTTTTCCCCTCTTTTCCTGTCTTGCCCCAAACTTTGAAGATAATGACTCTTAAACATTTGCAAGTAATTAGAAGGTGTGGCTGCCAAGAAAAAGTGAGTATTTTTCTTCTAAATGGGAAGAGTGGATGCTTTGGCCCTTCACACATCTCTAATTATATCCCATGTGCTTATTTGGTCTCTGATAAACTGATCTGGCCCCGGTTGGAAAACCACACCTAGGAACTAATGAGCCCATCCTGCAACAATAATAGCCATTAGGAGAGGAGAAGCCAAGTGTCATCATGAGTCAATTACTTGTCATTTACTGACAACTTGCTTTTCAGTTTTAATGCATTAGCTACTGAGGGGAGGGGACTGTAGATTCCCCTACCAAAAAAAAAAAACAAAAACAAAAAACTGATTTAAAAATTTATTATACGCTGTTCCCTTTTTTATTGTGCATGTAAACAACCTGGCTGAAAAGCACTCTATCTACCTTCATTCTTAGAATTGTTCATAGTGTATGTGTTTCATGTGCGTGTGCAATAAAAGGACACATACATATGAAATGTGAGATATTCTTTATTCTCTACTGCTAGTGGTAAAGGGATCCGAAGGGTTAGAAGAAGAAAATATATCAATAAACCAATCAGTGGGATAAACCACCTCACCCATAAGAACCATCCAACAGCTGCCCTCAAGGATAAATATATAAGTGATGGCTTGGCTCATTCAATCATTCTCCCACTTGACTGGTCCATCTCTCAGAGTTGGGAATAATAGATGACAAAATGGTCAAAACCCATGAAAAACAAGCAAAAGGGAAATCTTGGGGGAGGCACGCAATTATCTCGCTCTGTAGGTAGGTTTTTGGCCAACGTCTATGAAGGAAACCTTGCCTCTTATATTTCTATCTCGGATGCAGAAAAGACATTTAAGGTCATTTAGCGCAATTCTTTCGGTTAACAAGGAGTAAACAGAGTCAGGGAGAGGCTGTTTGGATGGCCCAATTTCACACGATCAGTGGATTACACGTTCTGGTCCTCTGGTCCCACCGCAATGATTGCTATCCTGGTCTGGCTGGTCTTGTCTATGTCCCCCAGCCACCGGGCAGGACACCGTGCCTGCCGAGATGACTTGGAGGCTTCACTGCCTGTAGAACAGCACCCGGGAAGCTGTGTTGTTAGATGAAGGCACTTGGAGAGTTTCATGGTGATTTTGTAAAAGAAAACAAACAAAAAAAACGTACGTGGAGACAATTATTAAAGCAGCCAATTGGGGCGCCTGGGTGACTCAGTCGGTTAAGCGTCCAACTTCGGCTCAGGTCATGATCTCACAGTTTGCGAGTTTGAGGCCCACGTCGGGCTCGGTGCTGACAGCTCAGAGCCTGGAACCTGCGTCGGATTCTGTGTCTCCCTCTCTGTCTCTCTCTCTCTCTGCTCCTGCCCTGCTCACACGCTGTCTCCCTCTCAAAAATAAAGAAAGATTAAAAAAAAAAATTAAAAATTAAATAAATAAATAAAGTAGCCAAATGTGCTTCTTCCTCTTCTCAAATATGTGACCATCTGGTGACTCGCCTATTCTCGGAAATTTTTTTAAGGTTTTATTTATTTTATTTTTTTATTTTTGAGAGAGAGAGAGTGCTCACATGGGAGGGGGGGAGGGACAGAGACAGAGAGGGAGGGAGAGAATCCCAAGCAGGCTCCACACTGTCAGCACAGAGCCCATCTCGGAGCTCGAGCCCGTGAACCGTGAGATCCTAACCTGAGCCGAAATCAAGAGTCGGACAGTAAACCCACAGAGCCAGCCAGGCACCCTTGGAATTTTGTTTTCTTTTGTCTTATAACTGTCTCATTGTCTTCACTACTCTAATGTGTGTATGTGTATGCACACGTATACATGTATGCATGTGTGTAAATACACACGTTTTCCTCCTGGCTAAACTACTCAGTCCAGAAAGGCACATGAAAAAAATATTTATCTCACCTTTTTGACCTTAAAAACTGACCACAGCAGAGATATTTTACCTCATGTGCTACTGCTATAGGGTTTCTCAATTTTTTGCCTGAAGGCAGGTCTCTAAGACAAAATAAGGTCTCGGAATAGAGGGGTTTTTTGTTTGTTTGTTTGTTTGTTTGTTTGTTTGTTTGTTTTTGCGGGGGGGGGTACTATTTGTTTTAGTTTTTTGGCAGGAATTCAAAGTAGACAGGTGAGAGACTTTAGGGGCCTTAGGTCATCAAGAACAGAGGTATCCACAGGCACCATCATGAAAAGCAACGTTATTGTTTTGTTTCTTCCTGTTCACCTCATGACCGGTCAGTATCTGTATCCTTAAGGAACATGGGAGTATGAGTCATTTGCAGCATTCGATTAACCTCTTGGAGTGGAAGGAAAAGTCAAAAAACTTTGAAAGCAAAGAAGCCACACAGTAATAAAACTAATAAATACTAAACGCAGCTAGATTAAAAATCCAGGCTTTCTAGATGTCGGAGATATCAGTCATTGTTTTCAATGTTTTACGTGTGTTAAGTCATTTAATGCTCGTGACAGCTGTGTGAGATGGACGCTATGAGTACACCCGCGTAGCAGAGGAGGAGACTGAGGCACAGAGACGTTAAACAACAAGGTTACAAGGTTGGCACTGGACCTGGGATCTGAGCCTGTACTCTTGCACCATATTCCACACTGGCTCCTGATTAAAAGGTAGGCTTGGTTCAAGATACCAGGAAACATCAAGCTGACATTCTAGGAATGGAAAGTTTCTGGAAGCCTCAGGGGCCTCTTCGCTTGAACACTCAACCTACTCACAACCTGATATAAATGAGGTTTGAGAAATCCAGGCAAGACCGGGATGCCTACGGCGATAGAATTTGTGCAGGACACCATCTGTGGAATGGGCTATGGCCTCATCCTGACGCCCATTTGTCCCGAACTAAAGCAGAAATCTCTCTCCCAGGGGTTTCCTCTCTTACTCTCTGTTCCCAAGCCCGTTGGCCCAAGAATTCTCTGAGAAATGTTAATGATGGGATGAGTTTCGGCCAGCTTTTAGGCAGTAACGCTAACCCTGGACAAGGAAAGCAATGGTTCCAGAGAAGTCAGGAGCCTGTGATGCTCATAAACACAGGAGCATCCAGAGAAAAAGAGAGAAACCTAGAAGATCCAGCCAGGGCTGCTTATCAGAGTTCAACCAAACTCTTCCGAGTGAAGAAACAGACACATAAATAACACAAGACAGGCAGTGATAGGGACGCCTGGGTGGCTCATTCTGTTAAGCATCCGACTCTTGAGTTCCGCTCAGGTCACAATCTCGTGGTTTCTGAGATCGAGCCCCGAGTCTAGGAGCCCGCTTGGGATTCTATCTCTCCTCTCTCTCTGCCCCTCTCCCCCACCGCCTGAAAATAAATAAATTAACTTAAAAAAAAAAAAAAAAGACAGGCAGTGATCAATGTGGTTACAGAGGAACAAGCTGGTAGTTGGAATATAGGAAGACAGTTCATGAAGAAATCATGGTTCTTTCTTCCCACCCACCCCTTCCGTTCCTCCTCCCCAGAAAGAGAGGCATTCGGCACGCGTAGTGAACACCAAATGGAATTAGGTCATTTCAAAAAGAAAGCGAATATTTAAATAAAGAGAGGCTTGACGAAGTAAGCCAACAACGTGCCTTCCTGGGTGGGGACCATATAAAACACGCAACGCTGAAAAGTATCAGTTCATCAAAAGGTAATACATGAGTATTGCAAGCTTTTTCCATGATTTGTCTGAATTTACAAACATGTGTGAGTATGTCAGAGAGGTCTGCTTCAGAGTATCTCAGCTTATTTCTGGAAGAAGTTTATCAAATTTTATACCACTTACTATCTTTAATTCAGGAAAGAATATATTCACCCAAGTATTAAAAGGAAGAAAAGAGAGCAAATATACCCCTTTCAAAGGTGTCTTTTAAAGGAATAATAAGCAGACAAACTTTTTCCTTATTAAAGTATAGAAGCACTTTCGAGGCACCTGGGTGGTTCAGTCTGTTAAGCGTCTGACTTCTGCTCAGGTCGTGATCTCACGGTTCGTGTGTTCAAGCCCCGCGTCGGGCTCTGCGCTGACAGCTCAGAGCCTGGAGCCCGCTTTGGATTCTGTGTCTCCCTTTCCCTCTCGCTCTGCCCCTCCCCCCACTCATGCTCTGTCTTTCTCTCTGTGGTTCCTGGGTTCAAGCCCCGCGTTGGGCTCTGCACTGACAGCTCAGAGCCTGGAGCCTGCTTCGGATTCTGTGTCCCCCTCTCTCTCTGCCCTTCCCCTGCTCATGCTGTGTCTGTCTCTCTCTCTCAAAAATAAATAGTAAACATTAAAAAAATTTTTTCAATAAAGTATAGAAGCACTTTAATAAATACTCACATTATAAAGGATGAAGCTACTACCAAATAGAAATTAGCCAGCATAATAATACACCTTTGTATCTCTTAAAGGTTTTATGGATTTTTAAGGTTTTCCAAAAAAACTCACAATTTAAGCTTTCACAGTGGCCCCTAAATATGAAATTCATGAACTGGACGCCACTATCTGAAGCTGAGGGCAGATAAAAAACAGTAAGTTCAAATTTTACCTATACATTTAAACGTTTTATTTTATTGTATAGACTGAGCCTTTATCCCACACCTGTGGACTTTACCTGTTTCAAAAATCTGTATCTATGAATCCAGTAGGGAAGTTGCAGTAATTTTCACAAGATTTTTTTTTAGGCCTTGTATAACAAATGTTTCCATTTGATTCTGACAACACCGTGAGGCATTTTCCAGCTTGACTCTTAGAGAGTCAGTTGTTCAAACTGATAGGGGGAATCTTATCTCTCTCCAAGCTTTTTTTCCCTCAACCAAAGACAATCTTTGACCTACCACAAAGAAACCAGATTGCAAAAAATTCGAATTTTAGCACCTAGCTCAGTAAAATTGCAATGACTCGATTTTCAGGTTTGGTAAGAATTTAGGCCATCATTTGGGCCATTCTTACCCCATTAGGAAAGGGAATTCCCGAGATTCTCAATAAAATGTTGCCTTAGGTTTACATTCGTATATATTAGATAAGTGTGTGTAATATATGTTCAGCTGTAAATCTGATAGACACAAAGAAATAAACTATTAAATTAAGGTATGTGTAGATAATAGGTCTTCACTGTTCAAATGGATGTTTTCCTTTTCCATGTTCAAACAGATCATGTTCCATATTTATCTATCATAGCCCCTGTCAGAGAGGCAGCTTTATAATAAAACATCAGCCAGCACCTCTTCTGTGCCCAACCTTGGCCCTTATCTTTATGTCCTGCTGTTATAGTTAAGACTCTCACGGCCTTGTTGGAGGCAAGAGAATAGAGATGGTTACTGAAAAGTACATGGGCAGTCCATTGTGCATCGAAAAGCGAGAGCTGACTTTCGTATAAAGTAGGTGGGAAGGGGAGGTGGGGGGGGGGAGTAGGTGGGGGGGGGAGGAAGGAAGGAAGAAGAGAAATTATGCTTTGCAAGTAGGAAATTATACAAGTAATTCCATATATTGTATTTTTTTGACCTGTGTATTGTGATAGAAATAAGAATTACTTACTTTGAGACCTCTACTACTGAAAAATTATTTGCTGATCATTAATTTTCATCATCTAAGTCCAGAAAGGCTAGATTAGGAACTAGAAATCTTTACGGTTCCTTCCAATTTTACCTCCCATAGTTACCGAAGTAATTAAAGAGTAACCATGCTGGGCGCCTGGGCAGCTTGGTGGGTTAAGTGTCGGCTCAGGTCATCATCTCACCGTTCGTGAGTTCGAGACCCGTGTCAGGCTCTGTGCTGACAGTCTGCTTTGGATTCTGGGTCTCCCTCTCTCTCTGCCCCCTCCCCCACACACTCTATCTCTCTCTCAAAAATAAATAAACATTAAAATTTTTTTTAAAAATAAAAGCAACCACTACTCCCACTGGTTCAAAGTTAAAAGCTATAACCCCCTGTTAACTAGATTTACTATAGTGATCGTTTTGCAATAGATACAAATATCAAACCATTGTGGGGTACATCCAAAACGAGTATAGGGTTATGTGTGAATCATGCCGTAAAATTCATACATACATACGTAAAACCTATAGGGTCTTCTAGAAAAACATTTTTATGTTTGCCTTCAAGTCAATACACACGTGAATAAGAGAACTTACCATATTGGTTGAGTTGCAAAATGTTCAAAACTAGCCGCGTCTTTGAACTCTATTACTTGAAGGTATTTGTCTTGAAATTGACAACTTGGGCACTTCCTGACGCTGTTTGTCCTCAGACCCATCCTGGAACTCTGTATTTCTACTTCTAAGAGTCATAGTGTTTGCTTTCAGGTGCAGTTCGTAAGACGCATTCCGTCCTCAGCAAAATCAAACAAGTTTGGTTATTAAACCCTTCGATCTTTGAAACTTGCGTTTTGTTGAAAGCCGGCCTATAAAATGGCTCTCTAGCCCAGCTTTTTTATATCAGTTAGAACTTACTTCTCTTCTGCTGTCTTTCGTGGCAACCTCCTTCCTTTGAAGCCTCCTTGCTACTCACCCTGACAAAACTGTGAGAGGCTTGTTTAGAGAACCAAGTTCTAAAGCTCACCCCATCTGATCCTGACAGTGGTGGGAAACGAGCCTAGGATGTTTTCACAGTACAGCGCAGCCCAGACCACTTTCTATTTTATATGCTGCAGTTTCAGCCTCCCTCAGTCAAGGTGTAGAGCAACTATCCTCCAAAATCAGTCTCAAAATCTGATGATTTTTAAATTCTATCAGTGATCCTTCAAAGTTGCGATTTCTGGTATTAAGTCTAGAGCACAAAACTCATCATTTAAAAGTTGCAATTGTTTTTACCTCCTCATTTACGCTTCTCAAACACATCATTTTGCTTATGGCTCAGCTACTATAGTGATATTGATGACTAATAGGAAAAAAAATTGCAGAGGAGAAACAATTCTGGCAAACTGATAGGATGATCAGGAGTAAATAATAATTACACAATAGTGTGACTTGTGCTGATAAAACGTATTGTGCCTACTGAGCCTACAATTAGCACCGACGTTTTTAATACCAGCCAAATTAATTTCATAGTTGACATTTCCAGCACAAAGTATTAGTAATTTGCAGTCTTGTGGTTGCTAATCTCAGCACCACCTACTGATACTTAGGAGAATGTTCAGGGGGCGCCTGGGTGGCTCAGTCGGTTAAGCGTGTGACTTCAGCTCAGATCATGATCTCCTGGTTTGTGGGTTTGAGACCCCCATCGAACTCTGTGCTGCCAGCTCAGAGCCTGGAGCCTGCTTCAGATTCTGTGTCTCTCCCTCTCTCCACCCATCACCTCCCTGCTCACACTCTCTCTCTCTCTCTCTTAAAAATAAACATTTTAAAAAATTAAAAGAAAAGGAGAATGTTCAGAAGTACTAACAACATTGAACTAGAATTTTGGAATTCTAATTTTTATAAAATTACTTAATGGTTTCCTCTTTTTATATTCTTATAAAACACCAACAGTTCTTTGTTTCTTGGAGTCCTCCGAAGTATAATAAATAAATAGATGAAAAGTAAATAAATAAAAAATATCTTAAACACTCTGAACGGAATCGGACAACTGATTGCCCAGGATGGACTATTGCTCAAGGCGGCAGAAGGAGAGACTCAACCTTTTCACTCTTACAAGTCTTGGATTTGCTTAAGCGGAGTGGATTTACAATAGGTTGTCTTTAAGAAAACGCAAGGGTCCTGGAATAAGACAGGTGTCCCCTAGAGACTGGAATGTGGGAATGAAGCCCTCCAAGCCCCCAGCCAGGTGGATAGCACAGGGAACTGACCATACCCGCGGCCTCTTTAGAACAGGGAAGAGTGAATGTTGTTATTGTCATTACGGAACGAGCCCTGGATGAAAAAGGGAGGGTACCGTATTTATTATCGGATTCCTGGAGGTGAAAAGTGCTGTGGTGAGTCTCTAGGCGGGAGGGGCCCCTGTGAAAATTAGAATAGATTTTGCTGATATTAGGATGTGTTTCCTGCTTGATCAGAATAGAGAGCAAGGCTGCAAGTATGCAAAGCAGGAATTTCCAAACGTGTCCCAGGATGAAAGCATTTGTTTCATTTCCCGAAGCCACATCATACCTGGAAAAGGATGGGCAAGGGTGTAGCAGTTGGAGCTGATGCACAGTGGGAAGGAACGGCACAAAGTCTGCAGAGCAAACTGGTAAAACTTGGAGGTTCGCCAACAGACTATGCAAGGAGCTGCATTATCTGGAGAGTAGAGCACTCTTCCCGCAGCCCCGGCCAGTTTCCTTCTCTCTTGGGGCAACAGAGCTGTGTCCGGACTAGCTGTGTCCCAATCCCCAGTGAGATTTTCCCAGATCCTGGGAAAGAGCCCAGGATCTGTAAGCTAAGATTCAGCTCCAAGACTGGCCCTTCCTAGCTGTTTGACTTTGAGAAAGTGATATATTCGGCCTCAGTTTCCCCACTATCTGGGCACTTGGGTCACTTGACTGTTCATTTCTTTCATTGTTGTGGCTTCTGTTTTCCTTTCCCCTATGTTGGAAGACGTTGCTCTGAAGTCAACTGGTATCTTGTGTAGGAGAGATGTGGAAAGTCGCCTGTAAAGATGTGATTCCCTTTCAAAAGTCGTGGTATTTCAACCACTCCAGCCTGTTTGCTTAAGTTATTGAGATGCTTTTTAATAATATTGTCACATAAATAAAAACATTGAAATGAATCTGATGAAAGGTGGATTTTATTTATTTTATTTCTGCCTGTATTTCAATCAGTGTGCTGGCTTTCTATTTATCTGAAACGAGGGAAAACAATCATGTCCTACTGATTGGAAGTCTGTTCATGGAACTTTTAAAAATCAGGGGCTGACTCGGAGACATTGTTTTTATTGAGTGTAGAATTCTAAAGGTATTACGCTCTAGAAAACATAGGACAACTAAAGGAAATTCGGTGTGTTTTGGAAGCAAAAAACTGCAACATCAGGTGCCCCACAGGACTGAAACTTAGGTAAAATTTTTGTATAATACGTATAATATTTATATATAATTCAATGTAATAATTATATACACTATATAATGTGCAATATGTAATATATATAATTCCATATAATAATCATATATACACTATATAATGTACAATATGTAATATATATAATTCCGTATAATAATCATATATACACTACATAATGTACAATATGTAATATATATAATTCCATATAATAATCATATATACTATATATAATGTATAATATGTAATATATATAATTTAGTATAATAATCATATAAACTATATATTATGTACACTATGTAATATATAATTCAGTATACTAATCATATATACTATATATAATGTACACTATTATAGTTATAGATACTATATATAATATAAAACATATAATTCAGTATAATAATCATATACACTATATATAATGTACAATATTATATTTATATATACTATATATACAATATATACAATATACACACAATATATACAATATACAATACTATATACACTATATAATACAATATAATAATTTTATATACTATATATTATATATGTATATACTATATACTATACTATATATGTATATACTATATATTATATATGTATATGTATATACTATATATTATATGTGTATAATTATTATATTGTATTTCTCAAAAAATAAGGTTTTTTTTTTAATATAGGAAATTGCATATTTTTTTCATAGCACCCAGGCAAATTAGGTAAGGGTTGTCCTCTGCTTCATATTTTAAAGTGGAAAATGAAATACAGGCAGAAAGCAAGGCAGAAGCACACTGCAAGTCTCCTAACCTCCTACTCCAGGGCTCTTCGTACTAGTTTTAGGATTATCCATACATTTTTCTGGTGATCTTGGCCATCTGTCGGTTGAACGCAAATGACTTCCTGGTAGAAAGTTGCTTATTTAGAATCACAGGCCATCAGGCCTAAGAAGTTTCATTGCAGGAAAGTGCTGTTCACCTACAGAGGAAGTAACCAAAGTAAACTAGTACAAACGACTACAACACTTTATCAATGTCAGATAGTTATTAACAACAGCACCGAGCCAGAGCCTAGGTCTTCTCATTCCAAGGCTTTATCTTAGAAGGTTGTCCCCCCAGGATGCCAATTTTTTTTTTATACAGGAAGAATTCAGTGCATTTCCCTAAGTGCCTGAATTTCCCCGGTGAGATTTCCGTAGGGAAAATAAAATTCAAAATTCATTAGTAGTGAACTTGGTTCATAACAAATTCAGGATATCCCACTTTAAAAATCTGGCTACAATAAAATTTAAAAAGAAATAAATAATAATTTGGTTAGAACCAGTCCTCGTGTCTTATTTTATTTACTACATTTCAATTCTTTAGTTCAGTCTACTACTTTTGACCCCTGAATTATTCAGTTTTTTTGGAGGTGCCTGTTTAATCTACCTTAACATAGGACCCCGTCAGCCTTTTCTCTTGGTTCTTTGTGATAAGGGGTTGGTATTGAGTGGTAAACCTTGGGTGAGAAAAGTCTACCAAATATACTCAACTTGTCTTTAGCAGGCTAAAGACACTATAGTATCTCTTGTGCATTTTGCCTGGCATTTCATGCCTTGCCATTTCTGTTCAATGTTTTGTAAAATGGAAAATTTGTGTCGCATGCTAGCCAGACGTTACTATCCTTAACTTTTAATGAGTGTTAACAGTGCTCTAGGCACTACACAAAACACCAAAAGGAGCATCACCTCTACTTAGTCTATCTAAATAATAGATTGAAGAACAGGTTGCACGTGTGGATATATTTTAATCAATATGCGTTTACTGCTGCTGTAAATTACATGAAAACACAGCTACTTCCCAGGTGTCATTACCACCCACAATAACCCAATGGGCATTCTCCCACTTTATGTTGTTAACTGTTCCTGAAAAGTTGCACGTAAATCAAATAATGTTAAATGCTGTCAAGGAACCCATTATCCTATGAAGAACCCTTTTACGAAGCAATAGGTAGCTTATTATTAACTTACTGAAATTTGGTATAAAATTCTGCGGTTTTCTTCTGTAGTCATTTATTTTGAATTCCGGGAATATATACAATTCATTTTTTGTTTCATTCAACGTTGTTAAATCCCCACTATCATCGAGGCAATATAAAACAGAGTGCCTCTTTTCAAAATAGGAGTAAAAAGCCATAGACACCTATCATGCAAGGGAAAAGGGATATACTCCAAAAATTATAACGACTATTCTAGGGATACTAGAAAAATTCACAGTGGGAAAAAAAACTGACAGCAAATGAATAATGCATTTTTACAGAAATTCGAACATACTTTTTATATCCAAATAAAGGTGACTGATATTAAAATTTGTGTAAGCTTTTACTTTTATTTTCTACCCCCCCCCCCCCCTTTGGTTTAGCTTTCTGGCAACTTTGTCTGGATGAAATATTTAAATCCCCACATAAACTCACTGTACCTGACTGGAGAGCACATGACTCATTCATTCATTCATTCACCAGATATATGGCATCGCTGGGCTGTGCCATGACATATGTAAACCAGCTATTTGGGTCAGCTGGTAAAAGTGTCTCTTAATTTAAAATGACCTGTTTGTTAATTGCTTTCCACCCAAGTCGTTCTGTTCCTGCACTTTGAACCCTAAAGGTAGTTTGGAGTAAATGTGTCTGGGAACCAGAGGTAATTAATTAATGCAAGCAGGCAGTCGTGGCTGCAAAAGCCCGGATGGAGCGGGCAAAGCCCGGACCCGGTGTCTGTGCTCCAAAGAAATGATCCTGATGGTCTCTTGTTGGAATTCCCCAACCCCCCCCCCCCCCCCCCCGCTTTTCCTTCTGCCGCCTGGTTGCAGGCTACAACTGGAACCCTCTGCCAAAGCGGGCTCTCCCATCAACCCTCTGGCACACCGTGTTGATCAGTAGATAAAACCTTCCCAGCGGTCACAGCAGCCGCTGCCGTCGACTGAGCCACAGCAGCGAGCGAGCAGCTTGGCGGGGCTCACTAACTGCCTTTCCACCTGCCGTCACCTCCCTGGGTCCCCCCAGGTTCCTCTCGTGGCGGATAGTCATGCTCGTTGCTTGACCTTGGGCCTTTCAGCTGGCTGGCTTCCAGAAAGTTCCTCCTATGACAAGGTGTGCTGAAGGTCGTGTTCACGGCCTTCGGGCACAGAGCAGGGGATGGGAGAGAAAAATCTGCCGCAGTTACCTACCTAGCTGCCCCGGTTATTCCCTCCTGGGCGGCCTGTCTCCCCGCCCAGTACGCTGGGTCTGGTGACAGACCAGACTGGGACCACCTCCAGGATAAACGAAAGCAGCAAAAAATTAAAACAAAACAAAACAAAACGAACAGAGGAAACGAATTGTATTTCTCCAGTGTATCAAAGCTTATGTTGCTGCATACTCAAAAAAAAAAAAAGAAAAAGAAAAAGAAAAGAAAAGAAAGAAAAAGAATTTTTAAAAAAGACTGACCTGCTAGCTATTTAAACATGACTGTAACATTTTAAAACATAGGTGACACACACAGGTTTTATCTGATTGATGCTTCTCTAACTCTCTGAAGTCCTCGGGCCATCTAGAAAGTTATGTCAATTTATAATTTTCCAGTGACTCTGAGAATGAGTGTGTGTGTGTGTGTGTGTGTGTGTGTGTGTGTTTTCCCAAATGAGGAACTGGCATCACGACAACGGTTGCTCCAATATTCCTTGCTATGGCTGACAGCAAAAATTGCACTCAAAGATTGAGCGGAGGTAGAACCAGCCAGACTAGTTTTCCCACAACATGTGCTACGCCCTCTGAGAAAAGCTGCTTTTTCTTGGCAAACTCATTTTTGCTTTAATGTAGCAGGAAAGCATGTGTCATAATGGAGCGATTATGCCCAGTTTCACCAGGGCTGGGAATGGGGGGGGGGGGGGGGGGCGGGGCGGGGGGGAGGTGCTTCAGAAAAAAAACCGGAGGAGGCTTTCCAGAATTCAACCCAACATTTTGCCAAAATAATAGATTTTTGATGAAATACTTGTATTGATACCATACCTTTTTTTTCCCCAAGATCCCTCTTTCCCAAGGATTTCTAATTATGTCTCGTTTTTGGACCTTAAATACAGAGCCTTTGGCTCTGTATCTTAACTCAAAACAAGGATAATATTGGCCTACACTTCTAGTCACTAAGTCAAGCAAAAATTTGTGTTTTGTTTCTGTTTAAAAAAAAAAAGCTTCCATTTTCACTTTTTTTTTTTTTATTTTAGACAGAGAGAGAATACGTATGCAAGTGCGGGAGAGGGGCAGAGGGAGAGAAAGAGAATTTCAAGCAGGCTACACGCTCAGCACAGAGCCCGACACCGGGCTTGATCCCATGACCCCGGGATCATGACCTGAGCTGAAGTCGAGTCAGACGCTCAACCAACGGAGCCACCCAGGGGCCCTTCAAACCTACTTTTTTGTTTCATCTTTACAATAACCCTGGTGAGAAACTGTCTACCTTTTGCAGGTGTGGTAAGTGAGGCTTGGATTTTAAAAATGACACTCACCCTGGCTAATAAATGGTAGCCCTAGATGTAAACACAGCTCTTCTGCTTTCAGACGGCAAGTTCCATTTTGCGCTGAAAATTCTCCACTTTTCCTTAGCCTCTCTGGCCTGGTGATGGTGCAGGGCCAGCCTGAGCCCCTGCTCCGGAGACACCTCCACCTTCGGGCCCGGGAATTTAACCAAACTGGCCTGAGAGCGGGGGGTGCTCTGCCAGGGAATTCGTGTTGGTGACAAAGTTGGCTCTTTGTCACACTCTGTGAATCCATCATTGTCTTCTTTCTTTCATCCCTTAGATTCAGGACTGGCCTTAAGGCAGAGCAAAATGCCAATTCCACTTTGTAGGTTTTTGTTGTCTTTAATTTTTTATAACCATTTTCACCAAACAAGGTCACAAGCAGCCTCTGTGTCACACAGTTACTTACGTACTCGTTTGATTAACCAAAAACGTATGAAAGGTTAGATATGTTCAGGACTGTAGAGGTCTGGGCTGCAGTTTTTATTTTAGGGTGATTCACTTCCCATAAGTCGTAACTGATAATCATCCTCCAAGTTAAAAACAAAACTGTCTGGAATATATTATAAACTTGCCACGACACCTGCCTGTAGTTGTAAATTGGGGTTTTCCTTTTCAGAATCACCCAAAGGAGTAATGATCATTTTCACAGCTCTGAGGTTAGAAGAAGCCTCCCTCCCAGATCAGATTCCTGGAAGGATGTTAAAATTCATCTTCCTAAGTGAATACAATTCACTTTCATTCCTTTAATACACAGTGATCCCCATTTCTTCTGTCCCTGCTTTTAGAATCCCGCCTGACATTCGCAAAGCGTCCCTTCCATCCTGCATTCACTGCACACCTTTCTTCCTCTCATCTTTAAAAGGCTTCCTAGGGGCACCTGGGGGGCTCAGTCGGTTGGGCGGCCAACTATGGCTCAGGTCATGATCTCGCGGTCTGTGAGTTCGAGCCCCGCATCGGGCTCTGTGCTGACAGCTCAGAGCCTGGAGCCTGCTTCCGATTCTGTGTCTCCCTCTCTCTCTGCCCCTTCCCTGCTTGCTCTCTGTCTCTCTCTCTCAAAAATAATAAACATTGAAAAAAAAATTATAAATAAATAAATAAGTAAATAAATAAAAGGCTTCCTAAAAATCCCTCCTCTATGAGGACTTCCATGACTAAGTCATGAGGAGGCCGTACGTGAAGGCACACCCTTTCACACAATAGCACCACGCACACACCATCTGGAATATGCAATCCAGAAACTGTCTTTCACTGTCCTGCCAAGCACTCTGGCCCTAGATGGAGAGATAAAATTATATGTAAGGCCTGAGCAGTGCTCAGAGACTGGTTCCAAGCTAAGGCTCCCTTGTATTTACATTGTGTGTCTTTTCCAAGACGCCCAGAGTGCTCTGTAAGTACCCTGCACATTTTTTTCACAACTTCTCTTTGACATAGGTTGTCAACAAACACCATTATTCACAGACAGGAGCTGAAGGCGACAGAACTTTGGGGAAGTTGGGTGGCTACCAGAGACAGAGAAGGACACAGATTGTGCACCAGACCACATGCTCAGAGCAAACCATGCACATAAGCAGGGACTCCAATAAAATACAGTCACTCAAAGGACAGAGCAAAGTAGCCAAAAATAGAAAGAAAGAAAGAAAGAAAGAAAGAAAGAAAGAAAGAAAGAAAGAAAGAAAGAAAGAGGAAGGAAGGAAGGAAAAAAGGAAAGAAAGAAAGAAAGAAAGAAAGAAAGAAAGAAAGAAAGAAAGAAAGAAAGAAAGAAAGAAAGATAGAAAGAGGAGGGAAGGGGGGAAGGGAGAGGAGGGAAGGCAGGGAAAGAGGAAGGAAGAGAGAACAAAGAGAAGAAAAGAAAGCCAGAACAAACTCTTTTCTGCACCCCTAATAATTTCGGTGGACAACTCCTATGTAGGTTCAAAATGATGTTAATCAAATAAAATTGACTCCAATATAAGACACTCTGACACTGAGACAGAAAGGACAGCACAGAGAAAAGGCACAGTCCGGCCACCATCATAAACCGTTTCCTTTCCCTGGCCTTCTTGGGAAGACATCATTTAACTTACCTGAAACTTCTAGACCTGGGTCACTCAGTTTTGCCAGGGGCATGAACATATCTTTGGTACTTTTCTGGACAAAAGAGGAGGAATGTTGCCTTCATAACCTTCCCGTGTGAGACCGGACCAAAAGTCAGGGCTGCAAGACACATAACCCTAAGCTGCTTCCTTCCACCTTTTCTTAGACACGGAGTGGATTTATCTTTTTCGCATTTATTCTGGTTTTGTTTGGTCTATTTAGGGATAATATAAATAATGATACATTTCCTACAGCAGAAACCTCTCTAGTACATCTGTTGATTACGACAGATGCTCCATTACGATGGAAAACCTGCCCCCATATTCAAGTCAGGGCGTCCTTGCTGGATGTGTTCCAGAAGGCGGCTGCTCCTTCGTCACACGAAGCTGGGTGCCCCTCACGGTGACTGTACGTGGAACACTAATTTCAGCGGAAGCCCGTGATAAGAGGTGATCTCATCTCAGGCTTCTTAAGTATACCATAAGAAGCAGAAGGCATTGGGCCCTACCTGTCTTCTCTCTGCTTGTATGCCTTTCCTTTAAAAATGTGCCCTTCTTTGAATGGATGTCTTTTGTGGTAAGGAAATTCATTCAAAAGTCATAGTCTATGACTTTAGCCGCTTCCAAAGACAGGGGTGAAGGGAAAGCAACATATTCCTTTCTCTTCAGTGAATAAGGATTAAGAGCTATTTTACTCATTTCATTATTGCTGACATTTCTATTCTTCCCCCCGATTTTAAGCGAGTGATTCAGATTTACTTCATTTCTTGAGAAAACCTCATTTTTTCAATCATCCTTTCAGAAATTTAGAAGGAGTCCACATCCATATATTTTGCACGAAGAGGAACTTCCTCGCCAAATACGTTGTGGGGTTTTTTTGTAAGTTTCACAAAGCATTTTTGTATGAGTTACTCTTTTTTTTTCTGGAGTCTTTGAAAAGAAACTAAAACCTGTTCTCTAGGTAAATATTTCTGTTCGATAAAGAAGGAAAAGATTTTCTCATCCTTCCCTTTCAATTTTATTGTTGCTTAAAAAAACTGTGGTTGTTTTTTCATTTGGGGGGTTTTGTTTTTTGTTTTTGTTTATTTTTTTGGTCCAGATACTTTCTTAACATCTACCGTGTGCTCTGTGGGTTTGACCTAAGAGAGTGCCAGTGCCTTCCTCGCAGGCCTGGGGGAGACCTCCAGTCATAGGCCCACAGGGACCTCAAGAGCTTGGAGATCTCCAAGGGGGGAGAGGACAGATGAACCCTTGGTCCCTACTCTCCCCCACCCTATCTCCCCAGAGTGTCTTTGCTTCTGTTTATCATCAGCCCAAGGCATCAGCCCTGCCTTGTTCATTCCCTACCCTTTCTTCCACATCAGCGTCCCTTTCAGCTCCAGGGCTCTGTTGGCAGGGATGGGGCTGGAAAAAGAGAGAGAGAAAAGGAGAGATTATGGTGCTCATCACCTCTAAGTGGGTTCCTACTCAAGGCTAAGGTCAGCATCAACTTCCAAGCAGCCTCCAAAGGACCCTCGAGGGAAACCCCTCTTCCCAGGTGGTGAACGAGCCTCAGGGTTCCTGACCGACCCCACCTCCTGGCAGATCCCATTCTTCCTTTAAGGGACTCTGCTCCACTCCCTTTTTTTCCTCTCCTCTGGTCTCTGCCTTCAACACGAACACCAAGACGTTCTGTGGACATCTTTCAGATGTCCAGCGAAGGGACTGGAAGGGGCTGGCAGACAAGGATCAACACAGAAGCAATATCAGAACAGCCAAACACACTTTCCAGTATCTAGGACTTGATGGGAGGCTCGCTTTTTCCCCTTTGACACTGTTCATAGAAGCCCATGGGCTGAGGCTTATCTGAGAGGACATGACATTAAAAACCCCAAAGTAGGGGGGCACCTGGGTGGCTCAGTTGGTTAAGCATCTGACTTAGACTCAAGTCATGATCTCATGGTTTGTGAGTTTGAGCCCCGCATCGGGCTCTGAGCTGACAGCTTGGAGCCTGGGGCCTGCTTCAGATTCTGTGTCTCCCTCTCTGTCTCTGCCCCTCCCTGCTGGCACAGTGTCTCTCTCTCTCTCTCGAAAATAAGTAAACATTAAAAAAAAATTACAAAATAAAAAAAAACCCAAAGTAAAGCAGAGTAAATGCATCTAAAGATTGGGGCCATCTTAGAAGTGCTAAATTGAGTTAGAGAATGATCTTACTATTTTTCACTGAATAAGAAGCTTATATGTGGAATCTAAAAAAACAAATGACAGGTGCCTGGGTGGCTTAATCGGTTAAGCATCCGACTTTGGCTCAGGTCATGATCTCACAGTTCGTGGGTTCAAGCCCCGCATTGGGCTCTATGCTGACAGCTCGGAGCCTGGAGCCTGCTTCAGATTCTGGGTCTCCCTCTTTCTCTGCCCCTCCGCCCCAGTCTCTCTCAAAAATAAAGAAGCATTAAAATTTCTTTTAATAAAAAAATAAAAGAGGGGCTCCTGGGTGGCTCTGTTGGTTAAGTGTCTGACTTTTGATTTGGGCTCAGGTCATGATCTCATGGCTCTCGTGGTTCGTGGGATCGAGCCCCGCATTAGGCTCTGCACTATCAGTGGGATTCTCTCTCTCCCTCTCTCTCTGCCCCTTCCCTGCTCACACTCTCTGTCTCTCTCTAAATAAATAAACATTTTCCAAAAAATTTTTAAAAGAAAACAGTGATGTTAGACTCCCAAGTAGTCTTGGTCTTGGAGAGCCAAGGGGCTGTCCTGTGACCCACTCCGCTCCCTCGGTTGAGTCACTACTCCCATCCTGGTGGCGGGGGGACTTGAGACCACCAAAAGCCCTGATAAGAAGCCTGAAAAGATGGAAAGAATCCAAGTGAATCGCCTTCATTTATTTTACCAACAAAACTTCATTGTCAGATGCATCGGGAGAGAGAAAAGGCCGAAGTCATGGGAGTGAAAACCAGGGTTCCAAGGTCCAAGTCATTTCAAGGTACAAGGTGAATTTTTAAAACAGTTTTCAAAAAGCTTCAATCTTTCCCTAAGCTCTGCCTGTGTGCATATTTATGTACCGTCAGCTCGCCTATAGTTCAACTGCAAGTAGTTAAATGCTAATTAGAGCTAGGTCGCACCAATCAGCTTTGTAAAACGCAAAAAGGTGCCAGGTAGGGTGTCCCCTGGCCTGGCCAACTGACAGGCCTTTCCCATCAGTAGTCCATAATTTAGGATGTGGCCTCAGGTGGTTCTTGATCATCTCATTAGAGCTACAGTGAGAAGCTCACTAGAGATTTAAATTCTCAGGCAGGAGGCCCCTCAGGCTAAGGTGAAAAAGCCCAAGAACTCAATGCCATTACCCCATTAAATGTGGGATGAAAAGTAAGCTGGAAATTGAGCTGGTTTGAAAACCTGGCAGAAAAAAAAGAACTGAGAACCACCCAGAACTGGCCCCTCCCAGAAGGATCTGACATTTGGAACGCAAAGCTATAGCACGGCTCAACCCAGAGGTATTCTGGAAATGAGTAAGAAGAAAAGGCAAAGAATCCCAGCACCCAGAATATCAGAGCCTATAAGACCAAACTATCTAAGAAAGAGAAAATTAAGCATCTAAGCCTATGTTCTACCTAAGATTAATGTTTGAGGCTTTGTTTGTTACATCATTCTACTCTGAGTTCATGTACAGTCTACTAATTGGCTTGAGACCCACCCCCCACCAAGCCTTCTCATTTCTTCTTTTCCAAGACTTTCTTCCCAACCTAAAGAATAGCCAAGGTATCTCTACGGTCCCAAAAAGCACATAGTTGGAACATGTAGGAGGTAATTATCACCATACTTGAGTAGGTCAAGCAGTGGCCCCGATAACTCAAAAGAAAATGCTTATCTAATTTTATTTTTTAATGTTTTCATTATGTTCATTTATTTTGAGAGTGTGTGTGTGCGTGTGTGTGTGTGTGAGTGGGGAGGGGCAGAGAGAGAGGGAGACAGAATCCGAAGCAGTTTCCAGGCTCTGAGCTATCAGCTCGGAGTCGGATGCAGGGCTCGAACCCATGAATGTGAGATCGTGACCTGAGTTGAAGTCAGATGCTCAACCGAGTGAGCCACCCAAGTGCCCCTAATTTTAGAGTAAAACAAACAAATGTTAAAAAGTCATAAGCCCAACGGCAAGACAAGGAGATGAAAACAAATCAATCTATTTAAAATCGAATCCTTGGTACGGTGCCAGCATTAAAGATAGGCTTTAAAAAAAACCAAAACCCTCCATCTTTGAAGGAAACTACATATCAACAAAATCTAGGAAATACCAGATAGGGATTTGGATGGGGCTGTTTTCTCCTACACACTAAAAATCCCATGTCTGAGGCACTCCAATTCCTAAAGGACAGCTTCCCCAGCACCCACAAGAAATGTCCCATTGAGCTCTGTGCTGGCAGCACAGAGCCTACTTGGGATTCTCTCTCTCCTTCTCTCTCTGCCCCTCCCCCACTCACGCTATCTCTGTCTCGCTGAAAATAAATAAATAAACTTAAAAAAAATTTTTTTGAGAAAAATTTTAAAAATATGTTCCATTCAGGAGACTCCAGAATAGACCAGCATTACGCAATTTCACTTATTGGAAGGTTAGTGCCCCTAGAGATGACCCCTCAAAGTGAAAAAGGTTAAAGATCAACTCTAGCCAATGCTGAAACATCAACTCTAGCCAATGCTGGATTAATCTAATGTTACACAATATGAAAAAAACCTTGAACATGATCTCATCATGGACATGCCCAAGGTTTATTTAAGTAAATAGATCTCCACCTATATTACTTGGGCTGTGTGCCACCGCTAAAGCATTGGAAATTCTACCTCTCGGAGCATCAGTACTGGTCCTGCTGTAGGGTGACGTGGTGGTGGTTTAGATGGGAGATTTCCAGAGGGGCATCAAGGAAAAAAAAGAAGAAAAGAAGAAAAGAAAAGAAAAAAAAAATAGATATATATATGTATATGTACACACACATAAACACCATATCCTAGAAAGAACACTGGACAGTTGACTATTGCCCTAAATATTTTCTGTGGAGCACAAATAGACCAGAAGATGGTAATAGGTCCTTGCCTAATCCCAAACCCACATTGCCCATTGGTGATGTAGACAATAAGCCTGGAGAAGACTGTCCCCTAGAAGGGGGAGACCTAGTAACATCAGTGGATATTCTTCAATGATCTTTTTCACAGAATTGGACCCTCGATATCTCGGAAGGATTTTTTAAGTTCACAAGACTCTCCATAAAGATCAGTCTGCGTACCTTAGAAGACCTCTCATTTATGTCTCATGTAAGCGTTAATGTTAGGGCCTCTTGGACATCCACTTTTTAAATGTTTAAGTAAATCTGTTACCTGGTAAAAAGTGAGTAATAAAAATAGTCATCATTTATTGAACACTTATTATGTGCCGGCCATGGCTCTAAGTCCTTTATCTATTAGGTCATATAATCATCACATAACTCTATCTATGAGGAAAAAACTGTATCTCAAGATGAGGGAATTGAGGCATTAAAAGACCAGGTCCTTTCAAAAGGCTACACAGCTAATAAATAACGAAACTAGGGCTTGGATCCGGATAAGGCATTCCAAAGTCGTGCGTTTCTCGCTCTGAGAGGTCCAGAAAATAAAAATAGCTACACAAGGTATTGAAAAACTGGCCCCTTTTCATGTATAATAACTTTAATTCTGTTTCCTCTCAACAGAGACCATGAAGTACAGGGAGTAACTGCACATTCTAGCAGGAGACTGCCCATAAATTCCCGGCTGCCACTTACCGGTTCCACGACCTGCTTACGATAGACTCTGTGACGTAAGTCACCAAATTGTTCTGTGCTTCAGTTTCCTCATGTGTGAAATCGGGATAATGATGCTAATGGTTCCTACCTTATAGGGTCGTTGTGGGGCTCAAATAAGTAAATACACAGGAAGCACGTAGAAGAGTGTCAGACACATAGTAAGGGCTATATAAGCATAAACTATTGTCACTAAGAATTTGAGTGAGAAAGCGTTCGTCCAAAATGCTTTCAAGAACCATCACTGAATACATAATAAGCATTCCTTTCAGTGACGTAGTCCTACATTTCCAAAAGTCACCACTATAATACAGGACCTACCCCAGAACACTAAATCCCCCCTTTCCATGAAACCCGGATTCTTTCCCTAGTGATGGTAGAGGTCATGGGCACTGTTGGTGAGGAAGGGGTGAGTGAGCAGAGGGAGGACAGGCCTCTGCAGGAGAGCAAGAGGCTGACCACCGCCATGGCAGAGACAGGGTCAGGAATTGATTTCAAATCAGGTTCTTAAGGATAATGTTGAGGATAATTATAATCATTATTGTTATTGTCATTATACCTTGCAATTACCTTGGCTTAATTAATTCAAGCTTGTGAAGTGCTTTGAGATCCTCAGATGAAAGGTGCCAAGAAGAAGGGTCATTATTTTTCTACTCCTTTCATCCAAGGTGATTATAGCTCTTCATAAGCATTAATTCATCCTCATAACAGCCCTAGAACGTAGATAAGTGTAGGAGTCATCCACACTGGGTCCAAGAGAGACATTTACCCAAGGGGTTTAGTGGGAGCCGTTCAGTAGTCAGTCTGGCTGGTGGGAGGCCCCCAAATCACAGGGCTTTGTGACTTGAGCACCTGAAATCTGGGCAAGCCTGTTTTCTGAAGGCTTGAACCAAATGTGAAAGCTTTGTTCAAATTTGTTACATGGAATTTGCAACAGTTCAATGAGGGACAATACTGACATGGCCCAATTTTTTAAAATGATTATGCAGTTTATAGCCAGAGAGATATAGCCTCAACTTCTTTGTCATGAGGTGACGAGTAGAGAAAAATAAAACCCTTATCGATTATTTGCCAATGACCAGGCAACTTGAGCATCATTTTCTCATATTCTGTAGTAAAGGATTTTCCCGAGGTCACAAAACTATGGAGCCTAAACTTAGTTCAAAACCATAGACTGAGTCTGATTTTCACTAAGATCTGTTAATTGTGGTCTTTTTCCCTGCCGTGAATGCCCCCCCTCTAGGATGAAGGGTACGTGTGAATAAAACACTGTGAAACAGGAATTGTAGAGACAGAAGTAAATACTCTTTTCAATAGAACTTTTGGAGAGATTTCTCTGACTTCAAATCCATTTTTAGCACAAATATCCAATGCGCAAAAGATTTGTTACAAGTAGGTTGTGTTTCCTCCTGACTCCCAAGGAAAGAGAGAGCATTTGAGAAAGGATTTAGAGGCATGTTGAATCCACTTGTGTTCCTTTATTATTGAAGGGTTGGGAGTCTTGTTCCTTTTGTTTAGAAGTATACACGAATGTGTGATAGCCTGGTGTACATCAGGCTGTGTCTTAAGACCACAGCAGGAAATCAGGCAGTTCCTGTCCCTGCTGTCACAGAGTGTCCTCTGTGTCACATCTCTGTCCTCTTTGCAAGAGGTGGCTGCATCCTGGGAGCAGTACTGGTAAGGATGAGATAGACAAGCTACCTAATCTGTTTGGAGCTAGACCACACTTAACAGGCACAAGAAACATTATTACTACACGGTCACAAATACTGATGCCTATTATTTTTATTATTATTACCATTACTATTGCTGCTGCCATCAAATATAATAAACATAATTACCATTGGCCATTCATCAAGAATTACAAAGCACAACCTCAAAACAGGCTCCACCAAAGGTTTATGACTTAGATAGGCAACAAATGAAACCCCATCTAAGAACCACAGTTTGAATGGCCAGAATCTGTTGGGGTTTTTTCACCACAGATTGCTTTTCAAAGAATGGACAGAATTGCTCACTAAATGTGTTTGCAAGCCAAAGGTCTGCTTTCTCTGTCAGTAGAAGGAAATCCTTCAAGACACTTCTCTACTGCCTTTCCCAGAACTTCTTGGCATATAGTAAGTGTTCAGTAAAATGTGTTGCCCTCAAACAGAACTACATCAACACATGTGTTCTAGGTAGAATAATTTATTTAGGGCTAAAGGGTCACTAAGACAGGGGCGCCTGGGTGGCTCAGTCAGTTCAGCATCTGGCTCTTGATTTCAACTCAGGTCATGATCTCATGGCTCGGGAGCTCCAGCCCCACACTTGGGGTTCTCTCTCTGTCCTTCTGTCTCTGCCCCTCCCTTGCTCTCTCTCCCCCACTCAAAAAACAAATAAACTACAAACATTTTTAATAAAAAAATACAATAAATAAAAATAAAATGTCACGAAGACAAAGACTCATTTTTAAAATGCACATCAAGAAAAAGTAAAAAAATAAATAAAACGTACTTCAGTAGTTACATTCATGCTCTATGCTTGAGATTGTATCGGGCCCTTTCCAATGGTCCTTCACTGATTACCAGTTGTCATAATTCTAAGTATCATGAATTGTCAAAATCCTAAGACTCGAATGTCATCTCACCAAAGGGCTGATGTCCCATTAGCCACTATGCTAATCCCGACGTGTGCAGACATCCTAAAATGAGTGGATGAATGATACCCTAAAAGAACCAGTTTGCCGTGCCAGCCCAGCACATGACAAGGCCTCTTTTCCAATCTCAGTTCATTAAAGACTGAAAACCTTCCCCCACGGCACATATGAAACGCCCTCTCAAGAGACGTGTTTATGGCAAGTGTTCGAATACACGCCACCAAGGGTGACAGTGTGGGAGAACCCAGCTAACATTAAATGACACTAAACTCACCAAATAACAAGCAAAATTACTAATGCTCACCTAATGTTCATCTCTAAAGGGTTCCACTGCTTTACTTAATAATTTAAGAAGTAGTCCATCAAAGTTGCTTGGATCTAATTAGTATGAAAGAACCAGGCCTGTCTACCTTTCGATACTCTAAGTACCGTCTTCCCATCAAGAACAACTTTAATTTGTTCGGTCAATTAGCTTAGGAACGTACAGATAGATTGACCTGCCTCCTGTTCACCTGTAAACACATTGTGGCCATCATGCTCCATCTGCCTCATCAGATCCATACTTCACCCCTTTTTACCCTGTTCTGTAGGCTGGGCGGCTTACCTCTGTAGACCACGACTCGTGATTTCCCTTGGCCTCTGACTTCTGGGTGGGTTTGGTCAACGTGAAGGACCTGAGAAATCATGAAAGGAAGAAAGAGAGAGAGATTAGGATATGGAGAGCATGGTCTTTCTTCTTCCCTCAAGGTGACAATTCTAACAGCAGTGCCTTCCTCTGACCACAGGCCACCCCCTTCCATGCCTCCTGCTCTCATAAGGTTCCAGTGACCCTGTCCTCTCCCCATGCCACTCTAGAGCAGATGTGGTAGTGGCTTTCTCTGCTTCTAGACCCTGGATGCCTCATCATTTCTTATAAGTTCTCTTAACTGTACCCCCCACTTTTCTAAACAGTCCCTTTATTAAATTCACTTCCGTTATCCCTTTGAGTATTCCATACGTGTTTCCTGCCAGCATTCCAACAGATATAAATCTCCTTGAGTTCTTTACAGGATGACCCCATTTTTCTCACTATGGCCCTCGAATCGGGCATGATAGAATGCATTAGTTGTAATAATGAGTGAAAATGTAGATATATAAAAAGAACGTGCCATATGTTAATATAAGTGTCTGCAGAGTTGTAATGAGGCATGCATATATGGTCACTTTAACTTCAGCAATCTATTTACTAAACTATTCTATAATGGCCTGAGTTAACATTAATAGATGTTTTCTGTCCTGGATATCAACTTGACTAGCCACTGTTATCTCGTCCTGAACAGGAAGGTTCTATTCCAATATGGACAGAAGGGTAAGGATTCATCTGCCCAGTTCTATGTCTTTCTAGGCCGATACCCAGACTCACAGTTTTTGTTGGGTTTTTTGTTTGTTTATTTGTTTGTTTTTAATTTTTATTTTAGAGGAAGAGAGAAAGCGAGCAGAGGAGAGGGGCAGAGGGAGAGAGAATCATAAGCAGGCTTAGTGCAGAACCCAGTGTAGGGTTCGATCCCACGACCCTGGGATCATGACTTAAGCAGAAATCAAGAGTCAGATGCTCACTCGACTGAGCCATCCAGGTGGCCCAGGCTCACCATTCTTGAGCCAAACATTCCTTAAATAGCTTTTTCCCACACTGACAGACATGTGTACACACACACACACACACACACACACACACACACACACACAAGTTGCATCCAAGTTGGTTAGCATACAGGGCAACAATGATTTCAGGAGTAGATTCCTTAGTGCCCCTCAGCTGTTCAGCTCTTCCTCCCCCACAACCCCTCCAGCAACCCTCTGTTTGTTCTCTATATTTAAAGAGTCTCATGTTTTGTCCCCCTCCCTGTTTTTATACTATTTTTGCTTCCCTTCCCTTGTGCTCATCTGTTCTGTGTCTTAAAGTCCTCACATGAGTGAAGTCATATATTTGTCTTTCTCTGACTAATTTCGCTTAGCATAATACCCTCCAGTTCCATCCACGTAGTTGCAAATGGCAAGATTTCATTCTTTTTGATTGCCAAGTAATACTCCATCATGTATATATGCCACATCTTCTTTATCCATTCATCCGTCGATGGACATTTGGGGTCTTTCCATACTTTGGCTATTGTTGATCTTGCTGCTATAAACACGGGGATTCGTGTACTCTCCTCGAAAGAGCACACCTGTGTCCCTTGGATAGATACGTAGTAGTGCAATTGCTGGGTCATAAGACAGTTCTACTTTTAACTTGCTGAGGAACCTCCATACTATTTTCCAGAGTGGCCGCACCAGCTTGCATTCCCACCACAATGCAAAAGAGATCCTCTTTCTCCGCATCCTCGCCAACATCTGTTGTTGCCTCAGCTGTAAACGTTTGCCATTCTGACAGGTGTGATGTGGCATCTCATTGAACACACACACACACCACACACACACTTCTTAAATCAGAGTGTTTGGTACAATGGTTTTCTTCCTATCAAGCTAACTTGGAATGTGCTCCTCAAGACCATGTCTGAACTCCAATGCCACCTCCACACCCCACCCAGTCAAGCACACACTATGGTAACAGGGCTCCCCTGTGAGGCCTCCTGAGCCCATATCCTTCCTTTCTCCTGGGCGTCTATTCTAATGGACCTTGGCTATTGCTTTTGGTCCCTAATCCAAGTTCAGTCTCCACTGACCTAGAAGGTGCCTTGTGCCGTACCTATGATCACTTCAGATCTCCTAAATGCCTCCAGCTCCCAGATTTCTGAATCTCCTCCATCTAGGTGCCCCACTGTCACAGTCTTCTCGGCCCTTGGGCCACCACATTACTACATCTTGGTTGTCTGGTGCTGCTTTTCTGATCCATGACTAGATGTGATACTTGGAGATGGAGTTCTAAGTACTGCCTGCCTACTTAATCTCTGTCATCCAGACCCTACCCATCCCACAGACTTCCTTCCGTTCCCCGCCCCCCAAACGGTGCCTGACCTGTCTGAGTAGATGGGCGCCATGTTGCTTTCCCAAACTGATACTCCTTGAATTAGTGTTCTCAAAGGGGTTGTAAGAGCCAAGAGTAAAGTTCTGGAAATGCCACAAGAGGATACGACATGGACTCATTCAAACCATCCTCCAAGGCAGCCAGTTGCTGCTTTGCTGTGACAGAAAAGCTGGTTTGACGCTATCCTGTGGAATCTCCTCACAAAGCATTTTATCTCACTGAATCTATCTTTTTTTTCCATACGCAAAGGTGAAGGTTAGAAGCCAGACTCTGTCGAAACTAGTTCATTACAAATATGAGCAGACAATTATTTGGTGACGAGAGGTATATAAAGCGAAATGAATTACACAGAAGCTTACGTAAAGTACGGAGGATACATTCTGAAGGCAAGTCCCATCACCCCTTAAAGTTGCCACCAGATGAATCATTTTCCTGAATGCGCTTGAGTGGCATAAGAAACTTCACAAAATGAAGACTTGCATTCAAGGGTAATATATGTCAGTTGTTAACTGTGTAATAATTCAATAGACCAAAGCGATATGTAGAATATGTAACAATCACATAGCCCAGCACCCAATAAACAAGAGTATATTTCAAACGTGAGTAAATGCCAAATTCAACATTCATTTACACCTGGTGGAATAATCATCAGAATGTCTGCTAACTCATCCCAAAGGCTACCTCCTGCCTATGGCCACCACTGGTCTACATTCTGCCCCATGTAACCCTCCCCACCTTTGGCTGGTGTTAAGTGGGTGAGGAATAAGCACCTGACCCAGAGGGACCCAAACCATAGTCTGTCTGTACAAAACCCGTGTCCTGGGGCCTCATAATGAACTGGTATAATCCAGTTCCCTCTTGGGGATTGAAAATAAGGGCACTGGGCTATAGAGGCCATCTGGGCCTAGTGAGAGCCAAAATTACGAGAGAGCAGAAATTCTGGATGAACAGACATATGAGGCATAGCTGAGTCACTTTAATCACAGAGCACTCAAGTGATGAATCATAATCCCGTGCTGCTCAGATCCAGAGTCACTGTCTCACTGAAGTCCATGTAAGGCTCAGCCGTATTAGAGTTCTGGAGCTTAGAGTCCATAACAATCATTTCCTTGCACTGGCTCCCTCCTCACAATGCTCCTTGAGCTAGCTTGAGTGGGTCTCCATTCCTCTTCACCAAAACATGATCTCAAGCCCTGATAAAAAAAAAAAAAAAAAGCATATAAACTTTTTTTTTCATAAGTATCACATATAAGCATAGGTGATACTCTAAAGTTTTAAAAATCAAAGTGAATATTTTATTTCCTCCTGGTTGTTTTTTTTTTTTCTCATAGCCAGAGTAGCCAATACAACTATCATATGCTCAGAGCCACAAAAAATCTGCATACCCCCGAATTTCAAGGATGGTAAGAGTATGCGTTGGTCCTTACACGTGGATTATTCAGGTAACTGCCTAACCTATGGATGTTTGGGGGGAAATGAAGGGTCTTCAGCCACACGCACACAAATCTCTGCCGGAAAGCATTATATTTCAAAACTTTTAGTTTCATCTCTTGTGTTTGATCATTCGATTCATTTAATAAAAATAGTCCAAGGGTGAGAGAGGCTTAATTCTTTAAGTACTGGTAGTCATTTACACTTTAGTTAGATTAAAGAAGAGTTTTTGCTGAGGGCAAAGGAAAGAGCCTGAGGGTCCCTGAAGAAAGGTAAAATGAAGACAGCACAAAGTAAGAAAAAAGATTAGGAAGCTGACCTCACACCTTGCGGTGTTTCCTAAAACCAGACCTTGTAGTTTGGGGTAAAGACTATAACCAGAAACTTTCACTTTGCTGCTGCTTATTAAGCGTACACTCACGGCCCGATTGGCCTTATAAATCAAGTTCACATTTGGTAGAACTACTTCCCTTTCCCTCACCAACTTACTTACTCTTCCCACCAAAGCTCATCTGTCACATTTGTTTCTGACTGTCTAGGGAGCCCCCCCCCTTTTTTTTTCTGAGTATGAAGGACAGGAAGTCCCACAGGACTGTTATGACTCACGCTTGGAAAACAGGATGAGTGCCGTGTCTATTTTTAAAAGATAATTACAATACATACGGCACTAAAATCAGCCATCCAGTATTTTATTTATTGTCTTTGTAAGCAGATGGCCCTCAGAGTGTTTAAGCACATTTGAACACGCAAGATCCATTATTTATGGCACGAGGCAGCGAACAGAGGCCGGACTTCATGTGGGCCATTAGCAGGTACCGAAGGACGAGGACACCAGAAGGCAGCCGGCTTCCATGCAGCCAGAGAGAAAGACGTCCTCTGGACACATTAGTTCTCTAGTCACCACGCTGTTGGACGAAAGCACACCGCCATTTCCACCAGAAACACCGTATAGATTTCTTTATGTGTGAACCTGTCTCTTCCTGCTTGGCCAGAATTCATTGGCAAACATGCAAGTTGAAAGAAAAGAGAAAGAAAGAAAGAAAGAAAGAAAGAAAGAAAGAAAGAAAGAAAGAAAGAAAAGGAAAGGGAAAGAAAGAAAGAAAAAGAAAAAGGAAGGAAGGAAGGAAGGAAGAAAAAGAGAAAGAAAGAAAGAAAGAAAGAAAGAAAGAAAGAAAGAAAGGGCAAACAAACCCACCAGACTTTGGGTGTCTGTTACCAAAAGAATGTAAAGGCCCAGGGAGTGGGAAGGGGGACTGAACTCGGAGACGGAATGAGAAAAAAAATAAAAACTAATAACTTTCTTAAAAACAAGCGATGGCCTGACCCCCACCCCCACCCTCCCTCCTTCTCTCCCGGTCGCCTCTCCTTCTTTATTATTGATACCTCTCTGCTTTTTGATCTACTCACGCCTTTGTTTTGGCTTCCCAGGTGCCAAGGGAAAATGGCTAGCAGTGAGTTCGTTCGTTTCCCGGCCTCCCTCGGCAGCCAGCCCCTCTGGCTCAGCCAGCTGGATCACACTGAATTAGTCAAGTACTTCATTACCGACCCTCTCTGCACATTTTGCTCCAGGTAATAAATGCCCAAACGGGAGCGCCCGTGCCTTCTGCGGCACTGCCTGTGAAGGTCCAGGGACCGGGCCAGATCTGCAGAGCAGCTCGGTGCCCCGCCAGGGAGGGCACCGCTTTGCACCCTCGCCCGGCCGGGCGGTGCGTCCCCATCTCCGTCCAGGCCCGCTTCCCCTGGCAGAGCGGCTGATGACGCGCGCGCAGCCGGGGAGCCCTCGGGGATCGCTCGGTGCTCCGAGGGGCCCCCGCGCGGCCCAGCCCGGCCGAGGGGGAGTGGGAGGGGGCAGCCCCATTACCACGCTGGGCTAGATGTCGCGCTCCGTGGACGTTAACAGGCAGCGGGGCCTGGGGAGCAGAGGCGAGGCCGTTTTGACAATGGGATGACAAAGAGCAGATCCCGGGCTTGGTGGGTAAAGCCACAGGGTGGAATTTAAAAAATAATAATAATAATAATAATAAAGTGGCCACCCTTCAAGAGTCATGTCAGAATAAATCATGATGTTAATTGTCTGGCCCCTTCCCCCTTTGTTAGCGTATGTCCCGGAATAAGGCTGCTTAACCTTCGGGGGAAATTGGATCCAGGTTGAGATCTCCAAGGCCAGGCAAATTTTCTCCGCAGAACTTTCCTGGGGCTGCATGGGTCCCCCTCGCCACCACCCCCCCACCCCCCACCCCCCCCACCCCCCCCCCCGCCTTTCCCGGGAAGACTTGCCATTGAGTTCACTGCTGTAGGGAGGCTTCCAGGGTTGTTGTTTTTTTTTCTGGCTGGCGGTTGGCACGGTACCTAAACCCTGGCCAGCAGAAGCAACAGGGTTGAGCTCTGCTCTGGTCCTTTAAGGACATTAATTAATTTAATGCACATTATGGAGCCTTTTAGGGTGACCACGATGACAACGTTAGAGAATTCTAAATGCATTTAAGACAGTCGTCTAAAGACTAGCATTTCATTTTTTTTTTTTATTTTTTTTAACGTTTATTTATTTTTGAGACAGAGAGAGACAGAGCATGAACAGGGGAGGAGCAGAGAGAGAGGGAGACACAGCATCTGAAACAGGCTCCAGGCTCTGAGCTGTCAGCACAGAGCCTGACGCGGGGCTCGAACTCATGGACGGTGAGACCATGACCTGAGCGGAAGTCGGACGCTTAACCGACCGAGCCACCCAGGCGCCCCAAGACTAGCCTTTCAAAGACAACACTGGCTCAATGTAAATTAATGGGGGGAAATGACGTCTAGGCAAGGTGAGAATTCAAGGGAGATGTGCAAGCCCTTTTTAAATCAAGGTGTTTTGTTTTGTTTTGTTTTGTTTTGTTTTGTTTTGTTTTGTTTTGTTTACATCCTGGCGTATTGCAGAAAGGTCCATGGAGGGAGAGAGGATGTGCAGATCAAATAAGAAAGAAGGAGGTCTGAGGTAAGAGAAGGGGCCCCCTCCTCCCCTACCTCCGTACCCCCCCCCAGTACCCCAGGTAGGTAAGGAGCAAAACAAGAGAAACCAGGTTCCCTGGCCACCAGGATCCACACTGCAGCATTTAGATAAAAACATCAGCGGCAAAATACTGCTAAATTAATCCAACTTCTTTTGATTATTGATGTCCTACTGTTTTGTGCCTGAAACAACATACAAGATGCATCAGTCATTTATAAATTATTCATTCAGTTATTTTGGCAGCGGTGTCTTTCCATTTATCAACTGATAAATGTTCAGAAGATAAGAAGGGTAATTTTATAGCCCCTTGACATTTACCTTTGACATGATTTTCATATTTAATAAGGGAAAAACACCAATGAAATACATGTGACGACACCGAAGGCATCACAGATTAACGCCAGCGAAATGAGCCACAGGCACCTGATCTCCCAGCTTTGGCCAGAACCTCCTAGAAACTCACCAGCTCTCTACTGTTCCTTGCTTGGCAGTCTCTCTCAGCTGTACCTGCGTAACAGAAGGAGACACAACTGGGGATTTTGCCTTTGTTTTGTAGTTTGTTTGTTGTTTATTTGTTTGCTCTGAGTAGTTTTACTCTGGTCTGAACAGGGAGAAGACGCTGTGCATTTTTGGTTTTCGGCAGGGCACTGGTCTAAACAGTTTATTTTCTAAAATATGTCTATCTGCCAATTATCATATGTTTTCACTGATATGTGGATCTTAAGAAACTCAACAGAAGACCACGGGGGAAGGGAAGGGGGAAAAAATAGTTACAAACAGAGAGGGAGGGAGGCAAACCAGAAGAGACTCTTAAATACGGAGAACCAACTGACGGTTGGTGGGGAGAGAGGGGAAAATGGGTGATGGGCATTGAGAAGGGCACTTGGGATGAGCACTAGACTTACGTGAAGTATAAATACCTATCAAGAGAATAGTCTAAATGGATTCCAGAAGGAAAGTGGGGAAGACAGACATTTTTATCTGGCTGTCCTCTGGATATAAAACATCCTCGAATCCTACAGCAACTGGGATGCCAGGCAGAAAACCAAAGCAGGAATTCAGGAATAATACCTCACAGGTGAGTTTATCAGGATCGGAACAGCAAAGTGCATGATAGTGTTTGCAAACAATAATGTTACACAACTATTAGTCCCATTTCACTCGCAAGACTATGATTTCCTTGAGAAAAAGGAACCAAATTGTACACATATTTGTATGCTCATGACCTAGTACAACCTCAGGCAATCAGTAGGCATTTAATAAATATATGTTTTACATAGTTAGCATTTATTGAGGGCTTACCATCTGTCAGGCACTGTATTAACACTTGGCATGAATTATTTCATTTCATCAGCCTTACAATACTACCAAGATTAGTTCTCAAGGCTATAAAGCATTGAGAGATTAGGGAAATGACGGCACCTGGGTGGCTCAGTCAGTTCAGCATCCAACTCTTGACTTCGGGTCAGGTCATGATCTCATAGCTTGTGATTTCAAGCCCTGCGTCAGTCTCTGTGCCGACAGCACAGAAAATCTGACACCACAACCACACAGGCCACCTCTTGGGTTAAACATATAAGATGAGAATGGAGAAAGAAGGTGCTGGGTCCAAGGAGAACTAGGACAAAGCTGGCTTGATTCTGCCACTGGCTAGCATCCATTAAGTTCTTCACATATTACTGTACCAAGGGCCTCAAGCAGCAGCTTTCTGGAAGTATTTAGAAAATGAAATGCACAATTCAGAATTTGTACTTTGGTTTTTATAAGAGGGGCAAAAAAAAAAGTCACCCAAAAGCAATAAACAGAATGAAAAGTATAAAGGCAACAACTCTAAATTCTTTCTTTGATAAACCTTTACCGTAACTCTAAACAACTTCTTTAAATAATAAACGCCAACCTGCAGCATATTAAAAAGAGATACCAAATGCTGTGAAGGTCAAGCTATTGAGAGAGAAGACCCTTGACCACAGATCTCAAGCAAATCCAACAGGGCACACTTCTCCAAAGTAAGTGGCACAGTCTGAAAAACCAACAATCCGTGTGTGTTACTTAGCAATTGCGGAGTAACATATTACCTCAAAACTCGGTGGCTTTAACCTTCATCATTTATTGCCTCACAGTTTCTGTGGGTCAGAATTTGGGCAAGGTCTTTGCTGATTTCTCTACTTAAAGACGCTTCATAAGCTGAAAGTGAGGTATCAGCCAGGGCTGCAGTTATCTGGAGTCTCGACTGGGATAGAATCCACTTCTGAGTTCATTTATGTGGTTGAGGGCTTTAGACTGAGGCCTCAGTTCCTTGCTGGATGTTGGCTGGAGGCCGCTCTCAGTTCCTCGCCATGTGGGCCTCTCCATAAGCAGCTCACAACGTGGCAGTTTTCTTCATCAAAACAAGCAAACAAGAAGAACCAGAGAAAGAGAAAGTGTGTGAGCAGGATAGAAGACACCGTTTTTAAAACCTACTCTTAGAATAGCATTCACTAATCTTTCCTTAGAAGGAAGTCACTAGGTCCAGCCCACACTCGGTGGAGGGGATTATACAAGGTTGTGAACACCAGGAGGTGAGGACAGATGGGGCCATCCTTGAAATCCACGGGTCTCACCTTGTTTGAAACTAAAGGAACTGGTATATGTACCAGCAATGGGAAATTCCTTGGAACCAGTTAACGCAAAGTCACGAAAAGCAAGGAACATGGGGGATGAGCAGAGAATTAAACAAATAAGTTATATTTGCACAAAGTATTCTGTATTTAGCAAATGCGACAAATTGTGTCCATGGCCCCAATTCTGCAGCACTGTATCCACACTCGTCTTCATGTGACCTTTCAGTCCCTGTCACTAAAGAGGTAGGAACTATTTCCCCATCCTTTACATCTTGACTCAGCTGTGTTGATTTGTTTTGGCCGATAGGATAAGGCAAATGTGATGTCTCCATTCCAAGACAAGTTCTCAATAATCCTGTGTATTTCCTCTTGCCCTCTTACACCTCTGCTATTGCTACAAGAAGAATAAACACAGACTAGCATGCTGGTCTCAGAAAGCGGGTAAAATAGAGCACAACACCATCCGCAGCCCAGCCTGACTTAGCCAACCTCCAGCCAATCACAGATTTATGAATAAGCCTGGGTCCACAACACTCATGATAACTAATAAATGGCATTTTAATCCGCTAGTTTTGGATTAACCTATTATACTGGAGTAAGGAAGTCACACAGCATGAAAAAGAAGGGAATATCTATATAAGCAGCAGTCCTTTGCTAACAATCTCAGCAGGCCTGGGTGAAGTAAATGAAAAACTCCAAAGGAACAACCTACAAGAATAAGTAGAATTCCTGCAAGAGTGAATCATGGTTTTGTCTTCTCTACAGCTGGTCCCCCAAAAAATGTGCTTTCTTTAAGAAAAAGAGAAGAAGAAGAAGAAGAAGAAGAAGAAGAAGAAAAAGAAAAATAAGAAGAAGGAGGAGGAGGAGGAGGGAAGGGAAGAAGAAGAAGAAGAAGAAGAAGAAGAAGAAGAAGAAGAAGGAAGAGAAGGGGAAGGGGAAGGGGGGGAAGGGGAAGGGGAGGAGAAGGGAAGAAAATCTTTCTAAAAAAACGAACTGGCACAGAATACCAAAAAATGTGGCATAAGAGAAAGGAGGAGAAATGCCAAGTGAAATAACATACCCTCAGAAACCATTGCCATAAAGCAGATGAAAACTGTAAGACAACACATTGTCATAAATTTTGAAAGGGGAATGAATCAATTGGCCCTGCAAGAGCTCAAGCAAGATGCAAAAGACCGGGGAAGATACAGGGAATTAACATAAATTGACACATAAGCTTGAAGACCTAAGGAAAAAAGCAGGACAAAGAAACAATAGAGAAATGAAATTCAAATTAGAAGTAATATAAAAGGAAATCAACACTATTGAAATCATAAAAGAGAAAAGTCAAACAAATTAAGATAGAATGAAACAGATTCAAAATATTAGAGAGGAAATAGTTTTCAAGTAAAACATCAGACATCAGATTTGCATTGTTTGTCTCTGCGGAAAAGAAATAAAGTAATAAAAAAGAAAGAAAAGAAAAAAGAAAAACAGAAAGACATAATTCAAGAAAAGTTTCCAAAGATATAAGGACTTGGACCTGAGGAATATAAATGCATAATGCATCAAAGGAAAACTTATGGAAATATCAACATATTGTCTTTGAGACATATCCCAGAAAAGTTCCTAAGCTTCCAAGACAGAGAGAGAATAATTTAGGGATCCAGAAAAAGCATCAAGATATTTATCACACACACACACACACACACACACACACACACACACACACACACACACAAATGCTAGCCTCAGAGTACAGAAAGATACAATGCTAGAAGATAAAAGAACAACACCCAGAAGAGCTTTAAGGAAAGAAAATGTGACTGAAGAGTCTTATACCCAGATAAACTGTCATTCAAGTATAAAGGCAACAAACGCTTTTCCACCCACAAGAAGATACAGACTTTAGATCCCAGTAGCTCTTCTTAAGAAACTACTAGAGGGAGCACCTGGGTGGCGCAGTCATTTGAGCATCCAACTCTAGATTTCGACTCAGGTCATAATCTTATGGTCTGTGAGATCAAGCCCTGTATCAGGCTCTATGCTGACAGCATGGAGCCTGCTTGGGATTCTTTCTTTCTCCCTCTCCCTCTGTCTCTCCTGTGCTTTCCCACCCCCTGCCCTCAAAATAAGTAAAATAAACTTTTAAAGAAAATTGCATGAAAGGAGGGAGGGATACACACACAGACACACACACACACGTGCACATGCACAGTGGAACATTATTCAACCATGAAAAAGAAGGAAATCCTGCCATTTGCAACAATGTAGATGAAACTGGAGGACATTATGCTAAGTGAAATAAACCAGACACAGAAAGACAAAAACTATATGATCTCACTTACACGTGGAAGCTCCAAAACGAAAACAAAAACACATAAAAACAGAGTGGAATATTGATTACTGGGGCAAGGGGAAGGGGGTGTGGAATGGAGAGATGCTGGTCAAAGGGTACAAAGTTACATTTATGTAGGATAAGTAAGTCTACAGATCTAATATACAGGAATGATTACTTAAGAATGGGGTATTGAACTCTGGAAGGATGCTAACAGGATAGATTTCAGGGGCACTTATCACACACAAAGAAAAGGTAACTATATGAGGAGAAATGTTAATTAATTAGCTGGACTGTAGTAATCACTTTACTACATATATGTATATCAAATCATTGTGTTGTATACCTTAAATATACGCCATTTTTATTTTAAGAAATTAATTTCAGTTGTTCATACTAAGGAGTTGATAGATACTCTCTTAATATTATTGTTATGAAGACAATTGTTAGAACACAATTTAAAACTTTTAAACTTATAAGAAACAAAGAAAATAGAGAACAAAATGAAAAAAGAACAGGAACTAAGAACAAAGGACAAGGCATAATGTAAGAGAACTGAGAGAGAAAATTCATCCTAAAACAAAACAAAGTAAAAACCCCAATCATCTGGAAATTTGTAACTCTCTATGAAACGAATTGAGTCAAGAATATGACTAAGCCTGTGTCAAATTATAGAATATCTGAGAAATTATGGAAGTCAAAATATTAAATATCACCTAAGAGATATTGTCAATGAAATGTATCAATCATGCTTCATGTAGAAACACTAAAGCAGTGACATTAAAGTCAGGAACAAAATAAGAATGTCCTCATCATTACCATTATTTAACATTGTTCTGGAAGCACCAACCACTAAATTTACTATTTATAGATGATACTTACCTAAAAAAACATAAGAGAAACTATTGGAGAACTACACTTACGAAAAACGCTAACCTTCGTATAAAAACAAACAACTATATTTTCCTAGGTCTTGCTTATCTATAAAACTCACTCGTACAGGAAAATCAAGAAATAAGAATTACTGGGGCACCTGGGTGGCTCAGTTGGTTGAGCGGCCAACTTCGGTTCAGGTCGTTATCGCATAGTTTGTGAGTTCAAGCCCTGCGTCAGTCTCTGTGCTGACAGCTCAGAGCCTGGAGCCTGCTTCAGATTCTGTGTGTGTGTGTGTGTGTGTGTGTGTGCGTGCATGCATGTGTGTGTCTCTCTCTGTCCCTCCCTGCTCGCACTCTCTCTGTCTCTCTCTCAAAAACAAATAAACATTAAAAGTTGCTAAAGAGAGAGAGAGAGAGAGAGAGAGAGAGAGAAATAACAATTACACATGGGATAGAACTACTCTCCAATATCAACAGTTGTGCAATTTTCTCCAATGAAAATGTGATATTTCGCTTTTCTTCCTTTTCATTGATATCACCAGCTGTTTTCTGCTCCAAGGTTTTATTTGTCTTGGAATGTTATATAATGATAAATTTTTCAGAAAACAAAGTTTTCTTCTTCAGAAACGTGACATTTTTGCAATTTATGTTAAGACTTCTGCAGATGAATCTTAGGACAAAGTTTATGCTCCTACAATGAAATTGCAATTTAAGGTTGCATTTGCTTATGAAACTGTTTTAAATAAAGATAGAAGGTGATTCTTCTCTTTCTACCTTCCAGTCTCTTAATTCCATGGTCTTGAGAAAACCCTTCAGCCCCCAACCTTGGTATCTGTCACATACTGACCAGAGGGTAGATGGTGTGATGGCTTGTCATTTCTATGGCCAAGTTCAAGACCAAATAAATATAAATCAAATCCACCCCAAAACAGTTCCCCTAAAACATGGAAAGCAACAAGGTAACCATTCTGTGAATCTAATTAGGGGATATGTTTTCAACCTATGCTTGTAAAAAGAATATGTACTGTCTTCAGAAACTGAGAGAGAACAGAATTTATGCTACTGTGGTTAACATTGGTGGGGGATGATGGGCAGTTATTATTGTTGTTACTTTATATTTGAGCAATGAGGAGTGTTTGGATCTAATTTAGGGCTATTTATCTACTCCCTTGTTAACGGGAGCTATCTCTACCACAAGAATATTTACAGTTGCTTTATTGGTAATCATTTCAAACAGGAAAAAAAACAAAAAAACAAAAAGTCCACGAACAGTGGAACGGATACTGCCATATTTCTTAAATGCACTACACGAATGTTTTTATAGGTGAGCTAGATGGTTGAAAGTAGTTAAATGTCATCCTGTGGAGGAAAGGGGTATAGGGAGAAGATTATAAATAATCCAAGAGCCTAGAAATGGCTCCGGGGACAAGAAAAAAGACACTGCAGTCATCTGAGCTCAGGGAAACCCAGAGGGCCATTTGGATGGACAAAGCCCCAACATGATATAGAAAAAGCCTTTGAATCCAAGATAAAGAATTCAGATGAGCAAAAAAAAGCAAGTTTCTAATCAAGCTCAGGTATCGAACCGGGACTACCTGACAATGGCCACGGTTAAGGTTTCCTGGAAAAGGCACCAAGCTGTGTTTATGTCTTCGAAATTTTCCTCCATAGATGTCACTTCAAACCATGCTTGGTGACACTGATTGTTTAGCGACTTTATTAAAAGCTCCTGGTGTCGTGGCAAGAACGAGACAGAACCGTCCACCTTACCTACCTAAAAGTCAACTTTCCAGCTGGAGGCTGGTTATGAAGTTCCTGAGCTTTAGTCTATTAATGTGTAAACTGAGAAGAGGAATAAATGGGGTTGTATTGCAGATTAAAGAATGGAGCGTGTAAAGGGCACTACTCAGCAGGTGAGTGCTTCCTTCTTTCATTTAATAAAGTTATCTTGTTGATCTCTAAAATGTAGAATGAGAAGGAAGGCATTCTCCGAAGGTCTCTCTGTTTCTTTCTCTCCCCTCCGACCCCCCTTCCCTCTTCCCTATTCAGTCGGAGCATCCAAGAATCCAAGTGTGTTTAATGACAATTCCTTTCATCGTAAGTCTGTATTCCGTGAATGGAAAACAAACACGAAGGTTGCCTCTGTGAGGCAAAACCTGTAAAGTTACAAATGGGAACACAAATTGCTGTAGTGCTCCCTGGTGAGTACAACCTCACGAATGAACAAAAGCACATGCATTAAATCTGGGCTACGCTAAAGGCTCAGCAGAGAAGGGTACATCTCCTTTCCTGTTACCCTTCCCCAGCCAAGGTCAAGTATGTAAAATCAGATCACTCTCCCTCGATGAGAAAAGCTAACATGTGTCCATCTCACTTAGGGTAGCCACTGAGTTTAAAAATTAAGACCTACACCTTAAATTATAAGCTTTCAGCTTTTTAAAAACTACCTCTGCCTACTTGAATGAACTATAATATATAGTCAGAATTCTCCGATCTGAAAGGTATGGAAATGATCCAATTTTTACCAATCCCAGTTTAAATGCATTATTCTTTTCCTTAGGCAGCCAAATGAAAGAAAATATCCGACCTAATTATTACCACCCATGCTTAATAAGATGACCCTGAATTTGTGTTTCAATGCTTTAAACGTCTCTTGGCACCCATTGGTGAAGTATCTCTAGGTGCATCAAGAGATTACCTTACTCTTCAAACAGGTGCCTTTTCAAAGGGCCTTTTTGTTTTGTTTGGTTTTGTTTACCCCAAACCAAATGTATCATCTCCTCCCCATTACCTGCACCTTCTTAAAACTTCTGTATTTCTCATCCTGATGCCACTCGCCTTTCGGCTCCTTGGGTTACTTCTTGACTCGTCCCTTTTTGCTGTGTTACGGGAGCAATGAGCCATCAGGTCCAGCTGATTCTACCAATGAAAAAGCATACATCCAGCTCTGACCTTTCCCTTCCCGCTGCCAAAGAGCCACCTTAGACTTTCCCCACCTCCTGACTTGTACCTTCCACAAGAGTCGTTTCTCTAAGAATTCTGCTTAGAATTTGAGTCGTTTTGCACCTCGGATTCATGCCACTACCTCCAGATTACAATTGCCACAGCACAGTACTGAATAAATTCGTCCTCGCTCCCTCATTCACTCAAGGCACTTTAAGGACAGCACTTTTAGCTCCCCGAAACAGCTTACTGGCACCTACGTAGACATGTAAGGCCCACGATTAGCCAACCTGATTTTACACTTCCAGACTTTTCGCCATGCTGCTTTCTCTCCCCCTACAGTTGCATCCAGTGAAACTGCCCAACATGGCTTCCCTTCTCTGTACCTCTGCTCTTCCTGATGCTTCTATATATTCTTCCTTTCTTTTCTACCTTCCCTCAGTAGCTAAAATCTCAGAAATGCTTTAAATTCCAACATAAATTCTGTGATGGAATGTCTCATCTGTAGAGTTAGGAATACTTTTGCCTTCCTTTGAGCTGCCGTACCACACTGAATTTCCCTTTTCAGACTTGATGCATGAGGGTTATTGATATACATGGTTATATTTTTCTATTGTACCTAGATATGCTCCTCAGAGTCAAGATCTGCCCACGGAAAGATAATGCTCCATGAATTGTATGTGTCTGCACATCTTGCAAGCAGACAGTTGTTTTAGACTCTCTTTTCCAGGATGTTTGCAGAGTGAACAGTCTTGGAAGATAGTGGTGGTGTCTCCCTTCAGGGCCCAGGTCAGGCATGCTTATTTCCTTTAATAAAAGCTCCAGGCTTCCAAAGCTCCAAGTTCCTTTCCTATGACACACTCCACTGCATGTACAGATATTACCTAGCCCTCTTTACGTTGTCCTTGGGGAACTGACACTCAGAGGACCAGCACAAATGTTGATTCTTGGGCTACTATTCTTGCTGTGAAAAGAGAAGTCCTTTGTCTCTCCCCCAAGAGTCTCGTGTCTTCTGCCAGCATTCGTGAATCTACGGTAGACTCTGGCAGATAGAGTGGTCCCCAAAGTCCCCATCTGCTCATATGAATGCCCTGTGATGTCCTCTCCCCTTGAGTGTGGGTAGGAGTGTGATTTGCTTTCAACCAGTAGCATACAACAATGTGACAAGAAGGTAGGTGATTATGTGTACATAATTATATTACATATATTTGTAATGTCTGTCTTACAAGGAGACTCTCCTGCTTGGTGGCCTTGAGGAAGCAAATGGCCATGTTGTGAACCCGCATAGTAAACAACTGAAGACAGCCTCCAGCTGAACTAGCAAGAATGGGGGCCCTCAGTCCACAGCCTATAGGAAACCGAATGCTGCAAACTACTCTGTGGGCTTGGAAGCAGATGGTTTCTAGTCAAGCTTCAGAGAAGAATACAGTCCTTGCAGAGGACCCAGTGAGGCCATGCCTAAACTGCGACCTACAGAATCTGTGAAATAGTAGATGTGCCTTGTTTTAAGCCTCTAATTCTATGGTACTGAGCCATTGATAATCAATACACAGGCTAAGGTGATAGCTTGAAAATTGGGAGAAATCTCAGACCCTTCACTGTTCTTGACTGTTTTGTCAACAAGGATTGGAGGCTGACAGGCATATGACTTTCTGGAAGGGGGCCACGTGGGAAAATTGATAGGAATTGAAGAAAGTCCACGGAAATCAGTAAGCAAGGTACAGTGTCGCTTCCCTCGCTGTAAAGCAATTGGATCAACTTTTGGCAAAAGTCCGAAGTCTGGCATGCAGTGACAACTTTGCCTCAAAGAACATGATGTTCTTTATTTTTTGCCCAGTGTAAGAGAGTGGATGTATTGACCAAACAAGGAAGAAATGTTTCTAACCTCCCAACCCTATAGTTAGCCAAGTCTCAAGAAGCAGATGCAAAGACAATCAGCTGAACAGCGCCCTAAGTATTGCTAACTCTTCCCTGGAAAGGGGGACTTCCTCACCAATCTGGCTGTCAGCCTCAAGTCTGCCCCATCGTAACAACTAATACTAAGATTCGTTCTGGTGAGGACAGAAGGTGTTGACTTCTCTCAGGCGACAATTACAGAGACACCCACTTACACTGGGTACAGAAGGAAGGAAATTTGCAACTACCATGGGCAGAAATTCATAGCATTGTGGTCATAACTGAACAATGGCAGTTATGTTATTGAGGGAAAGTTTATTCTTCATCTCATTGCCTGAAGCAACGTTGATGGCCAATGGAATCCTTGGGCATGGGCCCGGTTCACAGATAGATGAGCTACGTTGAAGCCCCCTTGTGCCCACTGAGCTGCGATAGCTGTCCAGCCTCAACGACAGCGAGGCAAAACCAAAAATGCACACACACTTGCTCAGTCAGTGGGCATAATAACTCAAGTCCGTTCTCACAATTCTGGTCACTATTCCCCTTGATAAACTATGTTTTATTTTTCTGGACTCTTAAACGGGAGCCAACGGCCTAATTCTTTGGTCTGTTGCTTGGAAACTACAAGACAGATTAAAGCTACTCTTATTTAGGGCCATGAAATGTGAAAACAAATCGTGCCACTCATGGAACCATCTGGGTCACTCATGTAGATGCCATGTAAGGGCCTATTCTCTGATGAAACCAACTGAAATCAAGTCCCTGACTAAGTCTGCATCATGCAGTTTGTCACCATTGTTGCCTGGATTCGTCATCATACTGGACATGGCAGTATTTCCACCATCTTATACTGGGGGGGAAAAAAGAAAAGTCATATTCTTTGAGGCAGAATCATCACTGCACAACAGACTTCTGCCTTTAGCCAAAAGTTGATCCAATTGTCTTACAGTGAGGGAAGCAACACTGCACAGGTTAGGGCCCCCATTCATTCCTGGGAGATCCCTTAACCACCTCTCAGGCCTTAGGTGGAACCTCACTGCTGTTGACACTTTTTGGTTTATGGTGTTACTTTTCAGTCCAAGCAGCAGGATCGGGCCACGGCATTTTGGTCTTTAAAACTAAACTGAGTCATGTTTTTAGTTCTCTGGATCATTTACATGTTGATACTGTTGTGCCTTTATCTCCAAAGCCACTCAATAATGGGCTAATAGTCAAGATATATGAGGCATTGCTAAAAATAATAAAGCAATCATCCAGCAACGTAACAAATGGCAGCCCAGAGTGACCGTGGGCACATCCCAGGTTGCAATATCAGAGGGATAATACAGCAGGAGAAATAAACTCCACAAAAATATTTCAGCCAATCACTAAAACGTAGCAAACAAATAACAATAACAAGTCCCGAGGTCAGGAGGGGGTCATCAGTACTAAGAGGTGCTACAGGTTATTACCCAAAATTCCCAGTTTCCAACAAAAAGTTACAAGATTTACAAAGAAACACTAGAGTATGACCCATATACCAAGGAAAAGGCAGACAACACAAACTGTGAGAATAACCAGATACCAAATTTAACAACAACAAAAAAAATCTCTAATGGAGTCATTATAAACATGTTCAATAATCTAAAAGAAAACAATATTAAAGAAATAAAAGAGCGTGTAATGATAATGGACAATGTCACATCAGATAGACAATATCAATAAAAAGATAGAAATTATAAAAAAATCAAATGGAAATGCTGGAGTTGAAAAAGTACAATTACAGAAATTGAAAGTTCATAAAGGGGCTCAAGAGACTATTTGATTGGCAAAATAAGTAGCAGACTTACAGAGAGCTCAATAGAGGATATGCAGTCCAAAAAACAGAGTAAAATAAGAATAAAGAAAAAAGAACAGAGCAATGTAAGGCCTTATGAAGTGTACCTACATGTGCATAATGGAAGTACTAGAAGGAAAAGCGATAGAAAAAAAGTGGCAGAAAAATATTTGAGGAAATAATAGCTGAAAACGTGTCAAACTGAAAACCACTACTCTACACATGCAGGAAGCTCCACAAACTCCAAGTAGGATAAACACAAGGAGATCGATAGACAAACACATCAAAGTAAAAACACCGAAAGTCAAAGACCAGGATAAACTCTTGAAAGCAGTAAGAAAAAAACAACCCATTTTTACAAGGAACCCCAGTAAGATTACTCATGAATTTATCAGCAAAAACAATGGAGACCAAAGGGTAGTAGGATATCATATTCAAAGTGTCCAAAGAAAAAAACTGTCAACCAAAAACCTTATATCCAACAAAGCAATCTTTTTTTTTAATGTTTTTATTTATTTTTGAGAGAGCACAAGCGGGGGAAGTGCAGAGAGAAAGGGGGACAGAGGATCCGAAGTGGGTTCTGTGTTGACAGCAGCGATCCTGATGCGGGGCTCAAACTCACAAACCATGAGACCATGACCTGAGCTGAAGTCAGTCACTCAACTAACTGAGCCACCCAGGCATTCCCCACCAAAGCTATCTTTAAAAAGTGAAAGCAGGGGCACCTGCATGGTTCAGTCAGTTAAGCATCTGACTCTTGGTTTTCGGCTCAGGTCATGATTTCACAGTTCGTGAGTTCCAGTCCCCTTTGGGCTCTGCACTGTTAATGGTGCAGAGCCCGCTTGGGATTCTCTCTCCTTCTCTCTCTGCACCTACCCCACTCACGCACTCTCTCTCTCTCTCTCAAAATAAATAAACAAAAACTTAAAAAAGAAAAAGTAAAAGCAAAATAAAGACATTCCCAGACAAACAATAACTGAGAGAATTTGTTGCAAGCAGATCAGCCTTATATGAAATACTAAAGGAAGTTATTCAGGCTGAAGTGACCTCAAACAGAAATTAGCATTCATACCAAAAAAATCAACAAGTACTGGTTAAGGTATTTATGTAATAACAAGAGGCTATATAAATACACATTCTCCTTTCTTCTCTTATTTAAAAATCAATTTGAAGGGGGGTAGGGAAGAGGGGAAAGTGGGTGATGGGCATTGAGGAGGGCACCTGTTGGGATGAGCACTGGATGTTGTATGGAAACCAATTTGACGATAAATTATATATTAAATAAATAAATAAATAAATAATACTTCTTGAAACATAAAACAAGATTATCCCTTGACCAGTTTAGGAAAATGTTATGACTGGAGGCTCCCAGAAACCTCTCTTTATTTTACTTTTATTTTACCAAGAACCGATTCAATGTTTGCAGTGACTCTATAGAACCATAACTACAGCTAATAATGACAATTGGCTATAAATTTCTTAAAGCAAAGTCCATACTAGAAGACTACTGTGGTATTTAAAATAAGAAACAATTTCATTTCTGGGATAGATTCCTAAAGTATGCTCTTGAAAATAAGTTTTGAGCCTGATCTTGGAACTGTTGGATAGGTAGAGTGAAGGCTATTGGGAGAGCAAAGAATAGCAAAGGAAAAAACAAAGAAGTGAGATTGGTCGAGAGGTGTTGGATGTTGTTGGGTGGCCTGCATCAGGATTCCAGGCAAATGGGTCGATAAGTGGAAGCTGTAGGATCTAATGATGAAAGGCACTGAGTACTGAGCTGAGAACCTTGCGTTTACTTTAACAGACAAATGTTATGAGATCTAGGGTGAGAGAAGATTTGTTTAGGATTCAGATATATGTATACTATGTAAAATGCTATCAATGGAATAATATGTCTGTGGCATCCATAACAAATAAATTAGTTTGATATTTATTGCCAAAAAATAAAAAATAAAAATCAATTGTATAAAATGATATGTATATATTATCCTATTGGGCCCATAACATATAGACATGTAATATAATTGCTACTAACACAAAAGAGGTGGATTAAGAGCAAAACTGTATTGGGCTAAGGAAATAACTCCAGATGGTAAATCTGGAAGAACAAGTAAAGAGAATCAGGAATGATAAATACAAAGATTAATATAATGAAAGCTATAAATACAGATTCTCTGTTTTCTCTTAGCTTCTTTGAAAGACAAAATTATAGAAAGAAATAATTACAATATTGTCTTTTTTGTAATATTTATAGATTTGATATGTTAAAAGGGGAAAAGAAAATAGATTTTATATATAGCAATAATATCACAAAAAGGGGTAAAAGCAATAACCTTTCTATATCTCACTTGAAAGGTTAGTATAAATCTGAAGCTGATTCTGATCATGAAGATGTATACGGTTAACTCTAGAGAAAAGGCAAAAATATATAGTGAAGAAAATCATGAAATAAAATGCTGCATGAGACAATATTCACTTAATGTGAAATAAAGCAATAAAAGAGAAATAGAGGAACAAAAAAGACATGAATCACATAAAAAATGAAAAGTAAAAGTGTCAGACATGAATTCAGCTGTTATTGAAAATAATATTAAATCTGAATAGATTAAACAATCCAATCAAAAGGCAGAGACTGCCAGATTGGATTAAAACCTGTGATCCAAATACATGCTGTCTTCAGCAGATGTACTTTAATTTCAAATACAGAGATACTGAAAGCAAAAGGATATTAAATAATGCCCCATGCAAACACAACCACAAGAAAGATGATGTCGCTATATTACTGTAAGACAAAATAGGCTTTAAAGAAAAATAAAAGTTATTAGAGATAAAGAAGGACATTTTATAATGATAAAAGGGCAAGTGCATCAGGAAGATATAATAATTATAAACATATATGTATCCAATAACACAGCACCAAAATATATAATACAAAACTGACAGAAATAAAGGGAGAAACAGACAATTCAACTGTATAGCCACATGCAAAAGAATAAAGATATTTCTTTTTTTTAATTTTTTTGTTTATTTTTTAGAGAGAGAGAGAGAGAGCACGTGCACGAGGAGGGAAAAGGCAGAAAGAAGGAGAGACAGAATCCCAAGAAGGCTCCACCCCATTAGCACAGAGTCCAGTGAAGGGCTCGAATCCACGAACAGTGAGATTGTGACCTGAGCTGAGATCAAGAGTCATCTTAACCATCAAGATGCTTAACCACTCTGCCACCCAGGCTCCCTAAGACATTTCTTTAAGGGAAGATATACAAAAGGTCAATAAGCACATGAAAAGATGCTCAACATTATTTATTGCATCAAAACTACAATGAGACACCACTTCCTCAAAAAGAATCAAAAAGTGAGTAACAAGAGTTGGTAAAAGTGTGGAGAAATAATAACCCTCATCTACTGATGATGGAAATATAGAATGATGCCATCACTTTGGAAAACATTCTGGCAGTTCCACAAAAGATTAATCGTAGAGTTACCATATGACCAACAATTCCACTCTTGTATATATATCCATGAAAATTAAAACCAATGTCCACACACAAAAACTTGTACATGAGTGTTTATAGTGGCATTATTCATAGGAGTCAAAGATGGAAACAGCCCAATTATCCATCAACTAACGAAGGCATAAACAAAATGTGGTATGTCCATGTAATGGGTTGTTTGGCCATAAAAAAGAATAAAATAATGATACGTGCTACAGCATGGTTGAATCTGTAAATCTATAGAGACAGAAAGTATACTAATGGTTGTTTAGGGCTGGAAGTTGAGATGGATGGGGCTGGGTTTGAGGGTTGGGGATGGCTAGGGGATATAGGATTTATTTTTTAAGGTGACAAAAATGTTCTAAAATTGACTATGGTGATGGTTGCACATATCTGTGAATATACTAAAAACCAGTGAATTGTACATCCTAAATGGGTGAATTGTATGGTATGTGAATTATGGTCTCAATAAAACTAATTTTATAAATTTATAAATAAATAATATATCTGACTCAACATCCACATACCTTAGTGAGACAGTGTAGTCACTGAATGTGGCTGGCCCCATGAAGGCTCATCTTCTCTTAGATGTTTCCTGAGCAATGAGCAGGATGAGAATTATAGAATATTATTTAGATCTCTTTTGAAAATTCAGGATTTCAGCCCAACATTTCCTGGACAGGATATTTCTTTTTCTTTCCCTTAATGGCAACTTCAGTCTTGTCTGCTTGGTACAATCTCTAGGAAGCAGCTCAGCCAAAATGAAGGATAAGGAATTCAAACGTAATTCTGGTCCAGCCACCTGGATTGTCTCAGTGGAATGATACAGCTTTAGACTATAAATGAAAGTATAATGACCACCTGTTTGCAAGTCTCTCTAAAGTCGTCCACACAGGTCAAAGTGGGATCCCTAATACGTCCCTGTGTGGTTTTCTAATATGTATTTATTTAAGTACACCCAACGTGGAGCTAGAACTCACAAACCCCAAGATCAAGAGTCACACGTTCCTCCCACTGAGCCAGCCAGGTGCCCCAAGGTCTCCATACATTTTATAAAAATGCTCCTGCCTGTTGCATACTTCACTTTTCCAGAAAAAAAAAAAAATGTAAGGGGTGCATGAAATAAAGGTGAAGTTACATTTCATGGAATGGGATGCACCAGTTTTGTGGAGGCGTAAGTTGACCAACGACCTCAATACCTGGTGGGGAACCACTTATATACTTGGGAGGTAAGGAGAAAAGGATTATTAATGATTTTTGTCTTTCAGAAACGCCCTGGAACCTTCTTTTCTAAAGACCCCCTGGTATAAGTCTCCCAAACTGTTGCTGGCTCCCTAAATTTCAATGACTGCTGGGCCTGGTCATGTCTCTGCTGGCTCTGGTCCATCTCCAACATTTGATCACCATTTCTCTTGGCTTTTCTTATACTTTCTCTCAGCAGCAGCAAGGCATTGCTACAGCTTCCTGTATCACCCACACAAAATACTAGACCCTGTTTCTAGATGTCTTTCCAGTTCCTATTACCATAGCCATTGATCAATCAGTCTAAATGACAAATGACATGTGGCTGGCGACAGGGACCAACAGGACAGGTTGGATTTACTGCCATCAGCCAGTTGCTCCAAGAATAATACTAAACTCAATTATTTGAACCAAACTGGGAAACTAAGGCCAACCAGTCAGCTAGGGGACAGTCCAACTGTACCCCAAACTGATAGAAATCCAACCGGGAGTCCCCCAAATTGTAAACAACGCTTTATTTCCAGGAATACCATCTGTGGAAGCCATCATTAACTTGCCTCCCTACTGAAAACCTGATGACTTGAATCATAGCTGTGTGAGTTTGAAGGGAGGTCCTCCGAAACCTCCAGGTAGAAGGTCTACGGCCATATCACCCTGAACGCTCCCGATCTTGTCTGATCTCGGAAGCTAAGCAGGGTCAGGCCTGGTTAGTACGCGGATGGGAGAAACCTCCAGGTAGAAGGAAAAGAAAAAAAAAAAAAGAAAAGAAACCTCCAGGTGTTTAAGGAAATGCCACCAGCAAATTATGAAGCTTTCCTTCTAGATGAATATAGAGATCTCTTCTAATGAGTCTACCAGGGGATAATTCAGAAGAACCTTCCAGGGGATTATTCAGAAGAACCTTCCAGCAGAGGAAAAGCTGACCTGTTCTTTGTGCTTACCCTTCAGGCAGTATCCCCTATGACAAGACCATCCAATTAGAAAAGGTGATACAAATTTTGACCCTGACTTTAACCGAAGTGTTCACCATTATCACCTTAGCCCTAGAAGCCACTCAAGTCAGCACAACTCACTGACTAATGTTGTTACGGATGACAGAATTGCTGTAGGCTTTGTCCCTGCAGGCAAGGGGAAGTCTGTGCGATCACTGATACATCCTGCGGTACCTGGATTAATGCCTTGGGCTGAGGAGAAAAGCCAGTATGGAAAGTTGAGGAGAAAGCTATCTGGCTTTCCAGGGTAGATCTTGATGATTTCCTGGGGTTTTGTTCAACGACTTGAGCCTCGGACCCTTGAGGTCACGATTGGTCGATACGGTAGGCTGGCCCGATCCTGCTGCCCAGAAGTCCTGCTGACAGAGTGGAGTCCTGTCGAAAATAGTGTCAATTAAATGCTGTATGAGACAAATTAAATGGATTTGGTCCCAGCCACCGTTGGTCAGATTTATCAGTGTGGCAGATGGAGTGGATAAATTTACCAGAAGCCAGGATGGCATAGAAACAATGAGTGGATATTGTTAAAAAACCATTTTCTGGGGCGCCTGGGCGGCTCAGTCTGTTAAGCAGCCGACTTCGGCTCAGGTCATGATCTCGCGGTCCGTGGGTTCGAGCCCCGCGTCGAGCTCTGTGCTGACAGCTCAGAGCCTGGAGCCTGTTTCAGATTCTGTGTCTCCCTCTCTCTCTGACCCTCCCCCGTTCATGCTCTGTCTCTCCCTGTCTCAAAAATAAATAAACGTTAAAAAAAAACTTTAAAAAAAAAAAAAAACATTTTCTATGGGTCCCTCTGATTTCTGCACGTAACTGTTCTTGTTGCGATGTCTGTGTAGTGAACAATTTTGGAAGACAGGTATGGTGTCTCCCTTTGGAGCAAGGGGCAGGTTTGCTTACCACCCAGAAGGATATCTTCTTCCAGGACAAAGAGAGGTAATGCTTATTTCTCATTAAAAAAGATTCTAGTTCCCTAGGCTCAGTGTTCTAGAATGCAACCTACTATACGTGCAGGGTCACTTGGCCCTCTTCGTGTGGCCCTGTGAGAATTGGGATTCAGGGAATAAATGCAAATTCTGTTTGCTGCTCTCACTATGACTAATAAAATCATTTCTGACTGAAGAATCTCACGTTTTCTGCCAACATCTATGAAATTCCGGCAGGCTAAACTTTAGAGTTAAGAGGTTGTTTATAGACCCTTTATAGTTTTTGACTGTGCCCGTGGCTCTTTTATCTTTATGTACTCCGTTCCATCTATACTTGACGGGTAAATAAATATAAGAAGCTGTATTCGAACATATACGAACACCCAAAGATAGACATCCTGTCCACAGGTCAAATCTATGCCTCTTATGAGCTCTACACTATAGGTGCGATATAAGGTATTGAATTTATGATCCGATATGGTCTATGGGAGAACAAAAGATCACTTCCAAAAGACATTTCCCCAAACAAAATCCTCCACATTGCAAGTCTATTCATTTCAGCTATCATAACATCCCCAGAGTCAAAACGTTGATAGCTTGATCCTTAGCAGTCTCTGCTACTGCTAAAGTTAACACATTGAGGCGCCTGAGTGGCTCCGTCGGTTAAGCATCTGACTTCTGCTCAGGTCGGGATCTCACAGTTTGTGGCTTCAAGCCCCGCGCTGGGCTCTGTGCTGACAGCTCGGAGCCTGGAGCCTGCTTCGGATTCTGTGTCGTGTCTTCCTCTCTCTGTCCCTCCCGACCTCTCTCTCTGTCTCTGTCTCAAAAATAAATAAACATACATACATACATACATACATAAATAAATAAATAAATAAATAAAATTAACACATTAATGCCTGAGACAGCTCCTCTTCTGCACATCAAAGATTCTCATTCTCTCTCTCTCCCCCCTCCTCCCTCTGTATTCTTACAATTCTTTGGGTACTGAGAAAAAAATAACAATGGTGACCTTTGAACCCTGAGTTACGGGTTTGCCGGGGTAGCTCCAACCATAACTTCATCGAACGTCTATACAAAACCAGTCCCGTTCAGGGTAAAAACAGATTTCTTTACCCCATACAAATATTTGCCTCCTAAGATAAAGTGCTGGCTGCCTTCCACACCTTCCAAAAGAATTGCTACTCTTTTTTAAGCACTTGTTTAAAAACAACAACAGCAACAACAACTAACAGTGGATCACAATAGGTTTAGAAAAGTGATTCAGCTCAGCTCATCATGGGTCAGATGAGCAACCTCCCTCCGTGGTCGGGGAAGCTCTGCTCCAGCGCTAAATGGCTTGAGACAGACAGCATGAGGCTGGGCCACCGTCAACTGGGAGATCGAAAAAGAATGTGGACAGCACACAGGAAGCCACCTTGTGTGGGCAACGTATGTTCCTTCTTCTCCTTTCTCCTACACCGTGTGTCAGCCTCGTTCTGGGCACCAGCCTACGACTAGTTGCTGTACGAGTTTCCCATCTGTTCAGAATAAAATAAAATAGAACCAACATCCTCCCCTCTGCTCATCGATAACCCTCTTGGCCTTGGAGTGAGAGTAGAGATGTCACCACGCTCAAATCACATCGTTTCTAGGGATGAAGCTAGCCTTCCTCTGGAGATTCAAGAGAGGTGGCCTTGTCTTCATGCTCTTCCCCCCTACCCCCTGCCTGTCTGTGTCAAGCACTTGAGAGCTGTTGAGAGAGACAAGGAGAGGGAGAAACTCATGTTTGCCATTCTAGAAGTGGGGCACTGTGAGGCTTCCTTCACCAATGTTCCTCAGACAGAAATCTTCCAGTGAAAGGTGCTGGGCAAGTAACAGGTGGGGATTCCTGGGGTTTATCTCACTCTCTCTGGCTTGCAAATCAGCTTCGATTTTTTCACAGGGTCAAAGTTCCTCATGAAATTTGGGGCACCCAGCAGTTGTACTTGAGAATGTCTACGCCCCCTTCAGTTCTTTCCAGTTCTAGGGTCCACCAGAAGTACGCCCAACAAGAAGTATAAAGAGAAAGTGTACGGGTATTCAAACTTTGCAAGAGTGGCATCATCTGCAAAATGCAAAACCAAATCCTCAAGTCAGGGCCTCCAAATCCTTCTCACCTTTGCCACTGTTACTTGGTTTCTATTTGAACCATTTCCACTTCCAAGAGCGTTAATGGCGCAGAAGTAAACCATGCACTAGGATTCTACTTTTTAATTACGCCTTTAAGACAGGTGTGTAAGTATCTTTATTCTTACTGTTAACGTTACCAGCGACGGTACTTCTCTTGTGGATTTTACTGGTGTGGTTTAGGGCACCTGTGAAATCCTCATTTTGCCACAATTTGCTGCCAGAAAACTGATCATCGAATCAGCAAGTGGATCACTGAGCCCCAGCACCTTTTCCCCTCTGTTGCGATAAGGATCGCATCTCGCTTTTCTTTTTCCAAACTCAGCGACAACAAGCAAGGATTCCAAAGGGGCCGGGTCCTAAAGGTCACCCTGAACAACTCCGAGAGCCAAGCCTGCCTGCCAATATGTGGCTGTTCCCTCTGCGAGGGGAGAAAAGATGGCAGTTTCAGACTCTCCAGATTTGGCAGGTGTTGGTGTAAACCAAGCTAAGGGAGCTAGCCGAGAAAAGAAAAAGCTTTTCGAGTCCTCTGACCCCTGCCTGGAAATTTTCAGATGCCGTAGTTAAGACCAAAGGATAGTCTCGGGCCCGTGGAACCCTGACCAAAATGGATTTCCTGTCCAATGCAGCTAGAGTCCTAGGTGAGCTCATAGGGTCTTAGCGTGCCTTCGTTAGGCACGGAATCCTAAGCCACGAGGGACCTTTGTTACAAGTTGCCCAGGAGTGACTTTTTATTCCCTCCCCATCTTCCCCGGAGTTTTCTTTTGTTTGAAACTGCGACCTCATTTTCAAAAAACCCCTTGAATGGAAAACCATGAACATCAATTTTTGAAAACATTCGGCTTATGGAAGTGGCCACATTTGTTGATTTCTTAAATAAAGCTGGAGCTCTCTCCCCGTTACTGTATGGTAAGCCCTAGGGCTCAATTCAGATAAGTGTGCTGTGTTTCACTGCCAAAAAAAACATCCGTTTTTGTGTTGTTTTTTTTTTCTACACTCACCATAAACCAACCACCCTAGAAAAACCTGCTTTGTTGTCCTGAAGGAGCTATTATCGTTCAGAATATTTTCCGTGTAAGTGAAACCTGAGAGTTGTTCTTCCTTGGGTTTATAATTTGTCATCGGGAACTTCCGGTTTTATTTATTCTTCCACTTTTAGCACCTGAGCACTGACGGGTTCTGCAAAGGTACACATTGAAATATGCAAATAGTATATGGCATGTGAGTGTCAGATGCATGGAAATTAAATCAAATACGGGGCAGAGGGGGGGTGGTGGGTGCGGAGAAAAGAATCCGAGTGCATTAAAGCTAACTTTATGGCCCCAAGCTGTAGATAAATTGTGGTCTGTGGTAGTTAAACAACAGCTGTTCAGATTTAAAATAAAATTATGATAAGGATCCCCAGAAGATAACACTTCTTGAGGTAACAGCGTTTACCTCGATGCATCTGTTAGCAACCGGCAGTGACAAGAGTGTTTATGTGAAGGTTTATTCGCATTTGTCTGCCTGTGTTCCATCATTCCCGTTCGCAGGGGAGAGCGATTCTTACCCGGTGGAATCTAGGTTTGGGCCCGAACGCAACCTTTTCTTCCAGGTCGAGGCAGGGACATTTCTGCCTCAGCTGCCTGTGGTCCATCCTAGCAAGGGAATGTCGTCAGGACGACCCGGGGCTGTGGAGCAGGCAGGAAACCAGCAGGGAGAAGGCTTCTTTAGCAGGGGTCCCTTCATTCAAACCCAGTCATCCCTAGACTCGTGGTGAGCAGCAGTTTCTTAAGAGCTTTACACCCAATAAAATTTAAACTTTTATATATTTTCTTCATTTACTGTGCAAGAGTTTTATGGCAGACACGTAGGAAACCACCCAGATGGGGATTTCTAGGGGCGACAACTGCCAGTTCCCCTCAGCACTTCAAACCCGTCCGTGTTCAACTTCAGGCCGGTTCCCTTGCTCATGCGTCTCTCTGTCTCTCTGTCCCTCTGTCTCTCTCTCCGGACTTGCTTCATCTTTGGCTCTCTCCAGATCTGAGTCTCTGTCCTCTCCCCTCTCCTTCCACACCATCACAGCCCCCAAAGGGTGTGTCCAAGGCTGTGTGCCTAAAAATAAACCTCCCTTCCAGTATGTTCTTCAGGAAATAAAACTCGCCCAAGCCACAAGAATGCATAAAGTCTTTGAACAATTGCTACTGTATTTACAACATGATATCAATTCATATACTTTAAGCTCTTCGACACATTAATTTTGAACAGGAAACTTTCCCACAAAGCTGTGTGTATAGACAGAAAATCTAAATGTAGAAGCATCCTTTCCGCACGCCCGGGTGCCGAGAAAAACCCTGATGGAGGGTTTTGGAATACAAATGACTTTTGAAACGCTGCATTTTTAAATGAACTTTATAATTTTTTAATAAGGACGAATTTTTGTTATTAAAATACTAGTGCGCTTTTAAAAATGAAATTAACTTTGTAAAATCTGTCCGCACATTGAAATGTTAACCGTGTGCGTTCTTTTAGGATTTGAACTTTTTTAACAATAAAGAGATGTTTGTTAATCATCGTGTTGGTGGCTCGTTAAGGTGAGAATAACATTTCTTCTGAGCCAGGGCGAAGCCCATCTGACAATTGCAGATTGGGACTTAAGTGAAAATATATTCTGCAAGGAGGCTTAATAATAGGAAAATATGCACCTCTTTATATTTAGCCAAATGACGAAAGAAACAAGGTGCATTAAACAAGCAACTGGATTAATGGAAGGTAGATAAGAAATGTTATGAATTCACATGTATTTATTAATTATTAACCTATCTCAAATACCATAAGGAAATGTAATGTATTTTAGATTGAAATGAATCCTCGACGTTACTGACACGTAAGCCAAACAAATGAATGAGTAAATATTGACATCATGTAGAAAAATCAAGTGAACCCAGTCATTGCTAGAAAACATAAAGTATGTAATTCACAAAAGAAATGCAATTGTCCTGAAAGACAGTAGGACTATTGGGGCGACTATTGGTGGCTCTGTTGGTGAAGCATCCAACTCTTTTTTTTTTTTTTTAATGTTAATTTATTTTTGAGACAGAGCATGAGCGGGGAGGAACGGAGAGGGGGGTGGGGGGGATACAGAATCCGAAGCAGGCTCCAGGCTCTGAGCTGTCAGCACAGAGCCCAATGAGTGGCTCAAACTCACAGACAGTGAGATCATGACCTGAGCCGAATGCTAGATCGACTGAGCCACCCAGGCACCCCAAGCATCCAACTCTTGATCTCAACTCAGGTCTTGATCTCAGAGTTGTGAGTTCAAGCCCCACATCGGGCTCCACGCTGGGTGTTGGGCCTACTTTTCAAAAAGAAAAGACAATGAGGGGCTCCTGGGTGGCTTAGTTGGTTAAGCGTCCACTTTAGCTCAGGTCATGATCTCACAGTTGTGAGTTCAAGCCCCACATTGGGCTCTGTGCAGACAGCTCAGAGCCTGGAGCCTGCTTCAGATTCTGTGTCTCCCTCTCTCTGCCCCGCACCTCCCCTCCCAAAAATAAAATAAAAACATTAAAAAATTTTTAAAGACAGTAAGACTGTTAACAAAAAATATTACAACTTATATCAAACAGATAAATGCAAGCCATATAAACTAAATTATGCTTTCCCAGTTGTTAGCCACAGTTTACAATGATCTAAATATTAAGACAACCAAGACAAAAACTAGTCTGTTTTAAAGGCACCTGCCAATGCGTATATTAGAAAATAAAAACTGTCCAAGTGAAGAAAATGGCTTTGCTCGGAGTTTAAAGCACCCTACTGGATAGCCTGTTAAATACCACCAGGAACGCAAAAGTTCTCTGCATCAAAAGACAAGTAAAAAGAGAAACCACAAACCAGGATAAGGGTACATATAACCCAATGGTTCCATATCTCGAATATATAAAGGACCCCTGTGCTATCGAGCAAATGTTTGTGTCCTCCCCAAATTCGTATGTTGTGATCCTAATGCCCCAAGTGATGATCTTAGAAGGTGGAGCCTTCGGGAGGTGAGTAGATTCATGGGGATGGGACCCTCATGAATAGGATCGGTGTCTTTATAAAAGAGACCCCACAGAGCAACCTTGGCCTTTCTGCTGTTTTAAAGGTACATTAGGATGGCTGTCCATGAACAAGGGAGAGAGGCCTCACCAGACACCAAGCATGCCAGTACCAGGATCCTGGACTTCCTAACCTCCAGAACGATGAGAAATAAATTTCTCTCGTTTACAAGCCCCGTAGTCTATGGTATTCTGCTATAGCTGCCCAAACGGACAAAGACACTCTAGAAATCACCTTTAAAAAGACAAACAGCCCAACAGAAAAATGGACAAAATGTAAATACATTGTACCACTTTGATTTCCAAGACCCATGATACAAAGGTGAAAAAAAAAGAATGTAAACAGAGAATTCACCGGAGCGAAAATTCACGGAGTCAAAAACATTGTAAAAACTTCAATTTCAGGAATTATTACAGGTATGAAAACTAATACCATGAGATTTCATACTCATCAGAGTGATGACAATTTTCCAGTTCTGGCAACACATCGTGTTGGCAAATATAGGAGAGGACAGGGGCTCTCACCCCCAGCTTTTGGGCATACAAATGGATACATGCAATTCAAAGAAAATTCTGGGCTACATGTAGCAAATTTGAAACTACTAACAACCTGTGACTGGGCAACTCCAAACTCCAAGAAACTCTTGTCTGCGTGCACTAGGAGACATCTTCCCGAATTTCCATAGCAACATTGCTAAATAACAAAAAAATAAAAATATTCCAAAGTTCCATTAAGGTTATAATGTAGAAGAAAAGCTGAAGTATTCATGAAAATTTTAAAATAGTAGATACAGCATAATGTATACTTTCATCTTTCGATGAGAGAGAGAGAGAGACATAGCAGCATGAATAAATCGCAGAACAAGAAGTTGAGAATAAACCCCCAGAACAGGAAGTTGAGAGTAAAAAGGAAGTTGGAAAGACAAGTACAATTCAATAATATTTATATGAAGCTTACAAATTCATGATGGGGCGCCTGTGTGGCTCAGTGGGTTAAGTGTCCGACTTGGGCTCAGGTCATGATCTCGTGGTTCGTGGGTTCCAGACCGCATCAGGCTCTGTGCTGATGGCTCAGAGCCTGGATCCTGCTTTGGATTCTGTGTCTCCCTCTCTCTCTGCCCCTCCCCCTGCTCACGCTCTGTCTCTCTTTCTCTCTCTTTGAAAAATAAACACACACAAAAATTGTTTTTAATCCATGATGAATTGCTTATTAATACAAATATATTATAAAAATACAACTAGATGTATGGAGGTGGAGATGATAGATACCAAATTCAGGAGCAAATGGTATCCATTGGGGAAGGAGGAGAACAGAGCAGAGGGATAGGGGCTTTGACTGGACCTTTAGTGGTTTATTTTTTAAGCTAGGTGATGAGTACCTTGGTGTTCACAATATTACTCATTATGAATTTTGTTTACTGAAAACACTTTATAATTTAAAAATAAAAATGCCGTCTCTCAGCCCCTAACATGGCCTTTCTGGCTTCCCTCTGAAATGCATCAATGAAGGCAAATAAAAAGACAATATTCAAAATAACATTTGTATTAGCTTGCTGGAGCTGCTGTAACAAAATACCATAGACAGAGTGGCTTTTACACAATAGAAATTTGCTTTTAAACAGTTCTGGAGACTGGAAGTCCAAGACAAAGTATGGAGAGAGCTGATTAATTTTGAGGTCTCTCTCCTTGACTTGCTGTGTCCTCACATAGTTTTTCCTGTGTTTTTCCTCCATAGTTTTTCCATAGTTTTTCCGGCTCACATCCCCGGTGTCTCTTTGTGTGTCCAAATTTCCTCTTCCAAAAAGGACACTAGTCATATTGGGTGAGGGACCCACCCCAACGACCTAATTTAACCTTAATTACCTCTCTAAAGACCCTATCTCCAAATATGGCCACATCCTGAGCTCTTGGGGGTGAGAATTTCATCATAGGAATTTGGGACACATGTGATCCCATTACAGTATTGGCATCTAAGATCAATAGACAATTCATTCTTGGAATCTGGAAGGAAATAACAGTTATTATAAGGACAATGGAGGAGGTTGAGAATAAATGATCAAAAGCAGGAATCAGAGAAGCACTACTATACTTCCAACCCCCAAAGGTAGGAGGAAGATGGTTCACCTCCCATTGGGTGTTCTTACCTGAGAACAAACGTCCAACCACAGTCGTCTGTATCTATTGAGAATGCCAACCCATTCTATTTTTATTTCATTTTTTAAGTTTATTTATGTAATTTGAGATTGAGAGAGGAGAGAGAGCAGGGGAGGGGCAGAGAGAGGGGGAGAGAGAGAATCTGAAGCAGGCTCCACACTGTCAGTGCAGAGCCCGATGAGGGGCTGGAACTCACAAACGGTGAGATCACGACCTGAGCCAAAACCGAGTCAGACGTTTCACCAACCGAGCCACCCAGGTGCCCTGAGAATGCTAAGCCATTTTCTAAAATGCTCTCTGGTTGCCTGAAATAGGTAATATTTCATATTTCTCTGAGACCCAACAGGGTGATCTTCTCCCCTCATTCTGCAGTATTTTTCCATAAGTTTCCTACTGGTATTTTTCTGTTTTCTCATTTTCATAAAAAGACAAATCTTGTCAGATAGGATCTTATTTGACCCCCCACTTGCTCTCCGCCCCCAAAGCATACTACAAGCATGCTGGGAATACTACACCATCCTGAGCAGGGGAAGTAGAGGAAAAACCACATCTCCCAGAGTGCACTGTGCCTGGTAAGGACCATACCTCCCAGGATACGACATACCTCTGCTGGTCTTCCCAAATGTCTGCATCATTGTTGTTTCGTTTCATTTTTTAGTTACAGTCTCTAAATGGATATACAAAGTGAAAAGGCAGAAATAGCGTCGGCAGTGGAATAAAAATCAGACTGTCTTCAGAAAATTTTTCCCTTCAGCCCTAAATGCCAGAATACAGTGGAACATTGTTTATAGTATTTTGAGACAGAGCGGGGGGAAAACCCTATGACCCTTGAGTTTATATCCAGCCAAGTTTTATTTGACGGGCAGAAGGCAACAGAAAGAACTCTATCATAGGGAGGTTTATTGGTCTTTACTAATTAAACAAAACCATAACTTTGCTTTTTCAGTATACATTTTAAAGATGCAGGAAAAATCATCACCCAAGGATGTTGTTTTCAAATTGATTCTGCAGCCGAGGAACAGAGTTTTTCCCTGCAATGTGCCACCCAATTTTTCCCTTGCTGCTTCTGATGCTGTTAATTTCCCAGAATTACCCACTGTTCTAAATTCTTGGCTTCTTTGATGACTACTTAAAAAAAGAAATAATGCTGTACTGTGCCAGCATTTACTAACAATGACCAAACTTTTCACATGGCTGATACAAAAAGTGCTCTTTTTTGCCCTGCACGACAGCAGAACTGCTGAGGCCAGCATAAAGGCCTTGGCCATTGCCAAGTTTCTTGGATATTGATTTCTTCTTCCACGTCTTTCAAAGCACATTGAGAAACCTAAGGGTGGCTTTATATACAATTGGGAAAGACCAATAAACTGGCCTATGATATATCTTAACTGACACAAATCCCTCTCTCTTATCAACTTTCTTTTGAGACTTGAGAATATTTCTATTTAACTGATTTTAAAACAGTCGATTCAACGGTATCGTCAGGTTTCGGTCGCAATGAACAAAATCCACGCTCTCTAGTTTAGCAGAAGCAGCCTTATTACAAGTTTTAAATGGGTTACTGGATTGTCGAAAAGGCTAAGGAAAGAGCCTCTAGGTTAGGTAGGCTTCAGGAATGACTCCCAAAGTTACAAAACTCATCATCAAAGGAGCCTCCTCTGGGATGAGAAAGCCTCTTGACAAACAAGGGAGCAACCACCTCCTGAACTTGACCACCGCGGCCCCAACCAAGAAGCCTGCTGTCATCCCTACCAGCAAAATGGGTCCCCTCTCCACTCACGCCCAACCCTCAAGTCCAACAACTATCACGACTCCTACTGATGCTGAGAAAAGCCAGCTTCCCGTGCTTCCATGCTGGCTGAGGAAATCAAGGAACAGGGGCACCGGGGTGGCTCCGGTTAAGTGTCTGACTCTTGATCTCAGCTCAGGTCACGATCTCACAATCTGTGAGATGACGCCCCAGGTCTGGCTCTGTGCCGATGCTGACAGCGCAGAAGAGGAGCAGGACTCTCTCTCCCTCTCTCTCTGCCCCTCTGCTGATCCCGTGCACGCTTACACTCTCTTTCTCTCTCTCAGTATAAAATAAACTTTAAAAAAAAAGGAAAAAGAAAAAGAAAGAAAATCAAGCAGCGGAACCACAGCCTCTGTCCACCTGCCAGATCTTAGACGGAGATCTAATTCACCCACTTACTGAAACCTAAATATACTCAGAACCTCAGATACAAAGGATTCTGAGAAACGTGCAAGCTGGCACACTAGGAAAAAGTTGGAAGGGATATTGAGCACTATTCTACCATAGTCACAATAATACAACCCTAATCTTACTCTTTTTAGAAAAAAAATGTTTGTTTATTTTGAGAGAGAGAGAGAGAGACCTCACGCACGAGCTGGGGAGGGGCAGAGAGAGAAAATCCCAAGCTGGCTCTGCACAGTGCAGAGCCAGACGCAGGGCTCCATATCACAAACCAGGAGATCATGACCTGAGCCAAAATCAAGAGTTGACTGACTGAGCCACGCCCCTTAATCGCATTCTTAAATAGATAGGGAAAAAGTCTAAGGACACGCCATGATTCTAATGGCTCGCTAAAATCAGCTGGAGAACTTGTAACTGCAGACAAGGGTTACAATAATATTAATAAGAATAATATTAACTGCTGGGGCACCTGGGTGGCTCAGTCGGTTGGGCATCCAACTTCGGCTCAGGTCATGATCTCGAGGTTCGTGGGTTCAAGCCCCGCGTCGGGTTCTGTGCTGACAGCTCAGAGCCCCGAGCCTGCTTCGGATTCTGTGCCTCGCTCTCTCTCTCTCTCTGCCCCTTCCCCGCTCATGCTCGCTCTCGCTCTCTCTCTCTCTCTCTCAAAAATAAATAAACATTGAAAAAATTTAAAAATAATAATAATAATAACTGCTGACATTTGATTTTGTGCTGTGTGCTAATCAATATTCTCTGTGCTTTATGGGCATGACGCCATTTAATATGTATATCAGCCCTAAGGTATGTACTTGGTTTTTTTTTTCTGTAATTTACAAATAACAGAACTAAAATAATATGCTCAAGGCCACATACTGTTGAGTGATGGGAACAAGATTCTAACTTGGTCAGCCCTGCCCCAGAGATTGCCTGTCTGCTGGATGTTTATTCAGCTGTTCTGAGGTGGGATCCAGGACACTATGCTTTTAATAAGCTCTCCAGGGTGATTCTCACGGACACCAAAGTTTTAATAATCTCCAGTATCTCCCAATTTTTGAAAATCGTCATGTATTAGTTTTGTAACCGGGCAAATGCTCTCAAAATTATAATATGTATAATTCTGCATATGCCTTAAAATCTTTGCCATGTAAATAATCTACTTCTTGAAAACAAATGCAGCAAAGTGTTACCAGGGGTTATCTTTCCAAGGTAGAGCAGTGTACGATATTTTGCTGTTTTCCACCTTTTTGAATTTTCCAAGAGTTCTACCATAACATTATTTTTATTTCGTGTCTGCATTGGTCAAGTTCCATCTATCTATCGGTGCTCAGATGGCTCCCACTGGCATCCGGGTGCTGAAGATGTAATCTCTTTTTTGCTTGTTTTTTTACTTCTTTTTTCTTTCCCTTCCCAATGCAATTTCATAATATACGATTTAACACTGGAGTGGTAACTTCACATCTCCCAGTCTTCGGATCAGACTAAGAAAAAAAAACAAAAACATTTACCGTATACCTCAAGTATTTGATTTTTATTTTATACCGTAGTGACTGTAAAAAAAAAAAAAAAAAAGATTTGCAATCATGCCAATTCTGAACAGGTACATCAGTACCTGTTGATCATCATTTATCTCTCTGCGTTTCCTCCTTCTCCTGTCTACTTCATCCCCTCTTGTCTCTAAGTCTCAAGAAAGCCCACCAGGCGGCGAGCCCGGCGATCTTCTGGGGGCCCAGCTCACCAGAGAGCGAGCCAACACCGTCCGCTGGGCCAGTCCAGCCACTGCACGGGCACGAGCACACCTCACACGTGGCATCCAGTGGTTCAGTGAGCCTGGCTCAGCAACCCTCATACATCATCCAAGCCAACATTAATATTTTACCTCAGTGATCAAGTGTGCCCGTTCAAACTTTTATCTAAAACATTCTTTATCATCTTTTCATTAAGTTCTCAAGAGCTAATGGTTTCTGAGTTCCCCGGGTAAGGATGATGTTCTGAATAATGAAAGCTCATTATTTCTCCACAGAATGCTTGTTAATTCAAATGATGATATTAAAACTATAGTAGCCTTTAGCGCTGGGGTGATTTCTAGCATACTTTATCATGTATCAATATATACTCTGTTTGTCAAAACTGCCCAGGGCTGGGGCTGACATTCTCTCTGGAGGAGCCCAGTGCTTCAAAAGGCACTGAATACACCAAGGTGACAACTCACAGAGTGTGCGCCTCTAGGAAATGGAAAGATGAAACTTGAAATGCCACTGTCTCCCTTGATTTCCTTATTAGTATTCATAAAGAGACAGTGCCCTCCTCTTTCTACTCCGCACGGGTCTCCCTTTTGAATGGAATAAAAGGAAATCAATATTTTGAAAAGGAAGCCCACATAGGAGGTTCGACACATGACAAGTTATTTATTTCCATTTAACGGATCCCCAAGTAATCTGCACACGAGAAAAGGCTGGTTTGGCTGCCGCTCAGACGCACACACACGCACGCAGACTGCATTCAACTCAGCGCTTAAGGTGGTTGATGATATTCTTGGGCAGAAAGTGTTGGTTCTCTGGGTTATGTTTTACAGGGCACTATTTTGTTCTTTGGGTTTTGGGTCTCTTTAAGTACCTCCTACTTTTATCTCCTCCCGGTTTTTATGGCCAAGCGGATTCCCGCAATTGCCGTATTGCTGTAAGTTTCTTGAATGGGTCCCTTCTTGTCCACTTCGGACAGCAGGATACATCTGATGTTGCCAAAGCCGCACTCCTCTCCTTCTTAATCTTTCGATTAAAAGGTTACAGATGACAGAGAAGCAATCCACCGAGAAGGCCACACCGAAAGAGTCAGCCAAGCCCATTATTACCTTCGTGAGCTCCACTGGTCCCAGTCAGTGGACTTCCTACCTCCGCAAGCTCTCCGCCTTCCCGTTATCGTAAAGCTTTGCACAAAATAGAACAGCTCTGCTTCCTTCTGGCAGCTTTTCAGATTCTTCTGTATGCCCCGCATTTTTGAAGCACCTGATATTCTAGTACCCTCTCGGGTCTGCGAGGAGAGGGCGGCTTTCCCCAAACTGAGTATTTTACCTCCGTGCAATGGCATCAGATCTGAAGAATCCTATCTGTGCCTCCCTCCAGAACCTGAGAGGAATTGTAATTTTCAAAACCAAGCCGTTCTGTAAGTGGCTCGGAGCTGCAAGGTCAACGCACAGGAGCCCCGTGTGTGCTACAACACGCATTTCTGTACCACTGTCTCTTAATTATCTCTCCTGTGGAAGGACTAGCTGGGCGTCTGCCCACAGGCACTAGCACACCAACATGGTGAACTTCAGCAACAACATAGTTGCACTTTGAGAACAGCAGCTATCCGAAAGAAAAGGATCTGGGTGCATTACTCTAATTATATTAATTATACCGCTCAATATGTTTTGCATTGTCCATTAATCATGTTAGGCAACAGAATGATGCTTGTTTAAAAGGAATAAAAGTCGCTCTGTTAATCCAATGCATTAAGGGTAAGGTGCATCTGAGCTAATTTATGATAGAAGAGCAAAGGTATCCCTGGAATATTCCGGTCACGGGGTCAATTTAAGAAAAATGTGGTCTAAGAACAATATGTAGGTCATTTCCCGTTGCATATCTGACTTTAAATATTCCGATATCGGATGCTAGTGCCAAAACATCTTTAGGGTACACTTAGATTCCAATGTGGGGGGCAGAAAATATGGTCAGCATACATGCAGGGAATTGCCTGAGCCTCCTCCCCACGTACAAAAGGAGCCTCAGTCCGAATGCAGATAAAAATGAAGTAGACTTACATGAAATTGATATATAGTTGACTGATCATTCCATTTGGTCTAGAAGCCTGGTAAGCATCTTGTTCCATATCAGACCCCGTAAGCAGGCCCGGTTGAGGTTTCATTAGGCTTTCCTGCTCCTCTGAAGATCTTTGCTGATCTCCATCTAATAAAAATATCTTTCCTGGGAATCGGTAGATTTTTTCTAAGGAGGAAATGTATTCCCCTTCTCACACTTTTTAGCTGTGCATGTTGCCCTCTAGACTGTAGAGCAGGGATCGGCAAACTTATTCTATAGGGGGTCAGAGAGTAAATATTTTAGGATTTGGGGACCACACGGTCACTGTTGCAGCTACTGAACTCTGCCACTCTACTGCAAAAGGAGCCACAGATTATACAATAAATGAATCAGCATGGCTGTGTTCCAACTAAACTTTATTCATAATAACAGTCAACATGGGTGGCTCGGTTGGTTAAGGGTCTAACTTCAGCTCAGGTCATGATCTCACGATTTGCAGGTTCAAGCCCCACGTCGGGCTCTGTGCTGACAGCTCAGAGCCTGAAGCCTGCTTCGGATTCTGTGTCTCTCTCTCAAAAATAAATAAACATTAAAAAAAATTGTTAATAAATAAATGAAAACAGCACCAGTCCAGGTGAAGTCCATAAAACATAACTTATTGACCCTCTGAAGGAAAATATGTCCAAGATATGTCAGAGTCCTAACCCTGTGAATGCGACTCTCTAAGGGGACAAAATCTTGGAAGGTGTAATTAAATTAAAGATCATCCTGGATTCAGGGTGAGCCTTAAATCCAATGGCTGATGTCTTCTCTGTCCCTCCCCTCAACTGTCCTCTCTCTCTCTCTCTCTCTCTCTCTAGCTCTCTCTCTCTCTCAAAAAATAAATAAACATTAAAAATGTTTTTAAAAAGGAATTATGTGGCCACACGCTACCAGAAGCTGGAAGAGGTAAGGACAGATTCTCTCCTACAACCTTGAGAGGGAGCACCCCCCTTCCGTATGGATTTCAGACTTCTGGCCTCCCGAATTATGACACAATACATTTCTATGGTTTTAAGTCACCTAGTTTGTGATAATTTATTATGACAACCCTAGGAAATTATATACCCCTCAAAAAGCTAAGACCCAAAGTCACTCCAAAGGCCCATCAAGTGTTACAGCAGTATCCTAAGATAATTCGGCAGCTCAAAGATGGTACAATGGCCTAGAAATCAGGTCTCTTTTCTCCAAGTGCTTCTTCCTTTGCTACACCGTAATACCACGCGCTCACTTCTGGGCTAGACTGCACGCAAAAGCAAAACAGTCTAGGTCTTGTCACTGCCCTCGGAGATCGTGCAATCTAGTCATGGATAAAATACACAAATTGGTTCATTATCCGACAATAAGTGTAGCAGCTACCAGCACAGACTCTGAACTCAGACTGCCTGGGTTCGAACACCAGCGCTGTCCCTTACATGCTGTGAAAACTTGGGTGAGTTACTTAACCTTTCTGTGTTTCCGTTGCCTCATCTGCAGCTTTGGGTTAATGATGGTACCTAGCTCATAAATTTGCTGCAAACACGAAGGGTGCCGATACACGGAAAGACCTGATGACAGTAACTAGCCCAGACTAGTTCTTTGACTTCAAAGAACTTACAATCTTATGCTCAAGGAAACTGTCATTATTCCAGCAAGTAATGGAGGTCCTGCAATGATCAGGCAATTTCAATGTAATATATGAGAAGTAATGTAATAGGTCCAATCTTGGGAGCATATACTCGTGGGGTCAGTGTGGGTTTCCTAGAGGAGTGGTTACTACACCCAAAATAAGGGTAGTAGTTAGCAAAAACAACAACAACAACAACAACAACAACAGCAACAACAAAACTATTAGTAAAGAATACAAAATAGTATACAATCCAATCGAAATTGTAAATAATTGTAAGTACTTATGGGACCTGAGAGATAAACAGATTGGAACAAGCCTGGAATCATATAATCAGAGTTTCAGAAGGGTTCTGAGAAGTTTTCTGGCCAAACTTCCATCCTGTGCTTGAATTATTTCTAGATCTCTTAAATGATCATATAGCTTAGCTTAAATCTTTCCGTTGACAAAGATCTCACATCCATTCCATCTTTAAGTAACTCTGATTATTAGAAAGTTCTTCTCTATGTTGAATTGAAATGTACCTGCCTTTGGTTTTTACCCATTGGTAAAAACCCATTACTCATTTACCCATTAGTTGACTCAATATTAGTCAACACCATGGAGCAAACAGAACACATCTATTTCTTTCTCTTATATGACAGCTTTCAACTGTCATCTAAGGGACTAGCAAACCTGTCCTGTGAAGGATCAGAGTAAATATTTTAAGGTTTTCAAGCCATGTTGTCTCTATTACAACCACTCAACTCTACCATTGTAACATAGAGCAGGCACAGACAATATATGAATGAGTAGGGTAACTGTCTTCCCATAAAACTTTATTTACGACACTGAATTTTCAATGTATGAATATTCCGATTTTTTTCCAACAATTTAAACATGGGAAGAATATTTAACTCATAGACCATACAAAAACAGGTAGTGAACCAGATTCAGCCTAGAGGCTGTCCCTTTCCGAACACCTAAACTATTTGATAGCAGATTCGGTGCTGTTCCTACCTTGGTTTTTCCCTTCTCCAAACAGAATATTCCTGGTATCTACATATTTTCTTGTAAGACATAGTAATATCTTCTCATTATCCCAGGCTAAAAATGAATTTTTTTGTTTGTTTTTGTCTTTTTCTGTGTGCATGTGGCCATTACCTACATACATTGTATTATTGGTCTGATGGTATTCTAATCCATAAGATGCATTATCTCTTTAAATCCTCAAACCGGGGCTCCTGGGTGGCGCAGTCGGTTAAGCGTCCGACTTCAGCCAGGTCACGATCTCGCGGTCCGTGAGTTCGAGCCCCGCGTCAGGCTCTGGGCTGATGGCTCGGAGCCTAGAGCCTGTTTCCGATTCTGTGTCTCCCTCTCTCTCTGACCCTCCCCCGTTCATGCTCTGTCTCTCTCTGTCCCAAAAATAAATAAAAAACGTTGAAAAAGAAAATTTTAATCCTCAAACCAATCCTTAGGATACAGGAGTGCTGACTCATAGGGGCACTTGTATCCCAATGTTTATAGCAGCGCTTTCAATAATAGCCAAATCATGGAGAGAGCCTAAATGTCCATCAACTGATGAATGGATAAAGAAGATGTGGTTTATATATACAATGGAATACTACTTGGCAAAGAGAAAGAATGAAATCCTGCCATTTGCAACAATGTGGATGGAACTGGACGGTATTATGCTGAGTGAAATAAATCTGTCAGAGAAGGACAGATATCATGTTTTCACTCATATGTGGAACTTGAGGAACTTAACAGAAGACCATGGGGGAAGAGAAGAGGAAAAAATAGTTTCAAACAGAGAGGGAGGCAAACCCATAAGAGACTCTTAAATATAGAAAAAAAACTGAGGCTTGATGAGGTGGGAGGCAGGGGAGAGGGGAAAATGGGTGGTGAGCATTGAGGAGGGCACGTGTTGGAACAAGCCCTGTGTATTGGAGGTAAGCGATGAATCATGGGAATCTACCCCCGAAACCAAAAGCACACCGTATACAATGAATGTTAACTAATTTGACAATAAATTATATTAAAAAAAAAAAAAACAACAATCCTTGAAAAGAAGGTGTTATTAATTCATTTCTTACCTTGTTCCAGAAGCTAATATTATCCCTACTCTATAGATGAGGCAACTAAGGCTCACAGAAGACAAGTGATTTGTCCCAAATCATGTGCTTAGAATGTGACAAGAAGAAGGAGATCTCCTAACACCTAGTCCGGGCAACTTCCATCATATCACGTTCTCTGTATCTAGAGAGCTTGTAACCCTGTAGAAGCGAACGGGGTTGATCCAATGTGGCGTGTTTGGGGAGCCCGGGAGGCTTCCAAAGATCGTCACTTCTCTTTCTACTCTTCTGAACCATGTTTTCAGCAGGCAGATCTGGCATCTTATTCAGAATTAGAACAAAGCCAACAGTTTATAAGTTGCAGAATCATCCTCCTGCCTCTTTTGAGAGGTATCAAAATCGTAAAGAAAGGGGATTCTGAACTAACTTAGAATTTAGAGAGGGGGAGAAAACAAGGACACCGGGAGAAAGCAGATGAGATTAACAAAGCCAAGTTGTCTGCAACAACCCTAGACACAAAAACTAGCTGTTGATTGATTTCAAGCAGTGAATCAGGCCTCATCATTTTAATGAAAAAAAGAGATGAATCCACTCAGTCAACATACTCAACCTTGTTCCTCCAGCTCAAATCCAGACACAGAAATAGATTTCCCACATATTCCAATAGTAAGAGGAGACAGGTAGGAAAGGAACGGCAAGCCCTAATTTCCAGCAGTTGTGAAAACAGCACGCTGGCTTTCACTTATTGGCATCATCTTGGTACAACTAAAGTATAATTCTAAACTTTGGGAGGCGGATCATTTTTCCTTTTTGTTAAATGTGTGTTTATGTAGTTTGAGAGAGAGCGTGTGCACACACGTGCCTGCGAGTGGGGGAGGGGCAGGGAAAAAGGGAGGGAATCCCAGGCAGGCTCCACACTATCAGCACAGAACCCCGACGCGGGCCTCGATCCCATGAACTGTCAGATCATGACCTGAGCCTAAATCAAGAGTCGGACTCTTAACCAGCTGAGCCATCCAGGTGCCCCAGGATTATTTTTCTTATATGACTGAGAAACTGTCTTTGGAGACAATTACAAGAGAGACGTTTCAGACATGTTTTGCACAATTCCACTTTGGAAGGAGTAAAAGTATGCCCTCTCCCTCACAAAGTGACCACTGGGTAGGAGTGAGGGATTTGTATTAAAATCAAGTGTTGCTACTTTACAGTCTTGTCAAGAGTTCTTTTCTTCCCCCTTTTGAACCAGATTTCAATTTTGATCAGAAATGTTATGGTGAGCTAACGTCTTGATGACCACATCAATTTTGAAACATTAGCTTGGCTCTTTCCTGTTTTAATATTGTTCTAACATCACTGACATTTCCTTTCTGGAGTTAAATACCACCTTTCAATGTGAGGTTCAAGTACTAATCAAAAATACTCTTGGGTTTAATAAAGCCAACCAACAACTCTGCTTTTCCTAGACTGTGCAGACAATGGGCAAAGGACACACTTCGTGAGTTAAGAATTCGCTGGTGTTCACCATGTTCCAACCAGGCTGTCTGCAAGGAGACCTACTCAAGGAGCATTAGTTTATATCCACTGGCCTGGTTTGTGTAAATGCCAATCCACTGTTTTCAGAGCCGGGTGTCAGACTGGCTCTAGCTCCGTTTCATAAACACCAAAGTCTGAGCACCCAAACCCCAGAAAATCATGTTTTGGCTCCCGGCTATCATGACTTGATTTATAATAGTACAGCCTAGTCAACACAGTTGTTGAAAAGAAAGAAAAAGAAAAAAGAAAACTTTGATGGTCTTAATTTACTTCTTGTTGTAGAAAGAATCAATATGTTCTATTTATAAGGCTTTATCAGATCATGAAATGTTACAAATTTTAAATGTTACAGTCAGGACCTAAAACTTTGAATCTCTTGGGTTGGACTTAGTTATAATTGCCCCTCCTTTTATAATACATGTTATATTGTATCATAATCACCTTTTTAGTACCTGTGCTATGTATTACTGGTTTCCCTCAGCTAGAGTGAAAGCTCCATCAGGGCAGGAATTCTTGTCCTTTTGTTCACTTATGCATCCTAGGCACCTGGAACAGTGTCGGGCACATACCAACCACTTAATATGTCTGTAGTTAATAGATAGATGGATGAATGAATGGATAGAAGGAAGGATGGATGGATGGATGGATGGATGGGTGAAGTAATATCTGCTACTAGATTGTGAACATCTAGTAATATAACAATGAAAAGATAATACATTCCCACTGTTAAACCTACAAAAAAACTTGTAAAACCAACCTGTAGAAAAAGATTATGACACTAATTAGGGATATTTGGACAGTGGATGTTTTATATTAATAAATTATTGTTTATTTGTCTAGGTATGGAATGTATTCTAGTTACGGTTTCCATATTGAAATATGTAAAAATACGGTGATGGCTGGGATTTCTTTCAAAATACTCTTGGGGCAAAGAGCCCCAACAAGACCAAATGAAACAATATTGGCCATGAGCTGATCATTATTTTAGGGTGACAGTTGCATGGAAGTTTATTGTTTTCTTTGCATTTGCACATATTTAATTTTTTCATAGTAAAAAGTTAAATATTAAACCCATACGAAATGGCAAGCAGCTAAAAGATTCCCTCCCATCTCTGAATTCTAAGCTCATTCACTTAAGAGGACAAACAGAAGATATCAAGCATCTAAATTATGTGCCAATGGTGCGCCTGGGTGGCTCAGTTGGTTGAGCATCTGACTTCGGCTCAGGTCATGATCTCATGGCTGGGTGATTTCAGGCCCCGAGTCAGGCTCTGTGCTGACCGCTCAGAGCCTGGAGCCTGCTTCGGATTCTGCGTCTCCCTCTCTCTCTGCCCCTCCCCCGCTCATGCTCTGTCTCTCTGGCTCTCTCTCTCTCTCAAAAATAAATAAACATTCAAAAAATCACATAAATAAAATAAAATAAAATAAAATATGTGCCAAGCATTATTCTAGTTACTGGAGATACCGCGAGCCGTAAGGGAGCATTGCATGTAGTGGGAGAAAGGGACAACAAATAAGTTCACAAATAAACACATAAGACAATTTTAGAGAGTGACAGGTGCTTAAGAAAACAGAACCAGTTCTTCTCCCCAAAGGCAACCACTGTCACCCGATATTCTAGGCATTTGCCAGCACGTGTGCATGTGCGTGCATGTGTGTGCATCACACACTCTTATCATACACACCCTTTTTTATTCAGGAGCGTCCACGCTGCTCTGTACTTTGTTTCTTTCCCTGAACAATACATCATACGGATCCGTCTCATTTACTTTGCATCCGCAGAACTTAGCACCGTGCCTGGCACCTGTCAGACCCTCAGCAGATGTTCGATGAATTCGGTACCTAATCAAAAGGAGTTGAAGACCGGGAACACCAGCTTCTCAACCTTTTTGCACCTCTGCTTCTTTCTGCAAGGTTGGCATCTAAGGGAGCTTTGCAGAGAAGCATGGTGCCTGGCCCAAGGAAGGTCTCCAACAAATGTTCACTGGAGGAACTCAGAATGGCCCGAGGACCGTGACAAGGCAGAGTGTCAGATAAACTTCTTATTAATGTCAACTGGGTAACGGCTGTCCTGTGCCAGGAAGTGAATGATCGTCAAGTCCCACTCTGGACAGGAGTTCCCTCACACTGGGAAACAGAGCTCAAGCTTATGTTCACTGCACATGCCCCAACTCCTGGCTTCATTTTGGGTTTTGGGGTTTTGTTGTTTTGGTTTCGGGTCTTTAACCTCCTCGAGCTCCTTCGAACTCTAGAGTCTCTTAATAATATGGTTGCCCCAAGAATAGCTTTTCATTCTCAACAGACCTCATAGACCTGTTCATGAAATCACTGGGAGATCATGTACATCACTACGTCCTTCCGGAAGGCCTTGGATCTTGCAGAATCCAATATGTTGCGTTAATTTTGAGCACTGTATCTGTAGCCGTCCTGTTGATTCTGCTGTTATTTTGCTGGCCAGCAGCAATGATGGAAAAGCTACCTGAGTGCAGCAGCCACCAGGTAATTTGGGCCCTGAACTTGCTTCAGTTTGAGTAGCTTGAGAGAGGTTACAGGTATTTGAATATTCCTTTTTAGAAAAAAACAACTGAGTTACTTAACAAATAAAAAAAAAAATGCAGTGAAAGGGAAGAACAAGTTACTGTCAAGTGGAATTTATTTACATACCTGGTAGCAGGACTCATATTTGAGATAATGCCCCATTTGTGTACACAGAGTTGAGGAATGTGAAAATATTCTTACCACTGACGCATCAACGTCAGTATGTTCTGCTTCCTTTGTAGGTCATATTATTTGAAAGATGGAAAGATTGTTCCAACACGTGGACCTGGATACGCCTTCTTCAAAAGCCCAGAATCTCATTGAACCCTCTCTCACTCTCTTTTTTTGATGTTTACTGATTTATTTTTTTGAGAGAGAGAGAGAGTAAGTGGGGAGGTGCAGAGAGAGAGAGGGAGACAGAGAATTCTAAACAGCCTCCACTTTATCAGCGTGGAGCCTGATGCGGGGCTAGAACTCATGAACCAAGAGATCATGACCTGGATGAAACCAAGAGTCAGATGTTTAACCGTCTGAGCCACCCAGGTGCCCTGACTTTCTCGCTCTCTCTTTTTTTTAATTGAAGTGTGGTTGACACACTGTGTTACATTGGTTTCTGAACTCTGTCTTCAAAATGTCACTGAAAGGACTCTTTTTGAAATAACATTGGGGTTTAGATGGGCTCGGCGCTCAGATCTCTCCATGAATGCTATGTGTGCTGAGTGAGTTGTAGGTGTTTGTGTGAAGACAGAAAAGTGAACATAAACATGCAAGAATGTAATAAGCAAAAGAGGCTAGAGAATGTATGTGAGTTTGAAAGCCGAAGGGAAGATACCAAATAAATGCCCTCTTAAGTTAGCCACCAAAACGGTCCTAGAAACAAGGACTGGCCAAAATACTTAAAGCCTGGTCAGGCAGCACACCTCTGTCTGTAACAAAATACAGACTGGTGGCCTAAATAACAGACGTGGATTTCCCACTGCTCTGGAGGCTGCAAGTACAAGATCAAGGTGTCAGTCAGCATAGTTGGATTCCGGCAAGAGCCCGTCCCCTGGCTTGCCACCCTCTCACTGTGTTCTCACATGGCCTTCGCTGTGTGTGTGTGTGTGTGTGTGTGTGTGTGTGTGTGTTGGGGTAGGGAGAAAGAGTAAGAGAGACGAAGAGAGAGATCACTCTTCCTCTTCTTTTAAGGACACAAATCCCATCATGGGAGCTTCACCCTCACAACCTCATCCAATACTATTAAATCTCCCCCAAGGTTTCACCTTCAAATACAATCACATTGGGAGTTAGGGTTTCAACATGTGAATTTTGTGGAGATACAAATATTCAGTCTACAACCACTCATAAAGTAATGGTATTTCATATGGTTGTTATGAGAATCTAAGTACTATTTTTTAAAGAAATATTTATTTTTGAGAGAGAGAGAGAGAGAGACTACAGGGGAAGGGCAGAGAGAAAGAGGGAGAGAGAAAATCCCAAGCAGGCTCCACACTCTCAGTGCAGAGCTGGACTTGGGACGTGAACTCATGAACCATGAGATCATGACCTGAGCCAAAATCTGAAATCAAGAATTCGTCCTTAACCTACTAAGCCACCCAGGTGCCCCAAGCATCTAAGTATTTAAAGAAGCCCTTTCCCATGCTTGCTTTGGAACGATCATTCATTTGGCATGCAAGAAATATTTATTATCATTTACTCTGTGCAGTCATGGGCCTTGGGAGATACAGAAGGAATAAAAACAGATGTGATCCCTTGTCCTCAAGGGACACACTCTTTATTGAGAGAAGGGGAAAGACAATGAACAAGTAAGCAAATAAGTAAATAAAATTAAATTATTCATCACTTGCAATTCTGCTTTGAAGGACAAAAACAAGGTTCAGTTCTCGAGAAAAGAAGAGGGGGATAAAGGGAATTCACTTTAGATGGAATACTTACAGAAAGGCTCTTTGAGAAGGTAACATTTAAGCTGACACTTGAAAGATAAGGAAGAAAATTCTAGCAGATGTGAGACCTCCAGGCAGAAGAGAGTTTGACTTGTTCTAGGAGTCCAACAAGGCCCACGTGTCTGGGACACAGTGAGTGAGGAGGAGAGTGTCACAGCATGAGGTTGGAGAGGTGGGCAGGACAAGACTGGGGTCTTGCAGGTCAAAGAAAGGCACTATTTTCTCCCAAGGCCAATGGAAACCATCAAAGAGCTTTAAGTCAGAAAAGATATAGTTTGCTTTGTGTGGCTTCTACTCTCTTCATTTATGGGAAGCACTCAGTAGATGGAAATAAAGAAGGCAGGAAGAGACAGAGACGAGAGTCTTAGATGATGGAGACAGAAGCAGTGGAGATATTTTGAGTCCGTGAGAATTCTTCAGCCGTAACAATCTCAGAAAATTATTTGCCGACCAAGTAGTGCTTGAACACTATTTATCAGGTGATGAAGGGACGGTGCATTCAGCAAACACTTGTTGGATGTCTACCCAGGCAGGCCATGGGGTGGTAGTACAAAGATGAAGAAGACCAAACCTCTGCCCACCAGAGTCCTCAGCTAGTCAAGAACATTGACAAGTGCACAGACGATTTTCAGGGAACCTGCTAAAAGCTCCGGGAGGGGTCATTAGGGGACTAGGAGCAGGACCCAGAAGATTGAACCCAGCGGGGGAGGGCAGGTAGCAAGAGAAAGTCGTGTTCTCAAAAGAGATGACAGACAACTGAGCAGACTTTGGGAGGAATGAGGAGGATGGGTGGAGTTGGGTGTGGAGGGAAGATGTGTGACCCAGGGCACGTGCAGGCCACCATGTTGGTGAGTAGGGCCGGAGCCCTGAGTGCCCAAACGGAGCGGCAATAAAGAACCTACGTACCAATGGGGAGCCTGGGTGGCTCAGCCAGTTGGGCCTCCAACTCTTGGTTTCATCTCAGGTCACGGTCTCGCGGTTCATGCGTTTGAGCCCCACATCGGGCTCTGAGCTGGCAGTGCAGAGCCTGGTTGGGATTCTTTCTCTCTCCCTCTCTCTCTGCCCCTCCCTGCCTTCCTTTCTCAAAATAAATAAATAAACTTTTTTTTTTTTTCAAAAAAAGAACCTATGTGCCAACAAGAAGAGGGTAAGAAGGCTCAGACAGATGTCTCCAGAAAGAAGTGGAAAGAGCAGTTAGCAAAGGGAATGAAGACAGAAGCAATAGCCCAGGCAACAATAGACAAATCAAATCTAAAGCAAGATTATGAGATACATAAAGGCCAAGACTCCATTAGAGTCTTTTCTTGTACTCCCTAGGGCACCAGGTACAGCACTGAACACATGGGATTAAAAAAATTATTGTTCAATTGGATGGAGTACGTATAATTGTCCACTCTAATATGCAGTCCATCCAGTTCTAGATTCAGCACAAAATATTATTCTCCCACAGAAAGGCAAAGAGCTAGGTGCTAGTTTTACATATTTATAAGGCCCCAAACAGGTTGATGTATATTCTTGACATCACAGATTTATTTCTATGTTAATTTACTTTCAGGAAGCATGTATAACCATAATATACATGGTGAGGAAGTAATTTTATTCATATGTTTGGACATAAAAAATATCATTATGCAGTCCAATAATCCCAGTTGACAGTCAGAATCATTTTTAAAAAAAAAAAAGAAAGAAAGAAAACAGATATATTAAGAAAGAATTCAAGGAAAGCAACAACTGAGCTCTGATGTGGCTCCTCTGTTTTGCTGGGTGGCACTGATTTATAGCAGAACACCAGCCATTTGCAACTCCATTTCATGATCAATGCCCAGCCAAGCTTGCCTTTCTACAGCATTATGAAGAGTTGCCTCAACATTCGTCTCTGTGCAAGCAGGCCTACTGAAGAACTCTTGACTGCCTACACTTTGCAAGCCACTGAGAAAGCTGCTAATCTTTTATTGTTTTTTCCTGTTTTACTTCTGTCTAGTTTTTACCCTATAGTGACGGCACAGATATCGGTCCCTGAAGAGTCCCTGAAGGGACCACCCTACGCCACTTACAAACCCAGGTGAGTTCGTTTTAGATGTTGATTCAGATCTTTTCCAAAACAGGAAAGGGCATTTGGATTCCTCTGGATAACTTTGAGATCTCTCTGAAGATATTTAACCTAGAAGGCGTGAACGTCAATCAGGGAGAGCGGGGCTCCATTATGTTGGCCAAGGGCGCCACGGTCCTGAGCCCAGGCCAGCCTCGGTCTAGCCAGCGAGCTGTGGGTGAACCCCGCTGCCTCTTGGTATAAATGAGTCCCCACGTTTCCCTCCACCCCCTGGAGCCCAGAAAGAAAATGGTTCTGCTATTTGGAACCACAGATAACTGAGAGAGCTTTGTAAACTTTTTTTTTTATTATTTCTTTTCCCATCCTTGCTTCTCTTCACATCTGAAATTTAAACGAGTGATAGACCTCTGGCTGTCCCTGCAGCTCCCCCTCACCAGCCCCTCCTTTGGGATAAGCCTCAGCTTCAGGGCCTGGCTTGCCGGAGAAACTGCTTCTTACACACCCAGGGGAAAAATGACAGCTTTTCACTGCAAGCTCCTGGGATCATAAATGGCAAGGGGAAGCGTCCACACACGCCCCAACCTGCCTCTTTCAAAACGTCAGCCTCGCCAGCAGGGTAGGGAAATCTTCAGGGAGCTTTAGCAACTCTTTACATAACTTTCTGGAAAGTAGTTTAATGGTGTTTACACCCCCGAACGATCACAGGTGACCACTCTGCCGTTCTAACGCCTACAAGGTGAATGACCAGCCCACCCTATGGCCGAAACCTGGGCTCCTTCTTCTTTCTGAGCGCCCCTGGAAGGCAGGGAGAGGGACGGAAGGACAGAGCTAAATGGGAGGGAAGTTACCTTAGTAAAGAATGAGGTGTCCAAAAAGCTGGCAAAAGACCCATCTTTTTAAGCCTTGAGGTGAGAAAGCCAACTGCTTTTCCTGGAACTTGCTCTAAATTTCACACCCCTTTTTGCACAATATCTGCTATCCGGTGAGTTGCGTGAGGTCCTGCATAAAAGCAACAGAATAAGTACTCGGTGGGTATAATTTATTCATAAGTGCGTGAGCACCGAAAGAAGTGAAATTCATGCAGGGTTTATTTAGCTGCTGCATTGCACACAGCAAAGTGCGTGGCACACCAGCAAAACACCCCCAAATGCTCATCTAAATTCTCTTAAGGCCGTACCTAAACCTGGAGGACACAGTGAGTTTCCAGCCTCATCACGTCATACTTGGGGCTTTCAGAACTAATATATCATCCTGTCCATGTGAGATCATGAGAGAAATATTGACTATGGAAATTAAAGGTTTGCTGTTACCCTTTTAGATTGAAGACTATAGGGGAAAATGAAACGCATTTGGTTTGGATAGGTTTGGAGAAGGAAAGAAAAAGGTGGCAAAAATAGATTGTCGTTCGCAGGTTACAATTTCATCTCAGTTTAATAAGATTTTAAGTTTGGCGTGTTTTGCAAGTCCCTAGAGCGATAGGGACTCAAGATCTTTGGGCTTGGCATTGCACGAAAGGCTAGACCTGTTTTATGTATCTTTTTTTTTTAATGTTTATTATTTATTTTCGAGACAGAGACAGAGCATGAGCAGGGGAGGGGCAGAGAGAGAGAGAGGGAGACACAGAATCCGAAACAGGCTCCCAGGCTCCGAGCTGTCAGCACAGAGCCCGACGCGGGGCTCGAACCCATGAACCATGAGATCATGACCTGAGCCGAAGCAGGACGCTCAACGGACTGAGCCACCCAGGCTCCACTTATGTATTGTTTTTAATACACTTTTCACCATATTTACTGCAGAAGTCACTTTGGGAAAATTAGACATGGCACAATTTCCATACTGAAGAACCACAAACTCCCATAGACAGTGCATTAACCTATTGTGTAACTACAATACCAGGTACGAGAAAGAAAATTTTATTAAAACATCATTTTTGTGCCTTTTAATTTTCCCCTATTCCACTCAGTAGACAGTCTTGGAAAATCTGCCACAGCCTTAACTTTATCCTTAAGACAGAAAGTGACTACGTGCTTCCGATATATCTGATGTTTTTCCTTTTGTTTATAAATAACTTTCCTTTAAGGAACAATCAACAGCAGTCAGAAATGAGACAATTATGAGCAAATTATATTTTACTCTCTTCATACAAAAATACAAACATGAATATGAAGATATCTAAAAACACAGAAATAGTAAGTGATAGCTTCCATACATCAAGACAAAAACATAGCTAGAAGGCAAAGTTTTTCAAAAGGAAGACGCACTTTCTTGTCTATTGGGTTAAAATCCCCAAATCCTTCAGCAAATGCATTATTCCACATTTGGAACAATGTTAATATTTTGTTATCACACAAACTATGGACATAGCTGGTCATATTATTACGTTGATTTGCCTGTACAGTGGGAGTCCGGTGGGAAAGAAAATATCATTCTTGCTTATACGGCAGTGAGAAATACCAGAATAAATCTGGAACTAAAGTTGACCTTTGAAGCATTTTAAATGCAAAGTTAAAGCATTTCTTCAAGTTAAAGCATTTCTTCATCTACGGTGTGGGTACCTATACGCTGCATAATGTCTAACGCTTGTACAAGTTGAGCTTTTTGCATAGATTAATACCTAACTCCTACTTTCTGGATACCCTTTTACCCCAGGGTTGTCCTTAAAAACCCTCTCCCCCATGGATAAGTATTCTTGAGATGTGTGGAAAAGAATATCCGGCCTCCTCCAGCAAATAGATAAAGCTAAACCAGAAATACGAAAGAAATAAACCCGACGAGGCAATAGGGAAAGTATAGAAACTGTCCTAGTCAAAACGCTTTAGCTTCAAATGAAAAGATAAGCAAATTAAAACCTCATGGGTAAAAATCCATGCCACTCCTTACACCAAACCCAAACTACTACCAGGACTTCGAGTTCGCTCGGTGTAGACATCCCGCCAGACATAATGTATGTGATAAAGCTTCTGGCTTTTTATCTTCAGACTGGTTTGCTATATTAATTCAAGAGTCTCAGGAATATGAGAAACAATGGCAATCATTCAAAATTTTTCATTATCTGCTCTTGGATGTGTCTTCATTTGTCAGAGCTGTTGGACTCTAATAAAGGAGCTGCTTCTGTCTTTTTATATAAATTTGGGTTTATTCCTTCTCCGTCTGAGTTTCAGTCCTGGGCTACCCTGGCCCGGAGGGGGGGGGGGGGGCTGGGCTCCTCCTTCTTCCCCACATAGCCTCAGGTTGGTGATATCAGTCTCTCCACCAAGACTGCCTTTCTCTCTGATCTTTCAGGCCTTAGAATCATCTTTAGCTACAATCACGCCATTAGTGAATGGGTCAGGGAGGGCCAGACTTTTCCAAATTGAACTGATCACAACTTCATGAATATCTAAGGGCCAGGATTATTACAACGAAATTTTAGGAATGAAAGCTGTTCTCCTAGAAGGACCAAGTAACCTGTAGTTAGTCAACAATAGAACTCCCTAGAAATATTTATTTCCAGAAGTGTGCATCTGGAGAGGGGTTCTCTGTCCCTTACCCTTTTTCGTAGGCAGTAACCCATCCTCTCCCTAAAGGCAGAGGGGGTGGAGGTGATGTACCAGTGAGGTGAAAAAAGGTCACAACCTTAGAAGTTGTGCTAAGACTCTGTTAGCATAATAATATCCCAGAGTTTGAGTATAAGGACTGGGCGATATTAGCAAGAGAAAGGATTGTTTTGTCTTGTAGAAATTTCACTCCAAGGGAAGTGAATAGTCACCCCCCCAACTCCCCTACCCCTTAAGGGGAAACCAAAATGGAATGATTGGTGATAAGTGTGAACCCTGGAATAGAAGCCCCACAGTAAAAAGACTAAATGGGTTTGGGGAAACACCAGAGACAGATCAGAGGGGAGACCCTCTGACGCCCTTGGCAGGTAGTATGTGAGGGCACAGGTACGTTGGTGGACGAAATTCTCTTAGGCTTTTGCATTGACGGGTTCCTTTTCTTGGAACCCTCATCTCCCTGACACCCAGATGCCTATCTCACCTCCAGATACCCATAGGGAGAAGTCTCACCTCTTTCAAGTCTTTCCTGAAATGTCACCATTTCAGTGAGAGCTACCCACCCACGCTACTTAAAATTGCAGACTACCCTCTACCCATCTACCCTAGATCCTATTTCTTTCTTCTATCTACTTATCATCTCTGAACTATATACTGTATTACATGAGATTATTTACTTTTTTTTTTTTTAATCATCCTTTATGGCCAGCTTCCCCTCACCCATGGGAGGGGAGGCGGTTTGGGGCTGTTTTGTTCACTCATGTTCCCTAATTCTCTCAAGCACCTGGAACACAGTCTGTGTATAGTCAGTTCCTCTCTGCCCTTGGACTCCACACCACAGGCCACCCCCAAAATTACCCAGTACGGTGAATTACATTATTGTCACCTCAAAAATAGTCACTATGACCACAGCATGCACAGCTCAGACCACCATCTCCAAGTCCTCTGACCCAGAATTCTCTTGCTTTAATTCTGTTATGTTCATTTGTTTTTGAGAGAGAGAGAAACAAGGCGCAAGCAGGGGAAGGGCAGAAGTAAAAGGGAGACAGAATCCGAAGCAGGCTCTGGGCTCCGAGCTGTCAGCACAGAGCCTGATGCAGGGCTTGAACTCACAAACTCTGAGATGCCGACGTGAGCTGAAGTCGGACACTTAACCCACTGAACCTCCCAGGCACCCCTGAATTTTCTATCAGAGTTTGCATCCAATCCCCACACGGCTTCCAAGAACTGAGGTCTCCTTGTTCAGCTTGGAGTAGAATTGCTAATAAGTCATCACTGATAAACTATGCTTGGCCAAGAGACAAACTTTATAGAAAGGAGAGAGCCTTCAAAAGGCAAAAAAAGTAACAGAAAAACAAACGTTCATCTCCCATGAGTTACTACCACCACACCATCAAACTTCTAACAGTGAGGAACAAAAAGGGAAGGGAAAAATAAGAAGACGGAGGGAGAGAAAAGATGTTAATACATTAACTAGTTACATTGGAAAAAGAGTTACCAGTTTAGGTACTGTCACTCTAAACTGTCAAATCTCGAATTTTTGAATTCCAAAGAAAAATGCCAAAGAAAGAAAGAAAGAAAGAAAGAAAGAAAGAAAGAAAGAAAGGAGAAAGAAAACACATTGTAAAATAGAGTGAAATTTGAGGCCCCCAACCAGCATCAGGATGGTCATTTTAGGCCTTAACAATTTTAATAACTTTTTTACTTTGGCCTGGAGAGACCAGAGAAAGTTTTTTAATTAGGCCTCTAAAAGCTAGAAGTCTTAATTATAGGAATTGTGTATCATTAATTCTCGCCCCTGAAAAGTTAGCTCTGGAGACTCTGTTGTTTCTATATTTGCCTTTCAGTACAACTGTTGCTATTTTGTTAGGCACGGGTGCATTTTGTTGGGTTTACTATCAGGACTCACAAGGTTCAGACAGACTTTGGCAACTCTTGGGTTCTCAAATGAGACTTTGAAATTCATAAAGCAACCGCATTTCCCATTTTCTGTTGCACATCAAGTGAGTTCTGAAGAGCAGAGTTCCAAGCTGTCCTTCCTGTGAAAAGAGCCCCTGACACTGGATAAACCAGGTGAACTGTTTGGTTTCCATAATTCTCTTTGTTTCTAAATATAACTGCAAAATAATCCACCTCTTCAGGAGGCACAGGTGAAGGAGAGGGGTTAGGACGCTTCCTCCTTAGGGAACCAGAGCAAAGGATGATGGGCCAGAGCCAATGTCAAGAAGATGACGAAGGGGGAAATGTCATTTGCTCCTTCAGCACCTGTTTAATTATTAGTCGGTATCACTTTTGTCACTGCAAGGAGGTAGACAACAGGGCTAAAGAGAGGATACGAAAAACATCTGGATGCTTTGAACAAGAGTCAAGTGATGAATGAATGAATATATCCTGAAGAGACACACATACGTGTACAGAAAATCAAATAACAAAATAAGGATGTCTTTAAGTGAATGTAAATTTAGGAAGCATTTTATTTATTTGTTTGTTTGTTTCATTTGAGAGAGAGAGAGAGAGAGAGAGAGCTGAGGAGGGGAAGAGGCAGAGGGAGAGAGAATCTTAAGCAGGCTCCAAGCCCAGTGTGGAGCCTGAGGCAGGACTCGATTCCACAACCATGAGATCATGACCTGAGCTGAAGTGAAGAGTAGGATGCTTAACCAAATGAGCTGCCCAAGCGCCCCTCAAATATGAAGCAGTTTAAATCTTGGATTTTTAAATCTTCCCTATAAACTAAAGGGCCAGGGAGTGTGACTTAGAGGGAGTGAGACTTACGTGGATATTTAAAGGATCAATATGCATTTACTGTAGCAATTTGTATCGTAGCAAAATATAAAGGAAACCACAAAAGCAGACCAGTTAATCAAATTGTGGGACTTCATACAGTAGGATACGATACATCTCCAAAGATAATATAGAGGCTTTTACAGAATGAAAAAATCTTTTCAATATATCATTAAGTGGAGGAAAAAAGGTTTACAAATGAGTGAAGGTAATGAAGCCATTTCTGTAAATAAGAAAATACACAAATGCATGAATGAATATAATTGTCACTTATGATGTCTCCCTTAATGAATTAATGAATTATTAATTCACTCATATATATTAGAATGAATATGTATTATAATTATTTTGATAAGGAAATACATATATATATATATATATATATATATATATATATATATATATTTAAGTGTGTATATTTATTTTGAGAGAAAGAGAGAGAGAGCAAGAGAGGGGCAGAGAGAGAGGGAGAGAATCCCAAGCTGACTCTGCACTGTCAGGACCGTGCTGGACACGGGGCTCAAACCCACAAACTGTGAGATCCTGAGCTGAAATCACGAGCTGGACACTTAACTGACTGAGCCACCTGGTGCCCCAAACATATGTATTTTTTAATTTGGTGTGGTAGTGGGTAGGATAATGGTCTCCCGAAGGTGTCCGTGTCTTGATCCCTGGAACCTACGAATGTGTTGTATCACGTGACAAGAGGGATTAATGCTGTGGATAAGGTGGGGGGCGGTGGTCAGCTGACCTGAAATTAGACGGATTATCCTGGATGGCCTCGGTGGATACAGCAAGACCCAATTTGGACTTCTCACCTACGGAACTGTGAAACAGTAACTGCACGTTGTCTGAAACCACTAAGTTGCTGGCAACTTGTGGCAGCAGCAATGGACAACTGGCCTCTTGGGGAGGAATTTGGAAACGCACAGAGGACAAGGGGGATGCATTTCATTCATGCACATGCAAATGTTTGGGAGACCAAACAGGAGCAGAGGTTAATAGATGAGAGAGCGAGACAAAGTTGGAAAGGTCCAGTTTCGAGAAGGCTCAGGTCAGTGTCCTCTGTCTCCAAGAGGTGGCACCAGGAAGAGGCTGCCTTCGGAACATGAAACAGAAGGCTACGGGGGAGGGGGGAGGAGAGGACTTTCCCGGGACTAAGTATCTAAAGAAAATGAAGGAAAAATTTTTTTTAATTTTTTTTCATCTTTATTTATTTCTGAGACAGAGAGAGAGCATAAGTGGGAGAGGGGCAGAGAGAGAGGGAGACACAGAATCCGAAGCAGGCTCCAGGCTCTGAGCTGTCAGCACAGAGCCCGACGCGGGGCTCGAACTCAAGGACCATGAGATCATGACCAGAACTGAAGTCAGTCGCTCAACCAACTGAGCCACCCAGGCGCCTCAATGAAGGAAATTCTTTAAACGGTTGAAAAAAGTCTTTTGTGGAGATTGGTGGTCTAGGGGAGCAAAGAACACTGAAAAGGTGACCAGCCAAAAATAAAGCCCCTGCCAGGGACACCTGGGTGGCTCAGTCAGTTAAGCATCCAACTCTTGATCTTGGCTCAGGTCGTGATCTCACGATGCATGGGATCAAGCCCCATGTTGGGCTCTTTGCTGACAGTGCAGGGCCTGCTTGCAATTCTTTCTCTCCCTCTCTCTGCCCCTCCCCCACTTGCACTCTTTCTCAAAATAAATAAACTTTTAAAAATAAATAAATTCCCAGCCAAAGTGATCTTTGCTGGGCTGGGCCAGCAACACTGATTGGCCTGGGAGGCAATTTTTCTCTAATATAATTTATTGTCAAATTGACTTACATACAACACCCAGTGCTCATCCCAACAGGTGCCCTCCTCAATGCCCATCACCCACTTTCCCCTCTCCCCACCCCCCATCAACCCTCAGTTTGTTCTCTGTATTTAAGAGTCTCTTACGGTTTGCCTCCATCCCTTTCTCTTTGTAACTATTTTTTTCCCTTCCCCTCCTCCATGGTCTTCTATTAAGTTTCTCAAGATCCACATATGAATGAAAACATGTATCTGTCTTTCTCTGACTGACTTATTTCACTCAGCATAATACCCTCCAGTTCCATCCACATTGCTGCAAATGGCATGATTTCACTCTTTCTTGGGTAGTATTCCATTGTATATATAAACCACATCTTCTTTATCCATTCATCCATTGATGGACAGCTAGGCACTTTCCATAATTTGGCTATTGTTGAAAGTGCTGCTATAACCATTGGGGTACGAGTGCCCCTATGCATCAGCACTCCTGTATCCCTTGGGTACATTCCTAGCAGTGCTCTTGCTGGGTCATGGGGTAGATCTATTTTTAATTTTTTGAGGAACCTCCACACTGTTTTCCAGAGTGGCTGCAGGCCTGGGAGCCAACTGATGGAGGGTGCCTCATCTATTCATGAGGACTGGCAAAAGGCCATGGTAAAAGCTGCATTGAGTCATGACCCCAGGGGCAAAAGGATATGCTCAAGCTAAAACTCACCCAAACTTAGCCCTCCTGTTGCTCCTGGTAAAGATTAAGCAACAAGGGACGGCTAACATGGTTTCATCGTATCTTCAGAAGGAGAGGCTGTGTTCTTCAGGTCTGCTCAGATGTACACAGGCAGTTATTTGTGGAAACAGATTATCAGACTTCCATCTCACCAGATCTAGGGGAAGTGAATGCCCTTATTGAATTCTATTTTTTCCCCTTGTTTGTTGCCATATTACATGGAGTTTGGATCAAAGCCTACGTTTAATATAAATAGAAGTTGATCGGCTAAAATATTATGAAAAAGATCATTAAATCCCAGAAAAGTAGGCGTTCCTAAAACTTGAAATTTTATGGGTTTTTGATAGACTGACGGCAACACTTTGTTTGGATTAGAATTAAGTGTCTGCCAAATTGGAAACTATAAAACTCAATCTCAGAAAAAGTTTTTTCAATAAATGTAACATAAGATTTTAAGCAGTGTCTCTAAATACTCACTCTAGAAAAACACATATTTTCTACATTTAAAAAAGTGAATTTATAAGCCAGTTGCTTCCCACAAAGTTGGAAAGGAGGAGGAAAGAGAGACAGGCCCACTATAACCTTATTTTCCTGATGCAAGTCCACAGATTCACAGACTTCTAGAATAAAGCACCTTATATGGAGGAATAAAAGTAGAGGTGACCAAGTTTTCACCAGGCTCCAGTCTAGAGTATGACAATGAGCCCAGCACACCTCAACATACTTTAAAAATCAGAATGGAGCTGGACAGACCAGCACAGCCCTCCCCCAGAAGGCGTCTAACGGACGGGTGGAGACCAAGGTGGTCTTCAGTATCCTGACTTTCATTTCTTGAGAGCTGGCCATGTGCCAGGCCTTAGCTAAACACTTTCTAAGATATTAACTAATTCTCAAGAGCCATACAAGACACGGGTAATGCCATCCCCTTTTTACAGAACAGGAAACCAGAATAGAGGGGATAAGGGCTTATTTCTCCACAACCACCAAGTGTAAAAAGCAGACCCCCCGGTCATTCTTGGTTCCATTGCCTTGTTTTATTATTTCCTTCAGTACATATGTCTCTATCTGGAGTTATTAAGTATATTTGTTTGTTTCTGGGCTCACAGATGATGCTTAATAAATACATATCAAGTGAATAAATGAACTCATCTGAGGCCCTATGGCTGTTGGTGCCAGGGTTAGAATTTGAAGTCTGTTCTATGCAAACCCAAAGATAACTACATCTTTAAAGACTTTTTTTAATAGATACTTACGAATGAAATGATATGATGATGTCTGGGATATGATTCAAAATAATGCAAGGCATTAGGGGTTGCATGTAAGTGAAACAAAACTGACCCCATGTTGGTAATTGTTGAATTTGGGTGATGGACAGGTGCGAGTTTAATCTGGGTGATGGACAGGTGCAAGTTTATTGCAACAGTTCTCCCTACTTTGCATATGCTTGAAGCTTTCCATAAGAAAGAGTTTAATTTAAAAAAACAAAGAGAACTTCACCGCTCATGCTTTATTTCTGTTCTTTCTTCTCCTGTTGCAACCTCTAAATTGCCAGTCTAAATTTCCTTCTCCTTCTTACACTATGCTCGCTAAATAACTTCTATTTCCCTTACTGCCTTTCTTCCCCATTTCCCTGACTTATGTGCAGTAGTCAAAAATTCTTATTTTTCCCTGAACACTTCTACATGTAAAATATTGCCCTATTCTCGATACCCCCAAAAACATAAAAGCAGGAATTTCACTCCAAAACTGTGTATGTGCCAATTAGTGTGTTTACCTACAACTCTAACACATTTAATGGTTTTAAGTAAAATTGAAAATTCATGTATGCAGAAAAAAAATTAACCCAAGACACATCTGACTCATTGTTATTTAAACTATTAAAGATAACTTATATCATTATTCACTCACTGTTCTCCTGAGATAAGCAAGCAATAACACCTACTCAAGGCAAATTATAGGAGATAGGACTAGCTTTAACACCAAATGAAAGAGAAATTTATTGGTTTTGCTTTCATTCTTCTGATACCCATCATTTTCTATCACTGTGACAGGGGCAGATATTATTGGTTTCTCAACCCACTTCCATTTTCTGATGCACCTGAACCCAAGTGTTGGAACAGCAACGTGCCCAGCCCCAGGTGAGGTGTTCACTCTGTCACCTTCTCTCACACCTGAGGACAGCTTCCTAAAACCATCTGGCCAGCTAGATATATGTCACTTGTACTCTTTAGTGTTTGTTTATGAAACGGGACAGAAGCAATCGTCATGTAATTCTGCTCTCCCCCGACACACACACACACACACACACACACACACACACACACACACATTTCTTCCAACTTTGAGTATAGATGTGATGAATGGAGCTACAGCAACCACCTTGCAACCATGAGGATGGAATCCAACAAATGTAGGATGATAGGGTGGAAAGAGGTGAGAAAACTGAGCATCAAATGGCATCACAGAGCCCCTGAGCCAACACCAGCAAACATCTACTTCCGGAGATCTGTTTGTATGTTTTCAAGCTGGGTCTTCCAGTAGTCATAGCCAAATACCTTTCATTTTTGTTTTTGCTGAAATTCTTCAATTACAAATTACTGTTGATAAATTTCATACAGGACATGAGATTTGAAAATGAGAAAGATGCTAAAATAGATGGGGCCTTACAGACATACACGAGCATAGTTTCACTCGAATCGTAGGGTTTATTCAGTGGCTTCAGATAACACCTCAGCCTTGAGGTTCTGTGAGTGTTTAAAGATGCACAAGCTCTGGGGCGCCTGGGTGGTTCAGTCGGTTCAGCGTCCGACTTCAGCTCAGGTCATGATCTCACGGTTTGTGGTTTCGAGCCCCATGTCACATTCTGCGCTGACAGCTTGGAACTTGGAGCCTGCTTCAGATTCTGCTGTCCCTCCCCTGCACATGCTCTCTCTTTCTCTCTTTTTCTCTCTGTGTGTGTGTGTGTGTGTGTGTGTGTGTGTGTGTGTGTGTCTGTCTCTCAAAAATAAATAAATATTAAAAAAAAAAAAAATACACAAGCTACCATTCCCTCCAAGGACTGTTTCATTCAGTACCCAGTTGAGGGTACTAATTGAAACAGTGGATGAGTCAAGGCAGTAAGTACTTGGCCATAAATCAAATTACATATTGTGAAATAAAATAACGTGCGATGCTTTCATCTCTGCTCTTGTCTCATCATATCCCTTATCAGTTCCATGGCTGTCACAAACAATGCCAGGTTGATGACCTCGTGCCTCTGTCCTAGTCATGATTCCTCTTCCATCTTTTTACCCTGAGTCCCACCCACGAGCACTGCATCTCCAACTTGTAATTCCTTTCCCCCAAAATAATTGCTGGACTTCGGGTCCATCCTATTATCAGCGACGAGACCCTTTCCTCGCTCAGCAGACATGATTGAGCATATACTACGTGCCAAGTGCAGTGTGAGTGCTGAGGGTAGATGAGTAAGTACGCTTGGCTGATGAGTCTAGTGTTCTAGAGAACCACAGATTCTCTCTCTCTCTCTCTCTCTCTTTAAAGTTTATTTTTATTTATTTTGAGAGAGAGACACTGTGTGAGTTTGAGTGGGGGAGGGGCAGAGAGAAAGGGAGAGAGAGAATCCCAAGCAGACTCCTGGCCAGCCCAGAGCCCGATGTGGGGCTCGATCTCACAAACTGTGAGATCGTGACCTGAGCTGAAATCAAGAGTCGGACGCTGAACCTACTGAGCCACCCAGGCGCCCCCCACAGATTCTCTCTTAAATGTCATCTCCGTGTTGCTTCTTATTCTTATGGGGCTGGAACTCATGCATATGAAGAAAGCACAGTTTTTAAAAATGTTTAATTTTTTTTTTTTTAACGTTTATTTATTTTTGAGACAGAGAGAGACAGAGCATGAACGGGGGAGGGGCAGAGAGAGAGGGAGACACAGAATCAGAAGCAGGCTCCAGGCTCTGAGCCATCAGCCCAGAGCCCGACGCGGGGCTCGAACTCACGGACCGTGAGATCGTGACCTGAGCTGAAGTCGGACGCTCAACCGACTGAGCCACCCAGGCGCCCCTAAAAATGTTTAAAGTTTGATATTCCAGACTTGCTATGGCAAGTGAACAATTTGCCACTGACCTTTAGATGCTTTGATAGGGTGACAAACCCACCTGTGCAAGAATAAAAAATGGTTCTGTATATTTTAATATGTACCAAAAAGAAAAAGGTATGCTTGAGCATGTGGGTTTCCTTCAGAGGATATCAGCAACATAGAAAAATTGTCAATACATACACACACACACACACACACACACACATACAAATGTTAAAAAATATGTAGGGGGGCCTGCGTGGCTCAGTCAGTTGAGCATCTGTCTTTGACTCAGGTCATGATCCCGCAGTTCATGGGTTCAAGCCCTGTGTCAGGCTCTGTGCTGACAGCTCAGAGCCTGGAGCCTGCTTCGGGTTCTGTCTCTCTCTCTCTCTCTCTCTCTCTCTCTCTCTTTCTCTCTCTCTGCCCCTCCCCCACTTGTGCTCTGTCTCTCTCAAAAATAAACATGAAAAAAAAATTTTTTTTAATATGTAGAATGTTAGATTTAAAGCAACCTTAGAGATTACAGTCCAAACCTCTCTTCTGACACATTGAAAAACTGGATTCCAAAGAGGGTCAGTGATTTGGTTAAAATGACAAAGCTAGGAGGTACTTAAGGTCCAATTATTTACAGCAGAAGTTCATTAAATTAGATAGTAGAATGAGAGTCATCAAATCATGGCTGAAAACCTGCCTATGGTCCCCTGTTGAAAAGAGACAATTATAGAGACAGGAAATAGTTCTCAGTGTGCTGTTAAGGGTGGAGGGGCAGGTACAGTAGTTGGCTTGACGCATGAGCAGAATGGCAATGGGCAGGGCTGGTGCAAGTTACTGACTCCAGGACTATAACACCGAAGAAGTAATGGGAATACTTTTTCTGATCATGGAAAGTGCCTTGTTCTAAAAGCCTGGTTAGGTGGTGTCTGGGTGGCTCAGTCGATTAAGCATCCGCGTTCAGCTCAGGTCATGATCTCACAGTTCATGAGTTCGAGCCCCACGTTGGGCTCTCCGCTGACAGCTTGGAGCCTGGAGCCCGCTTCAGTTCTGTGTCTCCCTCTCTGCCCCTTGTCCATTCATACTCTGTCTCTCTCTCTCTCAAAAGTGAATAAACATTAATTTTTTTTTTATTTAAAAGCCTGCTTAGAAGGACGGAGATGGAATCCTACCATGAATATGGCTGAATGGTCTTCAAATCGAGAAAGCAAATCCAGCTGATCTGCAACTTTATCGGAAGAAATTGATGGGAAAAGTGAATTACAAGAGTTGCAGCTAAAGAGAGGTTACCAGTTTGCCCCCAGGTGCCATTTCTCTGGCTCGTCCCCCAGGTAACTGGCACTTCTTTGCAACGTAGGCATGAGGTCCATGAGGAGCCACCCGTACAGGCTCACCATGGAGGGTCTCACGATGGCATTCCTGCATCTTTAGGGACTTTATGGATGTAACGTATTCCAATGTGTATTTTGAAGAGAGAGGGTCCGACATCTCACCAGATTCTCAAAGAAGTTCCTGACTTTAAAAAGGCTAAGGATTCGGGGTACTTGGGTGGCTCAGTCGGTTGGACATCCAACTCTTGATTTCGGTTCATGTCATGATCTCACGGTTCATGGGCTCAACCCCACACAGAGCTCTGTGCTGAAAGTGTGGTGCCTCCTTGAGATCCTCTCTCTCCCTCTCTCTCTGCCCCTCCCCCTCTACCCCACCTCTCAAAAATAAGCAAACAGTTTTTAAGGAGGCTGAGGATTCTATCAGTAAACTTTGTGCCTCCAAACTCACTTCGTGGGTAGGAACATGGTCAAGGCATTTGCGCACCTCTCCCAATGTCTATCTCAAGATGACCAATAGTCTATACCAAGCAAGTAGAAAAAGAATGCAAATTTCACTGATGTATTATTACCTTTTCCCAAGGGGAGGGCAAAAGGATGAAAAAAGTTATCAACAGGTACAAGTTTGTACTTACTTGTAAGAAAGCTAACGTGTAGACAAAATATAGTGTAGATAGTCTAGATAAAAGTCACTATTTTATCCATTACCAGCAGCTTCCTACCATTTCTAGGCCGGGCCACAGTTGCCTGGGGTAATGTGAGAAAACGTGGGAAAACCATGATTAATGGTTTTTACTCATCTGCTATTAAAATGCCTAGCGGCCTTTGAATACAGGTGCCTGAACATTTTAAATTTATTAATTTATTTGTATTAGAATCAGTGCATCCTGACACTAAATTGCTTTAGCACTCTGCAAAACTTCCATAAAACTGACTTAGGGAGTGAATTGGCTATGCATGGCCTGGACATTTCTCTACAAAAGATTCAGCTTTCTTTTTTAAAACTCCAAGCTTTTGTTTTTCCACGTATATGACCCACTTCCCCAAACTGGCCATTTTCTTCTACCTCCCTCATTTAAATATTGTGTTTTTTAACTGTGCCAGGGGGGCTGCTTAGCATTACGCTGTCAGCCATTCACGGGAAAAGAGTATATTTGTTTTTAAACGGCACGAAACTGACATCTTTAATACTTCCGTTGCGCTTGTGAGGAGGCGAACACATAAATACAAAGAACGCCAAATAAAATGGATTAACGCGATGCGTGTGTATCGTGTACCTACACAGTACCAGGAACCGTGGATAAGGACAGGGAGAAGCCAAGCGTTTATCCATGGGCGCTCAGTGCCGGCCTCCACAACGCGCACCTTACAGCGATTCTCTGCCTCCGTCCTCACCACAACCCTCTGTGGGAGATCTTATTTTTAAGGCCCATTTTACAGGTGGGCAAACAGGGAGAAAAGGTTAAATTCATTGCTCTGTGGCTTGCCGCTCATAGATCACGGAGCTGAGCCTTGCGCTCAGACCGAGACTTGGCACAAGACCACTTCAGCCAGAGCCTGAACGTCTAAACACCCTGATCTTCACTTTCTTATTCTGGGGATAGTGCTGAAAACAGACGAAGCTACGAAAACAGAAAACTCATTCTCTACTTTTTGTTCCCTAGAGAGCAGCCTAGCATTATGAAGAGAATGGCAACGCCACTTCAGGGCACATCGGTGGCTCAGTTAAGCGTCCGGCTCTCGGTTTGGGCTCAGGTCTCCATCTCACCGTCCGTGGGCTCGAACCCCACGTCAGGCTCTGTGCTGACAGCGCTGAGCCTGCTCAGGAGCCTCTCTCCCCCTGTCTCTGTCCCTCACCTGCCTCCACACACACACTCTCTCTCACTCTCAAAATAGATAAATAAATAAATAAATGCGTTTAAAAGATTAAGTTAAAAAAATCGTATTATCACTTCATGTCTCAAATTTAAAAAAATAATAATATGGCATTGAAGCAAAGCAAATGATGGGCTTTGAAACTTTGTTTCTGTATATTACACGTCATTGGACGCTCAACTCCATTATGTATTAAATAACACTTCAGACTAATACCTGGAATCTTGTCCAGATGATCACATACAGAAATCCTGTGCTGAGGCGTCCATATTCCGGTACACTCTTTCTTGCCAGTGAGGCAAGGACCCTGGGTCACGCATCTTTTCTCAAATCACCATTGAGGGCAGAACGGAATTGCGAATACAAAAAGCCACGCAGTAGATCTTTAAGAAAGGAAGCGCAGGCACTAGAGGGAAAAAACCTGCTTTCCCTTCTCATGCCCAGTCGCCCTGTTTCTCACATGAGGTGTGGACGGTGGTGGCAGGGAAGGTGACCGCAGCACACACATCTCTCAGCAGCCCGTGCACAGCAGTGACAGTGGTGGCTCTGCCTTCTCCACTTCTGAACTTTGGCCTGGCGCCATGGGGAAGAGCCAGGACGCCTCGCCCAGGGACCGTGTTTGCCAGACCAATAAGAGGAGAGTAAACACCATCCATTTCAAAAGGAAGCTTGTTGTGACAAGGGTTTTGGACCGTGTTCACTAAACAATGGTGTTTGAAGAGCCAAAAAATTTGTTGCATGAATTTTCATTTGTCTTAGAGTTTCCAAATGTGCCCCGTGAGGTTCTTCAACCACACGTGCCGACAGGAACCGACCACGTGCCCAGCAGGAGGAGGTGAATGCCCAGGCAGAATCGGGGGCTTGGGTTTACAGAAACCTTCCTTTCTGCCATCATCCACAGATTCACATTCTAGAGACTCCTGCCCGTGCTTTAAAGCTTCGTATCTTTCCCTGTCTTCCACCTACGTTCAAATATCCCCAAAGCATAATGAGCCCCAGAATATAGTCATAAAGATCGTTTACCCAAGGGGCGCCTGGGTGGCTCAGTTGGTTAAGCACCCAACTCTTGATTTCAGCTCAGGTCATAATCTTATGGTTCATGAGTTCAAACCCCGCCTCGGGCTCTGCACTGACATGTGGAGCCTTCTTGGGATTCTCTCTCTCTCCTCTCTTTGTGCTCTTCCCCTCACTCGTGTGCTCTCTCTCTCACAATAAATAACCTTAAAAAAAAAAGATTGCTCATCCAAGAGTCTGAAAACGAGAAGGAACCACAAAGTTGTTTCAAAAGGATTTTTAAGAAAAAAAAAATAGAAAAAAAATAAAATAAAATAAAAAGGATTTTTGTTCATGATGACTCAATTTCTTTGTCACAACACCACAATAATCTTTAAAACTTTTGCTGTAATGTGAGGTCATGAAGTCACCTGCCTGGCTGCAAATTATGGTTGGTGATGTCGTTACAGAGTCACCCGGACCCATACAGACACAATAACATGGATCATAACAGATACATCCCAAGAGGACCCAGCATGGGTTTGTCTGGTAAAACTGTCATACATTTCATGGAACGACCACTGTTATTTCTGAGGAGATTCTACGCCAGAGGAACTGGTGAAAGAGACCTTTAAAAAGTGCTGTGCAGCAAGAGGGAGAAGGTAACACTGATGGACATTTTCTCAAAAGCTACTATGTCACTTTGACCTACCATCCGGGATCCTTTGACAACCCAAACCCTCTTAAGGCAGAAAAAGAAAAAGAAGGCGGCCGCAGGGGGGAGGGGGGAGGGGGAGGGGGTGGGGGGAGGGGGGTGGGGGAGGGGGGAGGTGCAGCTGGGTGGCTTAGTTGGTTAAGCCACCGACTCTTGATCTCTGCTCAGGTCGTGATCTCATGGTTCTTGGGATGGAGCCCCGGGTCAGGCTCTGTGCTGACAGCACGGAGCCTGCTTGGGATTCTCTCTGTCCTTCTCTCTCTGTCCCTCCCCCACTCTCTCTCTCTCAAAATAAAGAAATAAACTTTTTTTAAATAAGCTGGAGTGGGGGGGTGGGGGAGAATGCATTGGCACGCATGACTAAAAAGTCCAGGAGTATAAAACTTCTGGCAACACTAGATCTAGGCTCTCAGATGAGACTGTCAGGAACCTGACTCTCTCCACTACTCTTACCCCCTTTACGCTCTGGCTTTTTTCTCAGGCAGGCTCTCTCCGGAAGGACGGTAAAGACAGCTTCCAGCTAGCCTCCCACCAGCTTAACAACAACCGTGGGAAAGAACACATCCCTCCCGATGGTGCAAGAAAACAGGGGCAGGAGTCCACTGGCCTATTTTCGGTCACGTGACCACCTCAAAGCCAGTCACCGGGGCCGTTATAGAGGTTGCTCTCATTGACGGCGTCTGGGTACCTGAAGAGCCAGGCGGTGGGGACAGCCTCCCTGCCACACCTGTGTATCAGTCTGCTGGGGTGACCATAATCAAGTACCACAGTCTGAGTGGCTTAAACAGAAATATCTTTCTCACAGTGATGGAGGCTGAGAAGTCCAAGGTCAAGGTGTCAGCAGGATTGCTCTCCTCCGAGACCTCGCTCGGAGGCTTGGAGTGAGATAGCCTTCTCCTTCCGTTGTCTTTATATGGACTTCCCTCTATGCGTGTCTATGTCCTAATTTCCTCCTCCGTCATGGAAGGGCCCGCTGGTATGATCTCATTTTATCTTAATCACTCCTTCAAAGGCCCTATCTCCAAGCATAGGCACATTCCGGGATGGTAAAAGAATTAGGATTTCAACATATATGGATTTGGGGAGACAAAAAGTGACACACTTCATTCATATATATATATATATATATATATATATATATATATTTTTTTTTTTTTTTTTTTTTTTTTTTTTTTAAATTATGAGGTTGGTAAGGGGAAATCAATGCTGAGCAGGAAAAACAAGCCCTGGTAAACCCCAGCTTCTGCAGACACGGTCCCAGCAAATCCTGCCATGAGTTGGCTACAGCCTGATTTCAGACAGCAATGTGGCCTCCGAGAATGCCCCACTTGGACAGTTAGCACCTTTAGACAACAGCACTGAGAAGCGATGTTAATGTTTTTGAACCATAGTCCCTCGGCATGTTCCCTTAAACATTAGTTCATTTGGGATTTAAAGAGATGTTACTGAGAAAGAAAGATTATGCGGTAAAAGAGAGATTTTTGTTTCGCGGGGTTTTTTTCGGAAATGCTCAACTCAAATTAGACCAGTTTCTACACCACAGGACGTCCCAGAGCATTTTAATACGTTAATAATGGCTGTGCAGTCTGGAACACTTACCATTCCTCCAAACACACATCAGTGAATGCTTCCTTGTAAGATTGCCGTCCTCGTGACGAGGTGTAAAAACTAAGTTTAGGTTGGGGAGTGGAGGCAGGGCAAGACAGTGGCTGGGCCTCGGGACTACTGAGAACTGGTTTTTGCCAATTCTGGAGAGATTTGGCCTAGTCTGGCATATGGCATGCTGACCAGCTTACCTTCCGCTGGCAAGGAGTGGACAGCTCAAAGCTGAAAGAAGGCCAACGGAGGCCAGCTGCAGTGAAGACTGAGGAAACATAACCAGGGGAGCAGGAAAAAGAAAGAGAAGCCATAGTCCAAATCACCAAATTCAAAAGCCGTAGCAAAATCCAGCACGAGCTGGGGTGGCACAGTCTAGGGGGGGGGGGGTCTTTCTATCTGATCACGGTGGGGCAGGTCTGGGGGCTACCGTGAGATTCCCTTAACATGAGTTGAATGTCAGGACGGCGAACCAGGGAGAGCCATCTGAGTTGATAGGATGGGATTAGTCCAGAGAGAAGCAACCCACTCATCTAGACAAGGGATGCGGGGTCCAAGTTCTAACTCCAGCACTAGAACAGGAGCTGGAATCCAGGGATGTGGGTAGAAAGCAGTAAGACACCCGCCCCCAACTATGCTCAGCTGAAGTGTCACTTGGGGTGACGGGGACTGATATTCACATAGCTTTCAAGATTCCATATACAAGTCCAGATGCAACAGGTGGGAGCAGCAGATTTTAGGCACATTTCCTGGCGGGGAAAGAACGGCCAACATATACCAGGCCGACTGCTCCTCCTTGCCTTCTCAGCTTTAACTGCTACAACTGATCCTTGCCCTTCGAGCTCCAACCAGAAGGCCTGTTGTTATCCCACACTGCACTGCTGCAAGACTTCTGCTTTTTCTCTTAAGTTCCCCTTTACACATTTTACCCGGGGTACTCGAGCTGATCATTTAAAGACCCTGGCCGGACAAGACGTCCCTCCCCGGGAAAGACGTCCCTCCATCCATCCACTCTCTCTCCCCACTCCCAGGCTGGGTCAGGTGCATTCCCTTCACACTTCCATGGAACCTTAGTATAACACTCCCGTGCTGGACCAAGAAATACGGCGCCTGGAATATGGTAGAAGGTGCAATAAATGTTTGTAGCACTTCACTGACCCACGGCAGCAAGGCACACACAGAGTTAATGAGCTACCACGCAGAGTCAGGACTGAGCTTCGCAGCGTATGTTTCCTTTCTACTTGCCACGGTGGAAAGGATACCCTTTCACATATAATGCTCCTGCCATTTGACCCCTGGACTAAAACTGAGCACCCACTGTCAAGGCAGCGAAGGCATCTTTCTGACACATGGTAATTACCCTTAAGAGTGTACCTCCCAACAAATCCCCTAAAAAGCACCCCAGCGCAGATTCTGACAGTGTTCATAAATCACCAGCTCTGGCCCCTCGGAAGTTTAGGAAGTCAGCGAGGACACTTGACAGAGTTACCGCCTTTATTAATGCCGTGGGCTTGGATTATTTATTTAAGATTACTAGGATCTGAAAACATGCGCTCCAATCAAGGCTTCACCTAAATCACAAGGAATGGCACAAGGTCCCGTCCAGACAGCAGCTTCTTGCTATTGTGTGCTGTTGGGAAGACGCTCTCCAAAGGGATATAACGAGCGGAGTAAACTCCAGGAAACAGGATGATTAAAAGTATCTTTTCCATTCCGAGCACTATAAATGTTAAACACATGTTTCGCAGTTCAATTGTTTTAAACCATTTTCCAACATGACCTTTATAAATATTTGTACGTCCCTCCCACTCCAAGGAGTAAATGACTGCTCGGTGGGGGGCTCCCGGGAGATCCACTGAGGAAACGCTGCCAGTGCGTGAACTGTGCCCCGAGAGTAAGGCAGACCCCGTGAGGAAGCGTGTTACCTCTTCCGGGTCACAAGGCTTCCAATTAGACTCTAATTACTAGGACACTAAATTATTCAATATGACCCAAAAACAAAATAAAGCTTCCCAAAGTTGGAGAGGCACAAGGAACCTCAGAGTCAGAATAGGCTAAGGAAATCATGGAGTTCAAAACCCTCCTTTCGTGGATGACAGGAATGGGGCAGAGAGCTGAAGGGAACATCCATGGAACACCTCCATCTTGAATCACTTGGGTGGCTATGAGCATGTCTTTCAGGACACACGTGGGGTGGGTTTTCCATTTGTGTCCGCCTTCCTGTCACCTGACGCTGTTCTCTTCCTTTCTCAGACTGAAGCGGGATATTCTGCAGTGCCCATTTCCTTTCTCTTTCCCAGCACCACTCTGTGCCCGGCCAATCAAACTCCCAGCACTCCCCAAGCCCAGAGCACACCTTCAGTCTGTTCCTTGGAGTGCGCTTTGCCTACACGTCCGCTGTCTGCCATGGATTCCCTTCCCTGGGAAGCCTGACTGACTTCTGCTCAGACCTTAATGCCCACCTGCCCCGCGCCTGGCTCTCCCCAGTCGAGCACCTCTGATCTCTTGTGTCACCATCGTCCTCACCCATATTCGTTGTAGTACAGCACTGACGGCATTGACGTCTAATTATTAGTTTTCTTATCTGTCTCCTTGACTAAACAGTGGCCTGTACACAAAGCCTCCTCGGTTACTGGACAATCTCTTCCACTCCTTCAGTTTCTACTTCAACTGTACTCTGATAAAGCCAAATCTGTATCTCCCAGGCCACTCCTAGTGCGTATTGCAAATCTCTGTTGAATGTCCCTTCAGCATCTCCAACCCAACTTTCCCAAAACAGAAGCGAGAGTTTCTTGTGCCCCTCCATCCGCCACCCCAAAATCTACTGCTAGTCCTCCTGCGGCCATCTCTGTTCACGCCATTTTGATCCCATCGCTGACTCAGATTAAAAACCCAAGGTTGGCGCTGACAACTCCTTCCAACCTTCCTCTGGGTACTCTCCAACCCCTTTCCTGTTCCACCCTGACCATGTCTCTAGGAGCCTTCCCCACCCCTCTCCTGTACTGGGGCCGCAGCCTGAATTCAAGCCCTCACTCCTTCCTGTCTGATCATTTTCAGGACTTTCCACTCTGTTCTCCCAACCCTCCAAGCCACCCAACAGGCTGCTGCCAGAGGACTTATCCCCAAAGGCACCTTGGCCAGAGCGTTCTCTTGCTCACACGGCTTTCAGTGACTTTTCTTTGTCCACAGTCCAGACTCTTTAGCATTTCATTCAAGATCCTTTGCAATTCAGCTCCAGCCTCATTTCCATTCTTACCTCCCAGCTCTTCTGACTGCCCATTTTAATTCCAACCACAACTTTTCCTGTGTTGCCTTCTGCGAAAATACAAAGACAGTAAAAATTAGAAACAGATCAGTAAAATAGCATCTAGTAAAAGTTTACTGTGCAGATAAGAACAGTTCACGAGCTAGGAGCTGTCAAATTCAAACCTGGTAGGACGTTCAGAGGAGCGACATGGCAGGACTGCTTATAAAGTGAAAATGAGGACGTCATTTATCCTTTCCAATGCCTGTTTCTTACAGCGAGAGTTTGCAGACAGCAGTGGGTGGGGTAAAAGTGATGAACACACAGCATTTTAGGAAGATGACTTAAGTTTCTCTTATGATTTAGGAGGAATCATTTAAATTCAGTTTGCTTACATGGCTTCAATGGCTTTGTCTGCTTGGGGAATTTTCAAATTTTGTCTCCGTTTTGTATCTTACTTCTTAATGCTTCTCCTTTAATTATCAGCTAAAATTCAGCTCAATATATCACATCTTTGGGGAAGTAATTGCCAAATCCTATAAAGCACCTTGTTTCTAACAACTATGTCTTAATAGGATCCTATTTTCTCCTGTATTTGGGGGGGAGGGTGGAGGCTACATGATCAGAACAGAAATCCTGCATTCCCCACAGTGCCCACCATAGTATTTAGCACACAGTCAGCACTTAATACATGCGCACTGCACTGACTTTATAGGAAACAGAAGCGTATATAGCTACCAAATTCATAGAGTCGAAGACTCACAGTTTTGCACATCCACCGTTCCTGAAATCAGAATGCGTCCTGCAATCAATGATATCTCAGTAATTAATTAGCAGGCTTTTTCTTAACTGACTGAGCCACCTAGGTGCCCCAGCAGTCTTTTTCATAGCTACACACAAAATAGCAATATCTCTTAGGATTGATAATGTATTAACATCCAAGGAAACAGGGATTTACAGAGTAGCTCGACGTTAGGCTGTCTTCGTAAAAATGCCCCTCAGAGGAAGCAACTGCCAAATGTATGGAACACACAATCCCTGCTTCCACAACATAGAACAAATTGACCCATTACTTCGTAATCAGCCAAAGAAATCTGTCCTGCCCTCTCAAGTCTACTATACAATTTTCTTCATGATCTAACTGCAACCAAATCTCAGCAGATATAAGAGGCTTGAGGGACAAAATCATATCCAACTCTTCAGATGTGATCGTTGTAGCACTTTATATACAGTAGATATTCAATTAATATTTATTTATTAATTCATCTTTAATGCAAATCTGTTAAAATAACCAGACAACTAGAGGATATATACAGCTGGCCCAAAGCACAATCAGAATTAAGTTTGAGGCACCAAGCAAAGAGATTACAAAACATTTCAATGCAAACCCTTTCTTCTTCATCCACATAACCGGTGTTAGTTACGACCTTGTCAGTATCACAAGCAGCATTACTGTTATTAACACATATTGAGCGAGACCACCTGGGTGACTCATTCGGCTAAGCATCCGGCTCTTAGTTTCAGCTCAGGTCATGATCTCACGGTTCATGAGTTCGACCCCTGGGTCGGGCTCTGTGTTGATAGTGCAGAGCCTGCCTGGGATTCTGTCTCCCTGTCTCTCTGCCCCTCCCCCACTTGCTCTCTCCCTCAAAATAAATAAATGAGCTTTAAAAATAAGTTTAAAAAAAAAGGAAAAGAGTAGGTAATTTTCCTTTTTCTCTCAGCTCCTCTTTGCTGCACAGATCACACTGGCCCAAACTTCTTTTCTAGCCTGAACTCCAGATCTCCACAGATGCCCAAGAAATCTGTCCTATGCTGTATAGTTTCACAGACTCTTCTCCATATACTGCATTATAATAATTATTGGCTATAATGTAATTATTTGTTCCTAAACCATCTCCCCAGCTAAACTGTGCTTCTGGTACCGTGCCTAACACAGAGAGAGAAATAATGTCTAATGAATCAAAGAAGGCAATGTAATAGTGTTATAAGAACCCGATGGAAATACAGTTTTGTTCCAAAAATCTCAGTAGCGACACTTACCCAAGACCATTGCATTGCAGTTTGCCCAATTTGCTCACAAAGTAATATTTTATATATTTCTGTTAAATTTACATAATGCTTTTCCTCCCAGAAATTCTTTCTTCCCAATTCTTTCTTCCCCAAATTCTTTCTTGAATTTTGAAATTATAATAACCTTCTGACTAGTCTCTTTGCCTTCAACTCCTCCTCTTTCCAATACAAGCTATGAATTTTCACATAAAGGAAATCACTGTCTCTCATCACTTACGTGTTATCCATTTGGAGACAGAAGAGACTGGGTATTGCCCTCGCCTCCCTCATGCCCTCATTTAAGTCAGTAAATTCATTCCCCCAACAAACTACCAAATGAGGTGGTTCCTATATAAGTGACACAAGAAACTGACAGATGATGACATCCCCGTTATGAATCTAATAACCTAACCAGTTTTCCAGAAAGTGAAAAGATGACCCTTCCATGAATATTATGGACATCATTATCCCACATATGCTTTCAGCTCTGCTACTCTCACAGAGTATTGGATGAAGAAGAAATCAAGTGGTTTGAAAGGGTCCAAACTCTCTTTCTTGGAAATGGAAGGCCTAATCCAGGAATCCCCAGTCAGGAGATGTGAACCATCTTATTACTTTACAAGCCTTTCCAGATTCGTTTCCAATGAATTATAGATGGCCCCATTTCCCTTCTAAGTTGCTATACTTTTCAGCAGGAAGAGAGAAAGACACAATCCATGGTCTTCAGCCCTCCTCTCAGAAGGTACACTCATCAGTCTCCCCCCACTGAACTAAAAGCTTCAATATGTGAGAAATACTACATCCAACACCAACATTTTCCCCAAAGGAGTTTAAGAGACTTGGCTTAGCCCACTGACAAATACTGTAGCTATTTTTTTCTAAAATTACTAAACTCATATTACTGGCCAAACTGACTAGACAACTCAATCATATAACCATTTAAGCCCATCAAATACCCAATTTAAACCACTAAATCTATTTGTCTAATTGGCTGATTGTTTTAGTGTTATTTGGAGAGATACCATATCACTCAATGCCAAAGACAACAGACTAATGATGATAAAAAATAGACACAGTTTTGTTCCCTAGGATCTATGGATGTGTGAAATCAAGGATTTGTCTTAAATAGTAAACCTCTCAGTTTACGGATAATAAATCTATTACCAGAGGTCAGCGTCTTTCATGTACAGTCATGAAGTTGTACTTTTGCAAACTGGTATAATCAGTTCCCTGTTCCATTGTCTGTACAGGTAATTTAACGTTAAAAAAAACAAAACTCCCTTTATGGATCCTCATTGTGAGTCTAAAATGTTGCATTGAGCTCTGACTCATAAATTCATCTGAATAAGGATGGTATGAATTCTGCCCTCAAAGGACTTCCAGTTAAACAATCTGGTGACTTGGAATGGAATGAGCACTGGGGGTCAGAGTCTGCTGTAAGCAAGACTCAAAAATCTATATACACAAAGCAATTCAGGTAGGAAATTGGGATGGTGCTAAACTCCATTGGCTAAGTCAGACACAAAGAGCTAAGCTCTTTAAAAGTGTTGTTTTGGGTATAAATGTGGTGCTTTCCCATGGATCTAGAACCAGCAAGGCATGCAAATTCTCCATTTGTGGGTTGGCAGGTATTACTTAATTTGCACAAGCAAATGTGGGTCTGGGAGTGTATAGAAACAAACAACAAAAAGTGACTGGGAGCGCTGATGTTAAAACTTCTTCCTTAATATCCACCCACTTTGGGTTTCTAATTGGATAAATGAAAATCATATTGCCCAATCACACCGAGGAAGAAATACCTGAGAAATTGGTGTGTGAAAGTAAGAAATGTAGGTATGGTGCAAAATTCGGAAAGTTTATCATCTGATGTCAGGCCAAAGAAAAGCCTAAGAATCCTGTTCTTATGGCAAACACAATAAACAGAAAGGATGAAAATGATTTCCGGAAGGTGAGATTTTTAGATGTGATCCTTCTAGTCTTAAGTAATCTTCCGACTCATAGAGTGTTTCTGTATCCATGGTGTGTATTCTCCTTGTTTTCTTATTTAAAATTGAAACTTAAAGGCAATGCTCCCCAAAGGTATACCAGATTAAAAATCATTTTAAGTACACCTAAAGTGCACCCCTATGTTTATTGCAGTTTGGGTTAGGGTTAGGGGTTAGGGTTAGGGTTAGGGTTAGGGTTAGGGTTAGGGATTGGCTTTGGGTTAGGGTTAGGGTTTGGCTTTGGGTTAGGGTTAGGGTTAGGGTTAGGGTTTGTCTTTGGGTTAAGGTTAGAGTTAGGTTTAGGGTTAGGGGTAGGGTTAGGGGTAGGGGTAGGGTTCGCACCAAAAATGAAGTTGTTAAATCTGAATCCTTGCTCACACATTTTTTTAATTATTCTGTTTGACGAAATGGGAAGTGCCCACTGGCTCGTCTGCCGCAGCCTGACGAACGTCACTTTCTTGAGCGTAGGCACTTCAGTGATCCACTAAGTTAGCAGCTGTCCTCATGGAACACCAACACCATTTTTACTTGGAAGATGTAATGACAGACTACCTTGGGCTACTCGAATTTGGTTATTTGGCACACATATTTCAAAAATCAATGAAAGAGTTTCAGATTAAGATCAAAACTGGCTTTATGTGTTGCCAAAGTTAAAAACGCCAAAAAAGCAAGTGCTTACACTTAGCGAGTTATAGTTCAGAACAAACAGCCATGGCTTAACCAGGACATTTTTCTCTGTGCTCTGCTGTTGACAAGACATTCCCCTTTCTCCAGGTAACAAGAGCTACAAGTCCCCAATTTCCTGGGCCTATTTGTATACCCCTTCCGTTTTACCAATGATACATCCCACATAGCTTGGCAGAAACTTCCTTACTTGTAGCCAGAGAGGCCCCGAATGTGTTGCCTTCTCTACACTTAGGCAGTAGGGAGTCTGGCCCACCAAAAAGGAAACAGGAGCGCCTCTGACTCATTTTCATTAATTACATAGTTACACAATTTTAACCATGAACTCTAGAATGAGAAATGAGCTGAATTAATCCATTTGTTTCCTGCAAGTCTATGTTTGGTAAGGAAGCTTCTGGAAGCAAATTTTGCAACTGGAATTCATGGTCTTCACTAACTGATGCAACACTGTTTGGGTTTTTATATATGCTTCATTTTCTTTGTTTTGTTTTAACGTTCTCGGTATATAAGGTAGGCAGAGGTTTAGAGATGCCTCTTGAACAGGACAGGAAGTGAGCAATAATTGATGGCAAAATTTAAGCCCATTTAATAATAACCTAATGTCTAGGCAACTACTATTTATAGAAATATCATGCAAGACATAAATGTAATTTTAAATTTTTTAGTCGACACTGTTTAAAAAGTAAAATGACATAGGTAAAATTAATTTTAAAAATTTTTCTTAAAGTGTATTCATTTATTTTGAGAGAGAGACAGAGACAGAGAGAGAAGGAATGAGAGAATCCCAAGCAGGCTCTGCATTGTCAGAACAGAGTCCAACATGGGTCTCGAAATCACAAACCTTGAGATCATGACCTGAGCCAAAATCAGAAGTCTGACGCTTAACCAATTGACGCACTCAGGCACCCCAATAATATTTTCTATTTTCTCCCATACATCCTAAATATTCTCATTCTAATACGTAATCAATATAAAAATATTAACTAGATAATTTACATTATTTTCCGATACTTTGTACTAGCCTGCTCAGGCTGCCGTAACACAGACTGGGTGGCTTATACAACAGAAATTTATTTTTTCACAGTTCTGCAGGCTGAAAAGTCCAAGGTCACGGTACCAGCAGGTGGGGTTCTGCTGAGAGCCTCTTCCTGATTTGCCAACAGCCACCTTCTTGCTGTGTCCTCACATGGCAGAGAAAGAGAGCAAGCTTCCTGTCATCAGTATCCCACCGCTATGACCTGATTTAACCCTTATCATTTCTTTGCTCCAAATTCAGTCACATTTGAAGTTAGGACTTCAACATGAATTTGAGTGGGAGTGGGGGCCAGGGACCAATTCAGTCCATGGTGTATTAAGTCCTCAAAATCTGTGGATACTGGCTCCTGATTAGACAGTATAGATCTCAATGAATGGCATTGACTTTAGAAGTCAGAGCAACTCTAAAATTGAGAGTTCTGCCCCAAAACTGAGGGCCTGATCTTTAGGCGAAAGGCATTCATCCCGGGAAGAAGCCAATCCAGTGTCCACAACTACAGTCAGAAACTAAGGTTCACCCGAGGGTGGCCAGGGAAACTGACCATACACATCTTAGGAGCAATTGTTAGTCTTGGGAACCCAACTGTCAGTGTCTATAGTTTGGTGATGAAATTGAAAGTTTCCTATCCAGCCAAAGCCTAATGGGACCTTTCTTCAGCTGGGAAACGAGTGGCAGGGTTCCTGGAGGGCTCTCATACAAAGTGTGCCTGCCCAGCCCACAGCGGGCTCGCTGAGGACTCTGTGCACATGGGGGGAGAGGGGGCAGGGGTAGGGGAGGTTCTCTGGTGACAGGTCTCTGTGGAGGAACAGCTACACTTGGCATTCCTCACTGGCAGGCATGGACAATACAGCAAGTACAGCCATGTTATGTTCCTTCTACCAAAACTGCCCACAAACTAAAGCCAAGCAAACAAACAAGCAAAGATGATGAAACAGGAAACCAATTCCTTCAGATACAAAGTTCCCTTGATTTCCACAGGGAAACCGCAAACAATGAAGTACTAAATCAATCAACCAATCAGTCAATGATCTTGAAGAGTATAAATTGATTTTTTTTTAAATATAAAGGAAAAATGCAGCAAGAACGCCATGATTGTACAGAGAACTCACCAATGCCATAAATTCAAAAATAATCAGGAAAAAAAGTTTTCATTAGTTAAGAATATTGTTGTGGCTCATTGAGCAGCAGATACATTCCATGGAGCATTTTCCATTAGCTTAGTAGTTAATTCTACTGTGGACTTTTATGGGCATTCTTTTCCCAAGGTTATAGTAATGCTCAGGGACTCACCAGGGCCTGAACTAGCCTGAGGCGAAATTGTGTGTGTGCCTTTGGCAGCCCAGCCTCTCCAACCTGTGACTCCAGCACCCCTCCCTCGCTTCCATACCAGGTCCCACTATTCTCCAGTCTTCTGACCCCCACCAGCATAGAAGAGCAATCAAGTGGGCACATTTCCCCTCCAACACTAGTAGCTGCAGTGGAATCTGTTGTTTTGCTGTCTTGCACCTCTTCTCCTTTCTTCCAGTGACAGTGACAGCCTTGCTTTTCTCCAGGAAACCATCTCTTTCTCACCCTCTGCCTGTGGTTGAGAAGGAATTGACCTCACCCCCCCCCCCCCCCCACCGCCACCCAGAGTCCAGGACTGACAGATGACTTAGCACTCCCAAACAGCATATTCAAGTCATGGACCACAGTGATTGGCTAAGGAATGGGCACGTGGCCAAGTCAGCCAGATCAGCATGTCCCTGCAGGACATCATCAAGAGCCACAAGGAAGGCACTGCTGAGACCACTACCTTGCCACCATTTGGGGATGAGACTGCCTAAATGAAAGGAGCCAAGAGAAAACAGATTCAGGAGATGGGGGGATATGTCCTCTTGACATCATTTCTGTAGCTGGATGTAATGGTCTAGATTCTTTAGTAAGCTGGCTTAAACCAGGTCTTCTGTCACTGGCATTCAAGAGTCTTAACAAATAGTGTGTTGTACTAACTTGACCTTTTAGGAATAGACCCACCAACACCACCACCACCACCACCACCACCAAAAGGGTAGAAGGAAAAGAACACCAGTGAATAAATTTCAGGTACCTAATGGCAAATTAGTGTAGCTGATACTTACAGGTAGGAAGTATTTCCAGCATCCATTCAGCTTTTTTAAGTATCATGTAAATAACAGCTTACATGCACTCTGGACAAAGCCAGTTTTGCTGTTTTGCCCTCTCAGTCTACTAAGTTTTCATTTAGTTATTTGAGCCTCGTGTAGAAACTATCTCAATATGCCAAATACTTTTCATTAGAACAAGGCCAGGGTTGGGGCACCTGGGTGGCTCAGTCGGTTGAGCATCCGACTTTGGCTCAGGTCATGATCTCATGCTCTGTGAGTTCGAGCCCCGCATCAGGCTCTGTGCTGACAGCTCAGAGCCTGGAGCCTGCTTCGGATTCTGTGTCTCCCTCTGTCTCTCTGCCCCTTCCCCGCCCATGCGCGCACTCTCTCTCTCTCTCTCTGTCAAAAATAAATAAACATTAAAAAAAAAAAAAAAGAACAAGGCCAGGCCTGGATTCTCACAACTATGAGATGAAACAGCCATGCCTTATTTGACTAAGGAGAGAGGATATAACAGTTTTTTACAAAGAGACTTGCATTTTACATTGAATGTCTACCCATGAGTCATAGGAGTCGCCAGTAAAGGAGACAAAGAATATAATTTCCCATCTACCCTTACTATTACCACCATCCATAAGTAAGACTGTGACTCACTATTACCACCACTAATACCATCACCAAAAATAATATTATTCACTGCTTTCCCTGGTTCCTCTTTGTTCTCCAAAAATTCTCTCCATACTCTCATCTCTTAGATCTCTAAGATAATGGGAATGAGATTTTTCTAGAGGAATTTGAAGGGGGCTGGAGTTGACTTCTCCTTTACTCTTTATGGAAAAGCATAAACTCAGAGGTAGACAATAGTTTTAAGATTTATACTGTGTTTTCATTGAAAGTGGGTATATCTTTCACTCAACAGACATTATTTAGGAACCTGCTATACATATTAAAATGAAATAAGGGCCCTTGGGTGGCTCAGTTGGTTAAGCATCCAAGTTTGGCTCAGGTCATGACCTCACAGCTCATGAGTTTGAGCCCGCATCAGGCTCTATACTGACAGCCCGGAGCCTGGAGCCTGCTTCAAATTCTGAGTCTCCTTCTTTCTCTGCCCCTGCCCTGCTCATGCTCTCTCTCTCTCAAAAATAAACATTAAAAATAAATAGAAATAAAAATAAAATAAAAAATAAGTAAATAAATAAAATGAAATAAATCTCTCAAGTTCTACCTCTGGCCATAGCATCTTTTAGGAATCCCACCCCTACCAACCCACCATCACATGCATCCAACTGTCTTTCTCTGGGAGTTTCAAAGAAGAGACACCTAAAAGGACTTCCAGAGACACGTGAGAGCTTGGAGTTCTTCTAGCGATATTTATGAAGTAACCACCAAAGGCAAGGTATTTTGTGCCCTAATTGTGGGTAAATTTCAGTTCCTTAGTAATTCCTACATACTCTCAGAGTTCCAACACTGGAAAATACTATCTCCAAATGTAAGGAGGACCCTGGATTCCTTACACTTAGTTTCCTCTCTTCTCCCTCTCACAATAAGTAGAGGGAAACCTGTTACTCTGGTGTTGAGTGGGGGTGAAGGACAGCAGTTATCAATAATAAGAAGTCCTATGGTCTCTTGGCTAATTTTACAAGGCTTAGCATGACATGGATTCTTGATGGATAAAGGCAAGATAATGTGTTTTTAAAACCTGTGATAAACCTATTGTTGAGTGCCCAAAGATAACATGAGTCAATCTGCCTCACATTTAGCAGATTTCTCCCCCCGTGTTATTATTTTCAAAGTATTAATGAGTCACAAAATGGGAGGAGGACATTTCACTACATTTTAATAAAAACATACGGTAATTCAAGTAAACATGTCAATACCTGAGTGTGTGAGCAGTTAGTGATCAAGTTGGTAATCTTCCACTGAAGACACCTGCCCTCTCCTTTGCTATTTTTGTATGGGGTCCCTTCCTCCCCCACCTTTTCTGTCATACCTCTCCATAATGACCTTTCAATCTTCCAAACACCAGTCCTACATTTTCAGGTGCCTGCTGGCCAGCTCTACTGAGTTGTCTTGCCTATACCTGAAACCTGCCATATCCAAAAGGGAAGTTATTATCTTCCCACGTAAATCTGATCCTCCTCTTGTACCTCCCTGTTCGGTTAACGTCATATAACAGCGCCTGAGCTGGAAGTCACTTTAACCCCCTACCTCCAGCATTCACTCATTGACTCCGCCATGGAGTTGAGTTGACTCTATCTCTCAAGTCAGTTTTGGGTCTATTCCCTCCTTCATTTGTCCTATTTCAAGACCTCCCCCAACCCTGTTTTGAAAACTGAATTACCCTGCCAACTATTGAAACTAATTTCCTTGATTAAAACCTCCCTTTGTCCAATTTTCCTTAAGCCAAATTCATCTTTCTTTTTCTTGTTGTTGTTGTTTATTTATTTTGAGATAGAGAGAGGATGCATGCAGTAAGGACAGAAAGAGAGAGAGAGAGAGAGAGAGAGAATCCTAAGCAGGCTCCACACTGTCAGCACAGAGCCCAATGCGGGGCTCGAACTCACGAACTACAAGATTATGACCTGAGCTGAAACCAAGAGACGGACGCTTAACCGACTGATCCACCCAGACGCCCCCAAATTCATCTTTCTATAACATAAATATACTCATTTTATTTTCCTCCTCAAAACCTTCTCATGGAATCAGAACATTTAAAGTACGTGGCATTGACATCTCCTCTGGGAAGACTTTCTAGACAGCCCCTCCCTCCCAGCACGGGATTAACACATCATTGGCGGATCTGGCATTTAATACATTCATTTTCAGGGATAACTATTATGTGTCTATGTTCTCTTCACCTGAAAACTGAGGACTTTGTCTTTTACACATCTTACGCATGAATTCATCTTACGCGTGAGTCCAAAACGCCTGGCAGAGAAACGGAGAAAAGCTGTAAAAGATCTGGATAGAATCCCTTGACCTCCACAAAGTACCACCAACCTGACTTTCCTCTACTGTGCATGCCCTTCACATCCCTCTGTTCCAACTACATAAGATGGTTACATTAGGCTGGGGGACTTACTCAGACCAACACACATAATTGAGTTTTAGGGTATGACTGTGTGATTGGACAAGAAAGGAAAACATCCTATGGAAACCAAAGAAAAGGAACCATGGTCCCATGAAGTCACACAGACAATGGAGCAAGAATGTGGCTATTTTATTTTATTTTATTTTGTACAGAGACATAAGCAGGGAAGAGGAGAAGGGGAAAGAGAGAGTCTTCTTTCCTTCTTTTCTTAATGTTTATTTATTTTTGAGAGAGACAGAGCACAAGCAGGGAAGGGTCAGGGAAACAGGAAGACACAGAATCCAAAGCAGGTTCTAAGCTCTGAGCTGTCAGTACAGAGCCCTATGCGAGGCCCGAACTCACGAACCCTGAGATCAGGACCTGAGCCAAAGTCAGATGCTGACCCAAGTGAGCCACCCAGGAGCCCCTAGCAAGTGGCTCTAGATCCAAGGCAGCTCCAGGCCTCGGCATTAGTCAAAGGGAAGGTTAACTCTAGTGTTCCGCAAATGAATGCTTTGTACTGGGCTTCCATAGCACGTACATTCTGGCTTCCTCTCCCTCCATCACCTCCACTCTTTCCTGCTCCACGGTTTCTGCTGCTTTGTGACTTTAACTTCTCCGTAGCATTGCTTACTCATAATGCTCTCCTCTACCTCATTTTTCCCGATTGTTCACGTTCTCTCAGCCTCACTTCCCAAACCTAGCTGTCAGCTTCTATCTTTATTTCAAATGTAATTTCCCAAGATCTAGACCCTAATCAATCCAGCTCTTCCCTGTTTGTACAGAACTTCTTAGGCCAGGACATAGGCTGGCTATGGATTGGCTGTCTTTGGATCAGCTGCTTTTGTCTTGCTCAGCCAGCCTGTCCAGTAGGGGCAGGGTCACATGACACAATGCACATCTGTCTAGGGTCGACAATCATCAGGAACGAGGAGGTCACCCTTAACCGAGGTTGCGGTGATGACGGTCAGCCCCTACTTGCCCAAAATGCCCAACGACATCATGCATGCCAAACACTATACACGGCCACTGACCCTGTTAAATCTTTCGGTCAGAAATTCCCTTCTACCCATCTTCCCCAAGTGAAATCCCATTCTTGATAAAATCCAATTCAAATACTAGCCCCCCACCATGAAAACTTTCCTGAGTCTCCTAGTTGGTATCGATCTCTCCTCTTTCTGTAATCCCAAAATGCTTAGTAGTTTGTTTTAGTATTTGTTTATTATACCCTGTCCTAGATGGTAAATATTCACATATGTTTTGTTCCTGTTGGATTGTAGATTTTTTTAAAAAAGGGCGGGGGGGCACCTGGGTGGCTCAGTCGATTGGACGTCCGACTTCAGCTCAGGTCATGATCTCACAGCTTTTGGGTTCAAGCCGCGCATCAGGCTCTGTGCTGACAGCTCAGAGCCTGAAGGCTGCTTCAGATTTTCGGTCTCTCTGCCCCTCCCCTGCTCACGCTCTCTCTTTCCCTCAAAAATAAATAAACATTAAGAAAAAAATTTTTAATAAATAAATAAATATGCCCAGAGCGTTTCTATTTTGTTTCCCACACTACACCTAGGACAGAGTTTTGAAAACTGTAGTATTCAATAAAATGTGCTGAATTGAATTTAAAGTGAGTCTTCAATTCTAAGAACACTTTAAAGATGCCAGCTGCCCTGTAACATAATCAGCCACTGTCCCTGAATTCTTTTCACTGAGGACTACTTGTCCCTAAAATATATCCTATTTCTATGACAATGTGTCAATGACTCTTACGGATTTCAAGACACTCAGCTTTCTTCAGGCCTCAGTAAATTCCCTTCCAAATCTCTCCAGCTACCTGTGACCTAGCATGAAGGTCCCACTCTCTGAGGCTCGCTTTCAATTGTGACAACCCTCCGTCTAGATCCCTAGAGCCTGGAGGTCAGCTCATAGCGGCAAACTCCCCTAAAAGCGTCTTTCACAAGCAGACTCCGAGACGCTGCGTCCCCAGTTTGAAGTTCGGACTCCCTACCCGGAATGCCAAAAACTTGCGAGTGTGATTTGCCACAGGCGCAAACTTGAAAATCAAATGGACTTTTGCCTTTTCACGAACAACGTGCAAGGGGCTCCGTTTAGCTGGAAGCTAAGAAGCAGTTCCGCTTTATTGTAGGATGAGTAACATCCAGCACTTTGCATGACTAATTAAACAATCTGGAATTTGCTTTGAAGGCTAAGCCATTCTTAATAATTTTAAATTACGAACTGTCTAAGCTGAAAATAATACCCCCGATTGTTAAGAAACTTTAAGAGAGCTTTGGCCATTAGATAGCGCTTTCATAAAACAGCGTAAACATCTGCCAGTTTTCTCCATCTACAAATACCCACAATTCTTGGTTATTCAGGAAACTATTATCTAATGTGTGGATTGCCTGGTCTTCAGCTTCCTATTCTTTCTTGGGACTTGCTTTGACTCTCTGTGACCCTCTCAGGCAAAGCAAAGGGAATAGAGAGTAAAGGTGAAAAGTCGACCTAAAGTCTACAACACCCTGTGCTAGAGTCATCTGTTTCAGGGTGGGTGTCAGCTCTACCTGGGCCTCTTCTCACTGGAAAAGTACACAGTCGACCCTTGAACAACATGGGTTTGGCCCGTGGGGGTCCACCTACATGTGGATATTTTTTTATAAATATGGTACAGTACTGTAAATGTATTTTCTCTTCCTTATGAGTTTTGTCTTTCTTTCTTTCTTTTTGAGAGAGAGAGAGAGAGAGAGAAGTGAGCAAGGGGCAGAAAGAGAGAGAGAATCCCAGGAGGGGCAGAGGGAGAGAAAGAAAGAGAGAGGGGGAGTGAGACAGAGAGAAAGGGAGAGAAGAGGGGCTCACGGAAGCAGGACTTGTGTTTACCCAGCATGGAGCTCATGTTCACCTGAAGTGGGGCTCGAACTCACAGACCATGAGATCATGACCTGAGCTGACGTCAGATGCTTAACCGACCGAGCCACCCAGGCCCCCTTCCTTCTGGTTTTCTTAACAACATTTTCTTTTCTCCAGCCTAGTTTATTGTAACCTGGTATGGTATCTGATACCTATAACATACAAAATATGTGTTCATCAACTGCTTATTATCAGTAATGTATCCAGTCGGCAGTGGGTTATTAGTAGTTAAGTTTGGGGGACTCAAAAGTTATATGTGGATTTTCATCTGTGCAGGGGAGTTGATGCTCCCAACGCCCACGTTGTTCAAAGGTCAACTGGAGATCCCGCTGTGATCCTACCCCTGCCTTGGGCACATGATGTTCTCGACCTACTTGGCCGAGTCCTGTGTCAGTAATTCCATTTCCAAAATACAGATCAAGCACCGTGTCTTTCTTAAAAGTAAACTTGGGTAGGAAAGTGCTTGGAACCCAGTGGCTAATCAAAGGCTATCAAGAACTCAGGCTCCAATCTGAAAGTTGCTAACAGAGTAAATCTTCAAAGTTCTCATCACAAGAAAAGAAGTATAACTATGGATGTCAACTGGAATTATTGTGGTGCTCATCTCACAATATATACAAATGTTGAATCATTACTAGCATGACATATTTTATGGTGTATAATATCATATGTCAATTATACCTCCATTGGAAAAAAAAAAAAGAATCCATGCTCTAGTTTTCAGGTTATTGTCACCTCGGAAAATCGACCCATCTAGTTTTACGAGACAAAGTCCAATTGTTTTCAAAGCAGCGTTGCTGTGGGAGGTCTGGAGGGCAGGTCAAACATCTGGAGACTTCTGCTGAGGATTGCTTTCTGAGACCTAGGAGCTATAAATGTGGCAGTTCTCAACTTTTGGGTCTCGGTGTCTCTTCACACTCTAAAGATTTACCGAGACTCCCAAACGGCTTTTGTTTACAGAGCTTATACCTATCGATATTTACCATATTAGAAATGAAAGAGTATTTTTAAATTTTTTTAACTTAGTAAATCACTTCAAATAACTATAATGGGGCACCTGGGTGGCTCAGTCGGTTGAGCATTCGACTCTTGATTTCAGCTCAGGTCATGATCCCAGGGTCATGAGATCAAGCCCCACCGCAGCCTCCACACTGGGCTTGGAGTCTGCTTGAGATTCTCTGAATTAATTAATTAATTAATTAATTAGAAATTAAAAAATAATTACAATAAGCCCATCATATGTTAATATATGCAACATAAATTTTGTGGGGGAAAAAATGACTGTATTTTCCAAAACCCAAGAAAATTTTCTGAGAAGAGCATCATAGTTTTACTTTTTTTTTTTTTTTTTTTTTTTTTGCAGATCTATTTGATATCTGGCCTAACAGGAGACAGCTGGATTCTCAGGTCTGCTCCGCATTTAATCTGTTGTGGTGTGCTATTGTGGTCGAAGTCGCTGGAAAAACATGACTTTCAGCGGGAACAGAGAAGACCTCGCAGATGCCCTGAGAGCTGCCGGCCTGATGATAAATATGTACGTAGTGTACGTCATTTGTTGTGTAATTCAAATCCAGAGTTTCATGCTCTTACATCAGCAAAGCATTACTGACGGGCTTGGAAATCGGCCCCCTTGCGTTAGAATGCGGTCGCCGTCAACTCTGGCCACGTGTTCTTGGGTACGATGCGTGATCTCTTCAGCGACTAGGGTTGTTGGGCGGATTTCAAAATGTTTGACCCTTGGGGCCCCTGGGTGGCTCAGTCGGTTGAGCATCCGACTTCGGCTTAGGTCATGATCTCGCGGTCCATGAGTTCGAGCCCCGAGTCGGGCTCTGTGCTGACAGCTCAGAGCCTGGAGCCTGTCCGGATTCTGTGTCTCCCGCTCTCTCTGACCCTCCCCCGTTCATGCTCTGTCTCTCCCTGTCTCAGAAATAAATAAAACGTTAAAAAAAAAAAATGTTTGACCCTTAGTTAATATAGTAGTCACTCGTTTATAAATGCTCATTTTTGTCTTTTGTCCCGTCCCCTGTGTGATGGTTTATTTTTTATGCATTAACTTGACTGGGCCATGGGATGCCGAGAAATCTGGTTAAACAAGATTTCTGGATGTGTCCGTGAGGTTGTTTCAAGAGGTTAGCACTGAGTTGAATCAGTGAACCAAGCAAATTAGATGGCCCTCCCCGATGTGGGTGGGCCTCCTCCAACCCACTGAGGGCGCAAACAGAACAAAAAAAGTGGAAGAAGTTTGAATTCTCTCTCTGTGCTTCACTACTTGAGCTGAGACATCAGTCTACTTTCTCTTGCCCTTGGATTGGAACTGACACTATCAGCTTGCTCTCCTGTGTCTCAGGCCTTCAAACCTGCACTGCAATTTATGCCATCAGATTTCCTGAGTCTCCAGCTCAGACAGTAGAGCATGGGACTTCTCATCCTCTATAACCAGCTCAGCCAATTCCTTATAATAAATCTCATTCCAGGAGGTATACGTATGTATGTAGCCTCTATTGATTGTTTCTCTGGGGAATCCTCACTTGGTTGGTTGCTGCAACCGTCTTACTCCATGGAAGGAGCTTCATTGTGGGGGCAGCTGACAGTTCCAGAAAACAACGCCAAGGAGGGAACCCTCTAGACACTGAGCTCTAAAGCAAGCTGCACCCCCAGTCAAACCCTCCATGGGGCTCCCAGTTATGTGAGCCAATACATTCTCTTTCTGCTGAGGCTGATTTGACTTGGGTTTTCCATGACTTCCATCATGTAGAGTCCTGATACATTTTTCAATACAAAATCTTTTCTGAACTGTTTCCACAGCATCTCCTAAACTTGGTACCTCAGGGAATCAACTTGGGCTACGGCTGCCGTAGCCATCCAGTCACCTCCATTCACACCCACACGTGGAAAAAGGTGGGAAAATCCCATCCTAATTGCATTGTTTGAGCTGCTAGAAACCCATCTTGCCTCAGTTCTGTGAGCCAATAAATTACCTTCATGCATAAGCTGATTTGGCTTCCGGGTTCTGACACCCATAAGCAAAAGATTCCTCACAAAGACACTGGCGATGGCAGGCCCTCACATATGGTCGTGAATGATTTGCATAACCATCAATTCCCCAAGCACTATGTAAAAATATCCCTGAAACATTGTCTTAAAATCTTAATATTTGACCTTAGTTTGGGTAGTTCAGTTGAGGAAAAGCAGAAATACAAACTCTGTTCAGCATGGCTTTATACAAAACCTACCACCTTTAGTTTCATATTTATCTTGGTTATCATGATCCTACTTGCCAGGCATGGAGCCTGACGGTTTTGCACACTCTTAATACATATTTCAATATACTTTGCCCCCTTTCCAATTTTCTAGCAAACCTCCTAAGAATTTCTTTTTCAAATGAGCGGAAATTCTGGAGTGAAATTCATTCTCTCAGCCTCGCTGGTAAGCAGAGATGCATTTAGAAAATTCTCATGCATGGGAGGTATTTTTCAAACTTGTATTCTACCAAGAGAAAACATCCTACCGCATTTCAGCTAAGCTACTCCCGTGGGGCCAGGAACAACTAAATGCAGAGAACTTCCACTTTGCATTTCCGACTTACAATGTTCTGGTTGGTCCTCAGCTTTCAGCACTTTCCCCCCAAATAAAGAAGACAGAAGTTCCTGGAGGACGCCTCCCAGCTTTGCCCTGGTGAGGGCAGCCTATTGGCATCTACATAAACCTGGTCTCCTGAAAAGGAAGTTGAGTTAGTCATCGCAATGGAGAACTGATCCACAAAGATCAATCAAGACTGAACTGAACATGGCGTCTGAATTATCTGAGTTGGCTATCACCACAAATCACACTCCCCAGATAATTGTCAGTTTCCTGTTTCCTTCTGGGCTATGCTTTATCGGGCCACCACACCACAGGGAAGCTGATACTCTCTCTCTACCCCTGCCACACCACCCTCCTGCTAACAGTGGGAAGATGCAAGTTTTACAGGCCCTGAAGTTTATACCATTTGAGGTCCCTCTTTCAGAATACAAACGTAAAAATAAAATTTTGAAAGTGGCGTGTGCAGGTGAAGAGCCCAGAAGCCTAAGTCTCATTCACTTCTCAGGAAATCCACCACTGCCCCCCACTGAAGAAGAGGTGGGATCCCAAGGCATACTGTACCTCGCACGTGCAGGTGCTTAATAAATGCCTTTTGATTACCAAGAATTCGTGCTTTTTCTACGCTTGTAGAGGTTTCTTTCTGTTTCATCTTGACTTTTTTGTGTGGAAAAAAAAGAGATGATTCTGTTTCCTTTGGGAATGAACAATTAGGAAATTCTCAAAAGCTGCAACAAAACTCAAGAGAGTTCTAGGATGTTCTATGTAAAAGAAGTAGTACCAACTGGATTGTCAAACCCTTTTATTTCTAGATACAGAAACAGGCCAAAGGCCATGTAGATGGCAGAAAGGTCAGGATGAAACTCCTACATTTTTGATTGTAGAGCCCACACACACATTTTCCCATCTTCTATCTCTCTCGAGGCCCAGCCGTCTTCCAATATCCTGTGAAAGAGTAACTCTCTCTTATGTGTGTAGAGAAAATGGTTTCTTCACATCTCCCCTTTGGTAAGAAATAAGATCTCAGTTTAATCATTTGCCAACTATGTGATCTTAAGATCAGTTACATAATCATAGTGACCCAATGTGTCTTCATGAAATAAAAATGACACACCTGCCTGACAAGGCTGCAGTTTGGGGTGGAAAATACTTCCCGTAGTACAACCAGTCCCAAGTGCAGACCACGCAAATGATTTGCCCCGGTCCTTCCCAAGATACCCCAAAGAAAAGTACGGAGGGGCAAAAATGAACCGGCTGTAAAAAGAAATAGAACAGTCACCAAAAAAAGGAGAGATTTCAACCAATGTCGACAAATTTCTGAAACATAGAAAGTGGATAATAGCAGGCAGATGAAAGAAAGAAGTATAAAAACCCACATCTTCTAAGGGAGGAGAAAAGGATTAGCATCAAGTCGGCCCCACAGAATGCCAAGCCCCGAAGAGGGCTCTTGGCTCAGATTCAGCAGATTCTACCCAGGTGAGATTGAGAAGGCGGAGATTAACACGATATCTGCAAACTGCGCACACACCCCAGCCCAAATTTTCATCCTCCTCTTCTCTCCACACCCTCATGTTCAGGCAGCAGATTATCCTTAGGGCAAAATATCCTTAACACCTTCACAAAGCCACTGAACAAACTACCTGAGGAAAGTTCCATCAGGGGGACTGGTTGGTACCCCTGAGTAAGACCTTCCCCATGAAGTGAAGTATACCAATTTCCCAGTGGGAAAACCTGGCATATTTATACACACAACAGTGCGGGAAATTTAAACCAACCACCCAAGACTTCTTTCTTAGATGCAAACACACAACCAAGGACCAGGTCTGGAAAGAGTACACAGCAACCCCAAAGAAAATGACCAAGAGAGCTAAGCAAAATAATCTAGAGGAAACAGAACACTCCCAAAGCAGAAGAGACACTTTTTTCAAAATCTAATTATTCTAAAGAGAGATCTAAGAAAATAACAATAAGAAGCTATGAAGAAAGAAACAGAAAACAAGAAATATGATTTGAGAGGATTAACAGTCTAAATTCTTAGATTAAAAGTACATTTTGGGTTTCCAAAATTCTTGCAGAATGTACATATAATAGGATGAATAAGGCAAGAAATTAGAAAAGGAGGGACGCCTGTGGGGCTCAGTCGGTTGAGCATCGACTTCAGCTCAGGTCATGATCTTGTGGTTCACGAGTTGAAGCCCTGTGTCCGGCTCTGTGCTGACAGCTCAAAGCCTGGAGCCTGCTCTGCAGATTCTGTGTCTCCCTCTGTCTCTGCCCCTCCCTCACTTGTTCTCTCTCTCTTTCTCTCTCGCTCGCTCAACATAAATAAAACATTAAAAACATTTTTTTTAAAGAAACTGGAAAAGTCATCCAGGAGATCAAATATCAAAGAGAAATCTCAAAAAGCTGCCAGTAGAAGCAAAAAAACCCAGAAACATTGCAACAGATCATAATAGGGGAGAAGAGTAAAGAAAAGAAACAGAGGAGCCTCTACACTGAGCAGCTTAGTGTTACCCAGCTCTTAGATATCATTTGGATTGTTAGCATATATGCATATGGTCCAGTGTCTTCCTGGTAAGTGAAAGGTCTTCTGTTCTTTGTACATTTCCATTCTAGGTGCGCGTTAGGACCGTGGTATCTTCAGGGAGCTTTAAGATTACCATAATCTTCATCAGTTTTCCAAGCCTCCCATGAAGAAGCATGCATGATTTCCATGTGAAAGCAAGTTCAAGACAAGCCCTCAACGTCATGGCCCCTTTTATAATTAAATTGCCATCATATGCCCCTCTGATAGAAATCTGTAGTCACCTATGCTATGGTCTCCCCTTGACCTAGTTTTTTAAGGGATACATATTAGCCTGTCTCACTTACCCCTCAAACTCAACCATCTAAAATAGGTTATCTAACCTCTGTTCAATTTCCTTGCATTCATAGAAAGCCAGTAGACAAATCTTCCTTCATAACAAGACAGCTAGGTCTGGCAAGGGCTGAATTATAACAATACTTACCTTTGTGTTAAGGACTTGTTTTATGCGAGGCACGGGCACTTTCTATGTTTTTGCTCTAATTACTGAAGCCCTGCAGATAGATATTATTATCCCCAATTTGAAAAATGATAAAATTGAAGAGGGTTAAATAATTTGCCCAAGGGCAAGAAGTTAGTAAATCGAGGAGCAAGAATCTTTGCTCAAGGTTATCTGACTTCAAAGTCTCGGCTGCCTACCTTCCTCATAGCACTGCCCTAATAACTTATATTTGCATTATGTTTTATAAGTACATTTATATTTTATCCCAGTTTTATTGTCTTAATGACCCTATTATATAGGTCATTATTCCTATTTTACAGGTGGGAATACTGAGGCCCATAGAACTTAATGATTTGCCCTTGGTTACATGATGCATTCCGTGTCCACTGACTCATTACCTGCAAGTGCCGGGTTTTTATTTCACTTTTCTGCTCAATTTTCATCATTCGACAAACATCGTACCCTTATGAAATGTCAGGTGTCACTACAAGTCTGACTTTGTTATTTCTGTTGCCGATGGTCTCAGGGTCAAACCCTTCGCTCAACGTCACCCTTAATCTGGCCACAACACACACCCTTCACCCCTGCCAGGTGGGTCTCCCAACCATGCACTCATGCTTTACAGTGCTTGTCCTCATCTTTAAGACTTTGCCCAGCATCTACTCCTTCCTAAAACACCCTGTTTCTTCCCTCCAACTGCCCAACTTGTCCCCATTATTTCAATCCCCATGTCTGATTCACCATGAGGATCTATCTTCCCTATCCCATCATATTTATGTTTATTCTCTTATATTTGGGGCATTATCATTCTTATATTATACCATATCACATCATTATATTCATAATATTCAACTGTTTTCTTAACCCATGTGAAGGTTTTGCGTTTTCAGACCTTTACAAGCTCTTTGAACTCAAGGACAGAATCACGTTATTCTTTATACCTTCCCCACAGCCAGCACTTTGGACCTAGAAGATGTGCACTTCCTAGTAAATGCTCATCAAACACCCGAGGAACTGAATGTACAGCTTTGGAGCTGTTTGTCCCCGAAGCCGGCATCTCTCTTCCCCGATGGTTGAGCTTCTCTTGAAAGCTTGCCAGGTCCTCGTGACTTTCCTTTGACTCATTTGCTCCTCTCCCCCACATTTTCCAGGCTTATTTTTTCCACTGACCTGATGTTCTGATGTGCCCCATGCCTATTCCTCATTTGTCTTTACTTTCTGCTCTGTCACAAAAGCAAAATGTGAAATGATCCATGCTTTCATTGGCACGGCTCGGTCTTGGGGTTTCTTTCCCCCCTCGCGAAACCATTCATGTGGAGGAAGCTTTTGATCTAGGATTCAGAAACTCAGTCACATTTTACATAACCAGAAACCGTGCTAGGTGGTTATGTAAACTCTGGTTTTGACTTGAATAGCCAGAGAAGAGTCTTTACAATTTAGGTTAAAGCATGTTGTCAGCTTCCATTCATTGCTGATGGTCTGAATGTCAAAGTTATCCCACATGGTGCCATCAAAGAGACGCATGAGTGTGTCAGGGGAGAATATTGAAAGACAAAAAAATGTTTGCTAGACCCTTTTTGTGTGTGTGTAATGTGTTGTTATTATCGTATAAGATGACTTAAGAAGAGATCAAGTTTGCTCATCTAGTTTAGTGAACAACTGCTAGAAAAGAGAGAAAATAAATAAAGCATCCCGTTACAAAGCCAGGCACAGGGTCGACATTCAGGGAAAGTGTGTTCATTTGTATTAAAATATCCAGGTGAGTGTCGACTTCTTTAGACACTGATGAAGTAAGAAATGTTTTGCTGTTGTAGATGACCTTGTTTTTTGGCAAGGACTGCTTTCTGTATAAACTTTTTTTTTAGTTTATTTATTTATTTTGCAAGAGAGAGCACAAGCAGCGGAGGGGCAGAGAGAGAGAGAGAGAGACAGAGGAAGAGAGAGAGAATTCCAAGGAGGCTCCAAGCTGTCAGTGCGGAGCCTGATGTGGGGCTCTAACCCACAAACCGCCAGATCATGACCTGAGCCAAAATCGGACGCTTAACTGACTGAGCCACCCACGCACCCCAAGGACTGCTTTCTATACACACATTCACTATCACTCAACAGAGAAAATTCTGAACATTTCTAGAAGGAAAAGGCAACTAGAGAGAGAAAATAAAGAAATGACAACTAGAGACAGCAAATAAAGAAACCAAGGAACCAAAACACAAGCTGACCTAAGTCCACACAAAAGTATCAGTGGGCTACCTTCAAACCCAAATTTCCTGTCTTCGGTTTCTGTCCCACTTGTAATGGCTTTAGGACTTTGTTCTTCAACACTATATATTTGGCTTCCCTAGAAAACTCCATGCACATGTAGGCTGACTCGAACTCTTGTCAATAAGCTTCCACTTAAGGGCCACCTGGGTGGCTCAGTCAGTTAAGCATCCCACTTCAGCTCAGGTCACAGTTCATGGGTTCGAGTCCCGCATCAGGCTCTGTGGAGGCTGCTTCGGATTCTGTGTCTCCTTCTGTCTCTGTTCCTCCCCTGCTCGCTCTCTCTCTCTCTCTCTGTCTCAAAATTAAATAAAGATTTTTTAAAATTTTTTTTAAATAAGCTTCCATTAAAACAGTTGGCCCATTCATTTTTCATAGGACCATATAAGTGTCATATGCGATGGTTTTGTGCCATGGGGATTGATATTTGGTCAAGGCACCGTGAAGGAGGTGATCTACATGCTTTCTATCTTTATCTGACAATGCAGAGGTCAGTATGACCCCAGTTAGAGCTTGCCAATCCTGGGGACAAAATTTGCACCGTGATTAGTAAGAGGCATCTGTGCTTTTTGTATTTTGAAGGGGGCAAGGAAGGCTGCCTACCATCCCAGAGATTCTATCTGGTAATCTGGAATTTCAAGAAATTTTTCAGCCTGATTAGTAGAGTGACCTCACTAGTGCCTCCTGGTCAATCACCTTGGTCAGTAGGAGTTATCTTTCAAAAAAGGGAACCTCCAGTCCCTACAGAAATCACTGAAAAACTTTTTTAGAGCTAATAATATGGGGGTGTTATGCTAAGTGAAATAAGTCACACAGACATACAAATACCACACGATTTCGCTTATACGTGGAATCAAAAAACAAAACAAATGAACAAACAAACAAAAAAACATACAGACTCTTAAATACAGACCAGAACGTGGTGGTTGCTGGGGATGGGGCAGTGGAGGTGGGGGTGAGAATTGTTAAGATCAATCCATTGTTCGCCTGAAGCCAATATAACATTGTATGTCAATTACACTTCAATAATAGAACAAAGGGTTAAAAAAAAATCTTCCCATCTGAAGTTGTTCAATTTAAAAGCAACCACAAAATTTGCAAAGCAAAAGATGGATAGATTTGACAATACGATATTTAAACTTCCTTGTATCAAACGGAAAAAATAGTAATAAATCCACAGATGGAAAAAATATTCAGAATCACTATGTCAAAAAGATGGTTAATATTTCTACTATATGAAGAACTTACATAATTCACTAAGAAAAACACTAAGATACCAATAAGTAAGTAGATTAAAGATACAAATAATTTTACAGAAGAGGAAGCTTAGCAACTATAAGCATAAAAAGTATCAACCTCACAAATTATGAAAGAAATTTGGAGGCGCTTGAGTGGCTCAGGTGAAGTGTCTGACTTCAGCTCAGGTCATGATCTTGCGATTTGTAGGTTCCAGCCCCACATCGGGCTCTGAGCGGGCTCTGTGCTGACAGCTCAGAGCCTGGAGCCTGTTTCGGATTCTGTGTCTCCCTCTCTCTCTGCCCCCTCCCCCACTTGTGCTCTGCCTCTCTCTCAAAAATAAACACACATTGAAAAAAAAGAAATTTAAATAAAAAATATAAACCATTTTTTCTCATCACACAGCTATTTTTTGAATAGCAATACTCAGTAAGAGTTTGCTTAAAAAACATCAATGCCATGTATTTCTGGCACGAAAATGTCTTATTATAGCTTTGGAAAGAATGTCAACAGAAATTATTAAGGATCTAGTATAACAATTTTATTTCTGATCTATACCAAGGAAATAATTTAGAGTCAGAGGGAGAGCAACGTGCAGATATGGTCACCACAGTGTTCTCTAAGGAAGGGATAGATGGTATAATTTAAAATATTTTTCAGATTCCAAAAAACAAATCGAGAATAGTTAACACGCGCCCAAAATTATCCTAACGGTCAATATGATTACATCACTGATCCACATAAAAACCCTACTAGGTTGACGTTCTGTGATTGTCTCATTTTACAGATGAAGGAACCAAGACGCAGAGAGGTTCAGTAATTTGCTCAAGGTCAAACAGTGCGTGGTAGTGCTCAAGGTCAAACAGTGCTGGGAAAGCCATTACTGAACTAGTAACCCATATACCCTCTTTCATTATGTAACAATGTCATCGTGAAGAACTTGGAAAACCACAGGTAAACCTCACAAAATTTATGACTACCCATAATAATCAGAAATAACCGGTATGTCCTTGCAGTAATTTTGATACACATGTATAAAATCCTAATTATACAATTCTGTCTCACGCTGCATTTATCTGACATTACGGACTTTTTTCCGTTTTTCTGCACAAATTATGCTCTGCGTGATATCGTAGCATGTAATGTATACGGCCACTTGGTTTGCCTCCACTTTTAATTACTTTATTTAGTGACACAATAAACGTCTTTATACCTCAATTTTTGTCTGAGCTGCTGTTTTCTAGGAACAGAACTTGCTGGTTTGGGAGACATACGCCTAAGAAAAGTATACGGTTTTAAGTTTTTGACACAGATTTTCAAACCGCTTTCCAGAAAACGTGGTAATCAATTTATTTTTTTCTTAAGACTGTCTGATAATTCCCATAGTACTACAGCCTACCAATATCACTTTTTGAAATCTTTAGTAGAGTTAATCTAACGGGTTAAAAAATAATATCTGTGGCCATTCTACTTTTCAGTTCTTGGTCATGAACATTTATCATATATCTAATGGCCACTTATATTTCTTCCTCTGTGCAATTGCTTATTCATATTCTTTGCCCATTTTTTACTTATTTGGAAGGTCACTTTCAATCATATGAGCTCTTTATGTATTAAGAATAGTATTCCACTTACGCTGCCTTTTTATTACCTGTATTTTTAAAGCTTTTGCTTACTTTCTTATTTATAAACATAAAAACTTTGAAACATATGAGCTCTTTATGTATTAAGAATAGTATTCCACTTACGCTGCCTTTTTATTACCTATATTTTTAAAGCTTTTGCTTACTTTCTCTCTTATTTATAAACATAAAAACTTTGAAACATACTATACCAAGCATACATTACATACATTATGCTACGTTTATCTGATGAGATATCATTCACTGAAAAAAATATTTTGAAAAATTTTAAATACTATGGCAAAATGTTTGTTTCTGGTGTCACAGGAAAAGAGATAATGAGTTAGATGTTCGGCATCATGAAAACTGAAAGCAATAATATGCATAAAGAGACTGAAAGAAAATAAACTGTCAACAGCAATGATTGCTTTTAGCATGGAGATTTTTTGTGTTTTGTTTTTTGGTACGGGGCTAGTATTTTCCAGGTTTTCAATGGTTAGAAACCATTTTTGCAAGAAAAGAAGCAATGAACTTGAAGAAGAGGGTAGAGAAGAAAGATGACATACACAAAAAGGAAAAGAACGAATCTTCCCCTCACCGCCCCCCCCCCCCCCCCCAGCACCGTCCATTGCTAAGAGCTCTAGAAGAGCTTCTCCAGGGAAGGTCAAGCTTCTCAAACTTGAATGTCTTACTGTGCACAACAGCTTGGCTCCAGGACAGGTAAGCACCGTGCAAGGCCGGAACACAAGACGATTGTCCCTCCCCGGCCTTTTCTAGTCCTGACCGAGGACGAGCAGGACCCCATCTCCTCGCAGACCAGAGGGGCTGCCTTGACCCCAGAGCACAGTAGGGCTGGGGTTGCGTTCCAGGACTCTGGGATGCCCAACTGGTTCCCAGCTGAGGGAAGTCGTACCCGAAGCCACAGATCAAAGCAGGGCACCTGCCTCCTGGGCCTGGAGGCTGCAGGTGAGCAGCTGACTCACACGGGGCCACACCTTCACCAGCTGTTAATCATCCAGTTGCAACAAGGAGAGAAAGATCAGGCAGCTGGGATTTATACCCCTTCGAATTAGTTTTCCAATTCTCTTTTGACCAAATTCCGTTTTACCTTATCAGGGTAGTACAGCCCTTTGTGACAGGACTCACAAAGACCTTCTTAGTTTAGGACTACAACCATCCTCTTTCTTTTTTTTTTTTTTTTTTAAGTTTATTTATTTTTGAGAGAGAGAGAGAGAGAGGCAGAGAGAGAGGAAGACAGAGAATTCCAAGCAGGCCGAGAGGTGTCAGGGCAGAGCCCGATGTGGGGCTCGAACTCCTGAATCATGAAATCATGACCTGAGCCAAAATCAAGAGTCAGATGCTTAACCGATTGTGTCACCCAAGAGCCCCTCTTTCTTTCTTTCATCCTTCCTTCCTTTCTTTCTTTCAATTTACTGTTGAACTCAAAGCATTTCTCCAAAAATCATGATGTTCCTCAAAGAGAAGAAAGGTAGTTAAGGATAGGAATTTTATTTTTCTTTTTAATGTTTATTTATTGTTTTTTCAGAGAGAGAGAGAGCACAAGCAGGGGAGGGGCAGAGAAAAAGGGAGACACAGAGTCTGAAGCAGGCTCCCGGCTCTAAGCTGTCAGCACAGAGCCTGACATAGGGCTCCAAATCATGAACCGTGAGATCATGACCTGAGCTGAAGTCGGACGCTTCACCAACTGAGCCACCCAGGCGCCCCAAGGGTAGGAATTTTGATCTCTGCACTGCTGGTAAGGGCATTTTCGACCCAGGCTGCACATTAGAAACACCTGAGGAACTTTACAAATGACTGATGCATCAAAGGTTTAAAAGCAACCCAGAGCTGGGGAGCCTGGATGGCTCAGTCAGTTAAGTATCCAACTCTTGACTTCTGCTCAGATCATGGGATCGAGCCTGACATACAAGTTCTGAGCTGACAACGTGCAGAGCCCGCTGAGGACTCTCTCTCTCCTTTTCTCTCCACCCCTCCTGGGCTCACATGCGCTCTTGCACTCTCCCTCTCTCTCTCAAAATAAATAAACTTTTTTTTTTTTTTTATAAAAGCACCACAGGGTTATTCTAGTTGCAGCCACGGTTGAGAATCTCTAGGAAAACGTGATGCATTAAAGCAATTTGGGTGAAGAGAGCTAAATCCACACGGAGGGTTTGAGGAACAGATCTGGTACCTCTCAGAGCTGGAAGGAACATTTATAAATGTCTAATTCTGTTCATTTATTTAACAGATGAGGAAGCAGGGGTAAGAGTGTAACACAGGGGCAGAGGCTGTGCAACAGGCAGCAAATACCAAAGCTGGGTCTCAGATACCAGCTCTCCGGGGCTGGTCCGTTCCTCTTTCCACCACTCCAAACTACATCCCTATTTAAAATCATCTTCAGGGCTCCCGAGTGGCCCAGTCATTTAAGCGTCCAACTTCTGCTCAGGTCACAATCTCGCGGTTCATGGGTTCGAGCCCCGCATCGGGCCCCGCACTGCCTGTGCGGACCCAGCTTGGGATTCTCTCTTTCCGTCTCTCTCTGCCCTTCCCCCACGTGCACTTTCCCACTCTCTCAACTATAAATAAACAAACTTTTTAGAAACATAAAGAAAGAATAAAATCGTCTTCCCCATTTTCAAAGACAGCCTAGAGAGAGTTAAATCATCTTACCCCAACGTTCCGTCACTCATACGGGATGAGGCACAGCTAGATTGAATAATATAATGGCAGCCTAAGGCCCTAAGCCACAGCCCTAACATCCTTGCTATTAATAGAACACTGTTTACAGTGGACTGGAAGAGCTTTTTAATGGAACTGGTATATTGTGCAGAATAATGTTCAATCAGTGGAAGATTGAGAAAATATGAGGGGGAAATTTGCCGCAACTCTCATTATTAATTTGTAATGGGTCTTTAATACAGCAACAAAGGGAAACGTCTTTGACTACCTGTGAAGCCACTAGAAATAATGAGAGAAAATCAGTGCGCTAAACAGCATTTTCAGGACAACCACTGGAGTTGGATTTAGTGGTGACAATTCTATCAGAAAGAAACCGAAAACGAAAATGCTATCTTTCACAAAGCGCATGGCCTAATGTTAAAAGTATTAGTAGAAACCCAAAGGAAAGTTCTGATGATATAAAGTCACTGTGTGATAAGCCATACAGAGAAAGATACCATATGGTTACACTCTTATGTGGATCCTGAGAAACTTAATAGTAACCCATGGGGGAGGGGAAGGAAAAAAAAAAAAAAAGAGGTTAGAGTGGGAGAGAGCCAAAGCATAAGAGACTCTTAAAAACTGAGAACAAACTGAGGGCTGATGGGGGGTGGGAGGGAGGGGAGGGTGGATGATGGGTATTGAGGAGGGCACCTGTTGGGATGAGCGCTGGGTGTTGTATGGAAACCAGTTTGACAATAAATTTCACATATTTAAATAAATAAATAAAGTCACTGTGTGAGAAGTTTATCAGTAAATGAAGAGACCACGATCGATTCAATGATGTAAAGTTTAATTGGTAATTGATTACAACTTTATAGAGTGGAAATAAAGGAATCGGTAAAAAAAAAAAAAAAAAAGAAAAGAAAAGAAAAGAAAAAAGAAAAAAACACTGCATGGGAAAAAACAAGAATGGATAATTTGGTGATTTAGATGCGTATTTACACGGGAAAATGTCTCAGATCCTCTGGGATGATAAAATGTCTGTTGAAAGAAACATAAAAGGAAGATGATGGGAAATTTAATAAACCCAAATTATGGAATGTGTTTTTTTCCAGAGCACAATTTGGTTGTGGTTACGTACAATAGATAAAGAAAGATCAAGAAACGCGATAGAAAAAAAAAAAGAGCAAGTTTAATCTTCTTGCTGAAAAATATCCGGTAAACAGGCAGTAACATTTACTTTTAAATGGGTGTTCTCCTTTGCGTGCATTCACATCTTATTAACATGAAAGACCAGAGAGATAAAGCGAAGGAGCGAAGCGTATTTAATGCACATGGGAACTAGCATTGGGGGTGGGAGGGCAAGACTGTGGGGTGTGGGCGCGTTCGATTTATGTCCCGCAAACCTGTCGTTAAGTGATAGGCACAGAGAACAAAACTGCTCTGCAGCTGGAGACAAGTTCAGCAGGTTTCTGGACCAAAGAGGCAACTCACGGAAATGCCAATCTATCCACAGTCAACTCTTAGTCAAATAGTGTAGATGACAGATCTGGAAGGACCCGCTGAAAGCCCAGTTGAAATATTTAGTTGCAAAAGAACACCAACAGAAAAATACAGCTCAGGGAGCCACGGACTCAGAGATGGTCCTGAGCCAACTCAAGGGCACGTGCTGACGGGCCGGTGGGTTCTGCCTCCCCACCATGGTTGCCGCAAAATGGAGCCTTCCCACAGCTGTTTGGACCAGCTTGTGGCACATTGTTGTGTCTGTTAAATATAATTAAGAACTGCTTGCTCTAGGGGAAATGAAGGATTTGATTAAGGGGGAGTGTTTCTTCTTCCTTTCTTCTTTCTTGCTTTTGTTCAGCCTTATCCAAATTTTTTTAACTGTTTTTTAAAACATGTCACGTTCTGGGGCAATTTTCGCGTTTTGTTATCGACAACCAAATGCCAAAGGCACATATTTATGGCGTGTGAGGAGTGTGTGTGTGTGTGTGTGTGTGTGTGTGTGCGCGTGTGTGTGTGATGTGTGGAGATGAAATAAAAGAGACTCAGAAAGGGGAGCTCATCCCCAAGTGGTTTATTTTGGGCGCCCCCCCCCAAAAAAAAACAACAGAAAAAGAAAAGAAACTCATAAAACCAAAACTGACTGCAGGAGATTACGAAGAACTGTGAGCAAATGCCAAGCAGAGTATTCCCCAGGCTCTGAATGGCATTAGCACTCTGCAGCTATAATTTCTTTGTTAACAAGTCAACCCCCCCAGTCGTGTCTGTGGCTTCTGGTGTGTCACAATCATCTACCACTACGAACGACCGCGGAGGGTGGGCTGGGGAAGGAGGATACATGACACCAGCCATCAATCTTTTACAAACCACAAGTTCTAAAAGAGCACCGGATTTACGAGCAAACAAGTCTGGGGAGCCCCCAGCCAAGGAGTGCAAGATCGAGGGTTTGGGATGACTGTGAACATGTCTGAGCCAAAGAATAAGAAGGGGGAGATGACGTGACAAAATAGGTCTTCCTTCTGGACTAATCATTCCGATCGGTGTCCAACCTGATTTCAAGAGTATTTCGCAGCTCCTTTTTCCTTTAAAGTAAAAATCAAATAAATATGACATGCCCATAAAAGTGACCAATACTTGGAGTGTGCTTATAGTTAACTAATATCCCAGGAAGGACACTGGTGTTGACTTGATTCTTGGTGGGGGTTCGGTCACGTATTTGATGGATCCACTCTGTGGCTTGGGCAGGACCTTGAACACATTCTGTTCAGTAAATACGAGGGCATTGAATTGGTGGCATTCTACACGGTGGTTTTTCTTTAACCATCCCTTTCCTTCTCCTCTATTGTCCCCTCAGTTATCAGATGCTCTTGGTACTTGCCCCCAAATATTTTTAAATCAGCCTTTCCTTTCCCATGGCCAGAACTGCACCCGCCCCTCAAATATGTGATGGCTCAAATATCCTACCTACCTAGCCAGTCTCCCAGCTTCTGGCTTATCCGAGGACTCTTCCTAAGCATTCTCAAGCTCAAAAGGCTCTCAATCACTTTCCAGTGCCCTTGGGACAAAGCTCAAATCCCTTTGCTGATGTTCTGGACCTGTCACAAGTCCATCTCATCGTGTTCCTCCAAGCGTTCAACACACCTCAAAAGGAACACTCTGCTTGCATCAGGCCGACGTCCTCACTGGTCTTTGTAGCAATCTGAGCATGTCTACCAACGTAAATTTGCTTTGTGCTATTCACCCACTCGGCCCCACCTGGCATGGGCTCCATTCTCCCTCCTGTTTATCCTTCTACCCTCCTTGGCTTTGGCATCATATCCCACCTTTTCCATTGAACCTGACCTCCTCCCTTCCTCTGGAGGTAGACTCTCAGAAGACTAGTAGGTCTTTACTATCTGTTTCATGATCACCACCCAGACCAGGCCAATAGTATGATCTCCTCTCTGGAGGGCTGCCACGCCTTCTTGAGCTCTCTCCATTGAAATCCTTGCTTTCATTCAACAATCATTGATTGAAGACCTATTTTGTGTCAGGCACCATGAAAGATTACATGCATCGCAAGATACATTGGAAAGAGTCTGTCTTAAAGGCTCTCTTAGTCAAAAGGAAGGAAGTTATAACGCATTATGCTTCATTTGGTACAGCATATTGACAAACATATGCATATGATCTTTCTTACTGTTAGGCTCATCAATTCCTGAGGCCAGGGACTATACCATGGACTTCTTTTGTGATCACTATTAGCCTTATTGAGCATATATCTAGCCTTTGAGAACACACCTTTTGCATGTTGTTGAACGTTTCAGTAACAGATTAGGGCTCAAAATCATCTAGACACATGTCTCAACATCCCTCCATTCTGCAGAAAAAAAAAAAAATCAGGTCTAGAATGAGACTCATATGGGCATAATATCTCTGAAAAGATCCACAAGTAACTAGTTGCTTCAGGAAAGAAGTAGTTGGCCAGAAAAATGGGATAAGAAGAACGTTTGTCTATGAACACATTTTTGTACTTTGGAATTTTGTACCATGTGAGTGAGTTATTTACTGCAAATGAAATTAAGTGATGCATTCTATTCAACACAGTTTCAATGAATCAACGGGGACAAAACTCCTAAGATGCCAATTTTTTTCCGTTTCTATTGTCCTTTTGAGCACGGTTGGTAAAGGATAACTTAGAAAATCTTTACAATAGACACAGATGAAAAAAAATCATAGGAAGAACGCAGGTGAATCCACGATGCACAATGACGTTTCAAAAATAATTCTTAACTCTCTTTTTTCTGATGGATTTGCTTCTCTTTCTTCCTGCGTCTATTTCCAGCCCAGATGTAAGTTTGACCGCAGAAACAAAAGGAAAAAAAACCCTCAGGCTTGGCATTAGCCACCTCTGTTTTGCTGGCCCTGATGCTTTCTGACCCACTTTGAAAATGACCAAGAGCAGAGTCTCTAGAGTGTCCATCCCATGAAGAAAGCACTGCTTTTAGGGTGCTGACCATGACGTTAACACGGTCAGCGGACAAGAATTTAGTTACACGACATAATACTGATTATATCCTTTTCTACACATCCACCCAACAGTTGGTAACCTTACTTTGTCAAGAAACAACAACATTTTTATATGGGTATTCTTTGTGCAAGCAACAAGAGGTGATTTTTTAGCAGGACATCCCTTTTAACAAAGCACCGGGTGCCCAGATTAGAGGGAGCTCACCATCATACCCTCAGAGTTGTTAATGAAAATTAAGAACTGTCCTAACTCTACGGAATATCTATTAGCTATGCGTTTCTCTTTTTTAATTTTCTTTTGTGAAAATCACAGTCAACCCACTTGTGATCATGTTCCCACTGGCATGCCTGGAAACTATTAAAAACAGATGTCCGGACCCAGCTGCAGACATCTGCGGGTGGAATAATCCTGGTTACATCATAAACATGTCTCTGTGCACAGAGGATACGGTCCCTTCAGGTGTCTTTTTTCGGTTTTCTTATAATACCGAATATATAACCTCCAAATCATAAACTCAAGGCGACTTCTTTTTGTATTTGCTTTGTCATTGTTTTGTTCTGTCATTTGCTTTAACTGGTCCTGAAGTACGAGCTCTTACCTTGCACTGTTGAGTCCTTCCTAAAGATTGCATTCAGACCACACATTTATACACTGAAACTAGAGATTTGTCTTGTGTACATTACCCACCCTGGAAACACCAGATCCTACTTTGTTGCATCCAATAAATATTCTATTATTAAGGAAAGGAAGGGGGGGGAGGGTAACTATATTTAAAGCAAGTTTTACTTGCCTTCACCGTCATTGTGAATCTGGTATTTGGTTACTGGTTTTTGTTGTTTTTTTGTTTTTAATTTGGTTACTGCTCCTCTGGTATTTGCAGTTTCTGAAATTATATGAGCCAAAGCAACATTTGTCCTAATTTTTTTATTTTTTATTTTTTATTTATTTTTTTTTTTTTTGTAATAGGGAAGGTATGTCTGATTTTCTTCATGCTATCAGAACACAAGAGTAGGCTTTGGGCATGGGTAAAGGGTAATGATTGGAGAATCCCAAAGAATTGAATTGTCTGAAGAACTATTTAAAACTGAGTGATACACGGTGCTACTTACTCCTACGTCATGGAAGTTTGAGAACTTCCATGCTGACCCCTTGTTTCCCAACTGCCTTGTGGGAAAGGATTCTAACTCATCCCATTTTGGAAGGAATGGGTTTTAACCAGCAAGCGCTGAGATCTCCAGAGCAAGATATCAATGAAAGATGAAATGAATGGTTTTCTCTTCTGCTTCCCCCTTCCCCCATCTGCCTCCACCCAGTCTTTCGCTCCCAGGAACCCACGCACGTTGAAGGCCTCTGTGTTCCTCTCCGGCAGCAGATCCGGGAAGGAGCGAGCTAGAGGAAGATCGTAGTGCGGAGGGATTTGGAGCCTGCGGAGGGATTTGGAGCCTCCTGAGTGTGTGTGGCAGGCTTACCGGGAACCACAGCTTTGCCCAGGGCTCATGTGTGCGCCCAAGCCGTGCTGAAGTGCTGAGCCAATGGATGGCCGAATGTAACCAGAAGGCCTCACCTATGCCTGCTTTCGTGGGTTAACTTCACGGTAACTCTCCAGGCTGCCCCTAGGGGCGCAGAGCACAGTAGAGAAGAGGCTTTCATCTTTTCTCCAGGCCCAGGGAGTTACCTAGTTAGTAGGTTTGCAGCAATTAAGCAAAAAAAGAAAGAATGATCAAATCATCAGCTCTAAAAGAGATAGGAACGGATATATATGATGTTTACTTCCACATTATTTTTCTGTTTTCAGGAGATCCATTAAAATTTAGGGAAAATACCTTCATTCATTTTTTTAAGTACACAGATAATTACTGATTATGGTGTTAATATCCTTATGATCTTTCCAGATTTTTCTTTACTTAAGATCCAGACCACCTTCACACACCCTTTGGTATAAAGGATCACAGATGAGTAAGGACAAACGTTTTGGTTATTTCACAAGCTGGATAAGTAAACAAAGAATAATAATTATAAGTCATCAAAAATTTATTTTGAGACCATGCAAAGAGAGACAGCAGCTAAAGAAGAAATATACTGTGGGGGTGCCTGGGTGGTACAGTCGGCCAAGCGTCCGACTCTTGATCTCGGCTCAGGTCATGAACTCACAGTTCGTGAGTTCGAGCCCTGCATCAGGCTCTGCATGGATGATGCAAAGCCTGCTTGGGATTCTGTCTCTCTTTCTCTCCGCCCTTCCCCCACTTGTGTGAGTGCTCTCTCTCTCCATCTTTCTCTCTCTCTCAAATAAATAAACTGAAAAAAAATTAAAAAAGAAATAAATTGTCTCTTGGACAACAGGATGAGGATGAAAATATTTTTATGAGAATTTTTTTTAATATGTTGTTTGAAGTCTTCCAGATCAACATTTTCAAGCCCCTATGATTCCCAGTTTGGTCCCCTCTCTTCCTTTTCCCCATTGCCCTTTGTGCTTTGGTACACACACTCCCAAACACTCTTAAATCAGAAACATCTACTGGCTCCTGGACTGATAGGATTATACCAAAATGCGAGGAGAAAGAACCCAATCACACTCAGGCCTGAGTTTTTCAAAATTGACCTATGAAACTCATAACCTAAATGATAGGCACACCAAAGGTTTTTATTTTAAGAGCTGGGTTTTTGAGTTTCAATAGACTAAGCCTATTGAAGCACATAAAGTTTATGACATAAACAACAAATTGGAAAGAGTATAGCTGAAAACTGAATTACAGCTCCACTGACGGAGGTAGGAAATTAGGAAAGGAGAACAATAAGGTCAGATACGGATGGGGACCTGCAAGAAAGTTCTCTATACCCTGCGCTATGCCCACCTTGAAGCTAGACGCTGGGGGGAAGGGAACTGATAGAAGCTCCAGATAGAAATATGAGCAAAGAAGAGACTGGGATTCCTGAAAGAAGCCAAGAAAGTTGAGAAGCCCCAAGCAGAAGTCACCTTTACCAGCATAGTGTGGCAGCCAAAGAGGGAAAATGGCAGCCCGCCTCCCCTCGCCCCGCCCCTCCCTCCATGTCTCAGCCCGGGAAAAGTGTGAGAGAGCATCCAAGAGTTTTCCTTGCCCTCTTACTTCCCAAAGAAGCAAAGGGCTGAGAAAGCCAGGAAGCCAGAAGTGGAACTTCTAAATCAATTTGAGTTTAACTTTCCAGTGTGGACCAACAACCAGACACAATGGTGTGGCTATACACAGCTCAAAGAATGCTTCAATGAATAGACAATGAACACAGAGGACCAGACGCCCCTCCCCTCCAATTCACTGACAATACACAGCCCTCCCCTACATTTCCAGATACAGCCCCAGGGAGAATTTACCCCTGGTTGACTAAATTTTAGTGCCTATCATTAGGTGGAATAAAGATTCAATTGAGAAATTAAGTGGAGGTTTTTTTTTTTAATTATATTTTTTGCACACTTAAGTTTGTGGATTGTGAAAATTATATCCTTGCTACGCTATAGTACCAAGAAAATAATAATATATAATGGCCACGTAATAGAGAATATTTTAAAAATCTTAATACCCTGCTGAGCCTGACTAGGTTATCCCTGGTAGGTCACTCTCGTGGTTGTGTAAGAAATAAGATTGATAAAATTTAAGGAAGAATATAGACATCTAGGAATTTTGATCTTATTATTCTTTTATTCTAATTATCAGGTCTTTCTTAATTATTGAATATGAAATATAAATATGAAATTATTCTGGGCTGAGCACCAAAAAAAAAAAAAAAAAAAAAACCCAGAAAGTAGAAGAAATGAAAAGCAACTAGGGTCACAGGGAAAGAAAAAAGTAAGAGCTACATCTCCATAGCTCAGAGTAACATAAAGAATGAATACCTCTGGGGCACCTGGGTGGCCCCGTCAGTTAAGCGTCTGACTCTTGGTTTTGGCTCAAGTCACGATCTCACAGGTCGTGAGTACAAGCCCCGCGTTAGGGTCTGCGCTAACAGGGTGGAGGGTGCTTCAGATTCTCTGGCTCCCTCTCTCTCTGCCCCTTCCTCGCTTGTGCACATTCTCTCCCTCTCTCTCTCTCCGTCTCTCAAAAATGAATAAATAAACATTAAAAAAAAGAAGAAGAAGAACGAATACCTCCACAGTGATCTTGAGGACTTCATAATAGTCAACACTGAATAAATGTTTTTGAATAAATAGCTATGTTTCTATGGTGTATCCAAAATCGCTCATAATTTTGCTCCTTCTTCTTCCTCTCCTTCCATGAAAAGAAAGCAACATTTGAGCCCCTTAAATTCTCACTTCATGTTCTACATTCTCAATATTTCTACATGGGCTAATTATTTTTATTTATTTTATAAATATCCATTTATCCATCCATTTAACAACGATGCGCTGAATGCCTGGTAAGTGCCCAGCACTCTAGGGTAGGGAGAAGTTGGAGGGAGAAGCAGTCATCCTAAATGAAAGTGTCTCGCTGAGGTGGGGACATTGAGGAGACACCTGAAGGAGGTGAGGAGGTAATTTCGGGAAGAGCGCTCCTGGTGGAGTAAACATTAGGTGCAAAGGCCTTGAAGAGGAAGCATGCCCGGTGTGTTCATAGGGCAAGGCCACCAGTGTGGCCGAGGCAGACAGTACATTGGAGAGAGCAGTAGGAAATGAGGTCACAGAAGTAATGGGAACCAGATTGCAAGGCCTGCAGACCACTGTGAACACGTTGGCTTTTACTCTGGAGGACGGTATGCAGAGGGGTGACATGATCTGAATTACATCTTAACAGGACCACCCTGGCTGCTGGCTTGAGAACAGATCGAAGGGCACAAGGACAGAGACGAGACAGAACATTAGGGCAGCTGAAATAATTCGGAGAGATTCTGGTAGCATGGATGACACCAATAGTCATGGAGGTAATAAGAAATGATCAGATTCCAGATGTATTTTAAAGATAAAACTAGTATCATTTATGTATGGATTAAACGTGGTAAGAAAAAAAAGGAAGTCAAAGATGACTCTGAATTAGAAGAACCAAAAGTTTGGGGCACCTGGGTGGCTCAGTCGGTTAAGCATCCGACTTTGGCTCAGGTCATGATCTCGCGGTTTGTGAGTTCGAGCCCCACGTCGGGCATTGTGCTGACAGCTTGGAGCCTGAAGCCTGCTTCAGATTCTGTGTCTCACTCTCTCTCTGCCTCTGCTCATGCTCTCTCTCTCTCTCTCTCTCAAAAATAAATAAACATTAAAAAAATTTTTTTAGGGGCATCTGGGTGGCTCAGTGGGTTAGGCAACTGACTTCAGCTCAGGTAATGATCTCACAGTTCTGTGGGTTCAAGCCTCGCATCAGGCTCTGTGAGGACAGCTCAGAGCCTGGAGCCCGCTTCAGCCCTCTCTCTCTGCCCCTCCCCCACTCACACTCTGTCTCTCTCAAAAATAAATAAATATTAAAATACATATATATATAAATTTTTTTCAAAAGAAGAACCAAAAGTTTGCAGTTACTATTAACTATTAACTGAAGAAGAAATCTGAGGGCAAAGATCAGACACTTAGACACCCGAGGGGAAGAGTCAAGTAGGCAGTTGGCTATGGACCCAGGCTGGAGATATAAATGGAGGCTGATGGGTGTATTAATGGATTTAGACCCATGAGCCTAGGTGAGATCATCAAGAAAGTGAGTTTAGAGAGAAAAGGATGTGAAGATCTGAGCCTTAGGGAACTTCAAATACCAAAGTTCGAGAAGATGAGAAAGAATAAGCAATGTGGCTTCATTTGAGGTAAGAGTAAAACCAGAAGAGGGGATAATCCTGGAAACATCAGAAGGAAACTAATCACTTAGGAAATGACATTGATACTGGCTGCTGGTTGCCCTTTGAGAATCCGCTGCTCTTGAGTGACCTTGAGTTTTCATCCGAATTGTCATAAAAGGGGTGAGGGAGCAACGGGGAAAACCCAGGACCTGACTAAGCAGGTAAGATGGATAGGAGATCTCTGCATAAAAATGGGCATCTGAAAACTCCGCAAGCCAAGAATTTATTTGTCACAGAACTAAATAAACAAACAAACAAAACTCATAGATAAAACAGACTGATGGCTGCCAATAGAGAGGGGGTTCAGAAGGTAGGCAGAATGGGTGAAAGGGATGAAGAGTTAGAAACTTCCAGTTATAAATAAGTCATAGAGATGAAAAGAACAGCACGGAAAATATAGTCAATAAGATTCTATGAACTTCGTATGGTGACAGATGGTAACTAGACTTACTATGGTGATCACTTTGTAATGTACATAAGAGTTGAATCACTATATTGTACACCTGAAGCTAATATGATGTTGTATTTCAATTATATTTCAATAAAAATAAAAATTAAAAAGTCACAGATTGATAGTGACTCCAGGTTCCTCATAGAAGCAAATTCTTTTCTGGAAGAATGTTACTTCATCCAGGTTGCAAAGAACTTCCATAGATGAAATTCCATTGAATGTGATTCTAGATTCAAAAATCATGGAGTGCATAACACAATAAGGACCCCTGAGCAAAAGTCAGAAATGACAGACCTGGAAAGCCTTAAGGTGTTGGCATCTCTTGAAAATATATACATTCAAAAAAATGTATTTGGGGTTTCTGGGTGGCTCAGTCTGTTAAGCATCTGACTCTTGATTTCAGTGCACATCACGATCTCACGGTACATGAGTTCAAGCACCGCATCCGGCTCTGTGCTGACAGCGCGGAGCTTATTTGGGATTCTCTCTCTCCCTCTCTCTTTGCCCCTCCCCAGCTCTCTCTCTCTCTCAAAAAATAAATAAACTAAAAAAAAAAATTTCAATTAACTATGTGTGGGACTATTTCCGTATTCTGTTCATTCAAAAAAAAAAAAAAAGAAATGATTTATGGCTTAGAAATGTTTCATTACATGTTTAAAGAAATGAAAGAGGGCATCGAAATTGTGATTAGGAGGAAAAAAGACTCTAAAAATGACCAAGCAGTTCTGGAAAAGCACCAAATAGAAAATGAACACAATCATAATTTTAAAAATACAATACATTAAATAGAAAATTAAATACATTTTAAAAGCAGCATCAAGAGAGAGTTAAAATTATCACCCAGATGCAACACAGAAAGACAACTAGCTGGAGTGGGAAGAAATGACAAGGGGTAGGTGGCTGGAAGACATCTGTACATTTAATCAGAGTTCCAGAAAAGTATAAAAGAATGAGACAGAAGCAAAATTTGGAGACAAAATGGCAGAAAATTTCCAGATTCAATGGACAACAAGACTCAGATTCAGGAAGTAAAATGAATCCTAAGTAGGATAAATAAAAAGAAATCTGCACCGGGGCTCCTGGGTGGTTCTGTCGGTTAAGTGTCTGACTTCAGCTCAGGTCATGATCTTGAGGTTCATGAGTTCAAGCCCCAGGTCAGGCTCTGTGCTGACAGGTCAGAACCTGGAGCCTGCTTTGGATGTTGTGTTTCCCTCTCCCTCTGCCTCTCCCCCGCTTTTGCTCTGTCTCTCCCTTTCTCAAAATTAAATAAACATTAAAAAAAAGTAAGAAAGAAAAAGAAATCTGCACATATGCCATTATAGTGAAACCACAGAATAACAAGGCAAATGACAAGATCTCAGAAGAAGCCAGAGAGAGAAAAGAATGGGTACATTACAAAGAACAATTGTGGGCACCTGGGTGGCTCAGTCGGTTAAGCGTCCAACTTTAGCTCAGGTCATGATCTCAAGGTGTGTGAGTTCAAGCCCCACATTAGGCTCTCTGCTGTCAGCCCACTACGGATCCTCTGTTCCTCTCTTTCTCTCTGCCCCTCCCCTGTTCACGCTTGCTCTCTCACTCTCAAATTCACTCTACGTGCCTAGAATATGTTTTGAATGGACCATGTGCTAGACCATAAAGCAAGTCTTAACACATTTCAAAGAATTAGTATCATAAGGATACATTCTTTCACAACAGTGAAATTAGGTTAAAAATCAATAACGCAAAGAAAACTAAACAAAAAATTCATTTGTAAATGTAACTCATGCTTCCAAATAACTTATGAGTATGTGTATATATATATATATATATATATATATATATACATACATATATATATATATATACATATATATATATATAAAATTCAAATTGGAAGATAAAATGCAAAGATACAGAAAAAAACACATATTAAAATATAGAACACAACTGAAATGATAGAGAAATATTTGTAGCTTTAACTTCTTATATGTAAAAAAAGGCTGAAAATACATAAGACATCCATCTTAAGGAGTTGGGTAAAAAACAAGAGAAGCAAACTAAAGTAAGCAGATGGAACTCAAAAAGAAAAGAACAAAAATCAAGAAGATAGAAAACATCATACAGTTGACATCAGTAAAGTCAAAAGTTGGTTCTTGGAAAAGACTAGTTAAATTGACAAACTCTTGGGGTGCCTGGTTGACTCAGGTAGAGCGTGTGACCCTTGATCTCAGGGTTGTGAGTTTGAGCCCTATGTTGGGTGTAGAGATCACTTAAAAATAAAATCTTATAAATAAATAAATAAGTTGGCAAACTCTTGTAAGGTTAATCAAAAGAAAAGCGAGAACATATAACAAAACATTAGTAGGGAATGTTGGGGCATAGTAGTAGTGAATATAGGGGCATACCTACAGATACTAAAAGGATCTAAAAAGATAAAATGAACAACAGGCTAATAAATTTCCACAAATTCGATGAACTGGAGAAATTCACAGGAAGAAATTTAACTTATGAAAAGTAACTTGGAAAGAACCAGAAAGCCAAATTAGTTCTCTGACCCTAAAAGTAATCAAAATCTTCTCACAAGGACTTGTTTTTATGGCAAGTTCAGCAAACTTTTAAGAAACGTATTCCAACCTGATCCAAACTACCAGAAAAGAGAAAAAGTAGGAACACTGTATAGTTCATTTTATGATGCTTGATTGATATCAGTACCAGACAGGAAACATATGAGAAGGGATATTGTGGCAAATCTCAAATATGAACATAGATGCAAAATCTTAACAAGATATTAGCAAAACAAATCTGATTATGTATTTAAAAGACCAAATTAGGTTTCGTCCTGGAATGCAAGATTGGTTTATTATTGGACAATTTATATATTTAATTCACCAAATGAAAATATTAAAAGAGAAAACCATTTGATTTGATTTTCTCAATACTTTCAGGGGAAAAGAACATTTTTAAAAGTTAGCAAACTAAAACTTGACAGGAACGTCATTAAACTCATAAGGAGAATGTAAATAAACCAATACAAACATCCTATTTTATATTTTGTTTATATTTTAAAGCATTGGCTTTAAAATCAGAAAGAAAAAAGATACAGCCTCTTTTATTCACCATTGTACCGGAGGGCTCACCCAGGACAGTAAAAGCATCCACAAGATTCAAAAGGAATACGGGTTAGAAAAAATATCGCTAATTTTCTTCATGGTACATCTCAGAGAATCCACGTATAAATTATCAGCATTAAGGTTTAGCAAAGTTGCTGGATACAAAATAACCAAAAAGGTGAATTGCATTTCCATATACCAGCAGCAGATAAGTAGGATATATAACTTTCAAATAGTATTTACAATAGCAAAATGATGGAAGTGGGGAATAAGTACAGTGTGCAAGGCACCAAAGGTCTCAAAGAAAAGAGATCCAAGAGACAGTTGACTGTTTAAGGCTACTCAATTTGTGGTGGCAGCCTGGGGAAATCAATATACCCTGTTTGGCGACAGGACCAACCGGCCACCCAGAAGTGGGGACTGGGCTTTGTTCCAAGGTCAAGATGGGACCGGCACGTGGTAACCCACCGAGTGAATCTAGCTGTTTCTCATATACCATTAGCGACTCTGGTCTTCGCACAGTGGCCTCCATGCAGGCTCACCTCTTAGGGGGAAGTAATGGGCACCCAACAGCCTTGATAGGTTCAAGGAGACAAAGGGTGGCCGTGAGGGGCTCTGTGCATGGGACTTTGTTGAGAAATAGGACCCTTAAAGAGAAAGAGAGAGAGAGAGAGAGAGAGAGAATTGACCTCAGAGAGAAAGACATAATTGACTTCATCATAATGAGCAAAGGCTGTGGTCAAAGAAGACGATTGGATTTATGACTTCAGACTCGAAGCCACTCCAGGTGCTGACAAGGGGTGAGGTGCGTCCCCAAGAAAGCCAGTGGCAGAAGGAAGAGGAAACACCAGCCACTAATCGTTTCCTTCTAAGATCCGGGGGGACTTGTCCAGAGATGTTTTGCATATTTCGACTGAGGTCAATAAATATTACAAGACACTTTTCTTCCCATTTCACTGTAACAAATGAAAACATGTCGAATCTGTATTTATTAAAGTAATTACAGTGTGGCTCAGGAGCGTGGCAGGTGGGGGCGTATGGGGAAGGTTTAACCACCACCTCCCACAGGCAACTCCTAAACGTAACCACTGAGGCAACACCAAGCAGGAGCAAAACGGGAAACATTTACTTTCCAAATCCACATGTTTTATAACAAATAAGTGCATCAGCCACAAACTTGTGCGTGCTTGAGTTTGTGTGTGCACGTTTTGGTGAAACGCTCCGGGTCAGGCTCTATGAAATTGCCTTTTTTGTGGTCAAACGCGGCAATGTCAGCAATTTCTTGAGATGGGATCTAATATTTCCTGGGTTGGCCAAATGAAAAAGCACTGACCACCCCGAGAAGTTTGGTTTTGAAGATAAAGGGGATGGAATGTTACAGATTACTTCACGCTTTCCCAGAGAAAACAAAAAGCAAGCAGAGCTCTCTAAGAGCCAATTATATTTTGCTATTATTGCCAAGACGATCCTATTAACTATGCTAAGAAGCTATAAAGTAAAATATTTTGCAGGTTACTTCTTTAGTCGACTGGGGGAGATATTATCTCATGACTAATGAGTAAGGGTTCATTTGATTATAAAATGCGGGCGTGTATTAGCGTGGCTTAAATGCCCATCGTATGCGGCACAATATCTAACTGGCATAGATTCTAATTCCGATGTTGTTATGGAGGCCTTGCTTCTCTATTAAAATTGAAAGTGTTAATTTGCCAGTAATCATTCCACTTCCTCCTATTGTCTCACTCAAAGGACAGGCCCTTACTGCATGGATAAAATGTAGTAATGCATTTAGCGCTAGGCCATGATTTTAGACCTCCAGCTGTTTTACTGGTTGTGTAACTAAAAATAAGATAATGTTATGCTGGGTAACCACGGCTTTTGTAGGCATTCACATTTTACAAATCACTGCACACTATGCAAACCGTTATTTTTTTTTTTTTTTAAATGCTTAGATCCCAGCCTAGGAGTGGAACACTTCCATTACGAAGGGAGAGGCCGGTCTAGTCTGCTAGACTGTGAAGTGCTTTTGGGGCTGGGACAGGCAAGCTGCTGGGCTGAGGTGACACCCTCAGAGCAATTCCTTGCTGATCTCCATCCCTGCCGCTCTGCTGGGAACGAGCATTCCTCACCATCAGTGATGTAGAGCAGGATCTTGAAAGGTTGGTGGGCTATTTTTGTTTTTAAACTTTTATGTGATCCCTAAACCTACTGCTGATTCGAATAACACAAACCAGAGGACAGCATGTTGAGCAAGAACAGTGTGGAGACATAGCACGCTTCTCTAAACAGGCTTATATTAAAAATAAAGGGTCAGGGGCGCCTGAGGGGCTCAGTCGGTTAAGTGTCTGACTTCGGCTCAGGTCAGGATCTCGAGGTTCCTGAGTCCGAGCCCCGCGTCCGGCTCTGTGCTGACAGCTCGGAGCCTGGAGCCTATTTGGGATTCTGTGTCTCCCTCTCTCTCTCTCTTTCTCTGCCCCTCCCCTGCTCATGCTCTGTCTCTCTCTCTCTCTCTCTCTGTCAAAAATGAATAAACATTAGGGGCACCTGGGTGGCTTGGTCGGTTAAGCGGCCGACTTCGGCTCAGGTCACGATCTCGAGGTCGGTGGGTTCGAGCCCCGCGTCGGGCTCTGTGCTGACAGCTCAGAGCCTGGAGCCTGTTTCAGATTCTGTGTCTCCCTCTCTCTGTGACCCTCCCCCGTTCATGCTCTGTCTCTCTCTGTCTCAAAAATAAATAAACGTTAAAAAAAAAAAATTTTTTTTTAAATGAATAAACATTAAAAAAAATTTTTTTTTTTAGTAAGTGCATAAATTTCCTAGCAGTATGTCCAAACAGTATGGATGTTTAGATCCAGATTTTAACTAACTCACTTACAACGACCAAATGAGTGGAGGGGAGACTGCCTGTAGAGACGGGCCAGAGGAAATATACATAAGTCTGCGATGTCTACGCAAGCATTAATGGAGGTCTGGAGAAGGAGAAAAGGGACTTGGGAGAGTGGATTGGAAAAATGAAACTTGACAGATAGGAAATGGAATTAAGAACTCTCCATCTGTGAGTTTGTAAGACCGGATTTCTACATGGGGTCGATAGAAGAAGGCTCTAACTACTGATTCGGTAAGAAAACAAATAAAGCTTCCAAAAAGACCAGGCAAAACCTAGCGTTCCAGAGAACTCAGAAGAATCAAAATGTGTAAAACCCATTTTCTCTCCCTAACAAACCTCTCATCCTCACCAAACATAACCACTGGAACACCTCTCTTTTTGTACCCCCAGCTTTCCAGAAAACGCTGGAAACTCTCTTTTTTTAATGTTTATTAATTTACTTTGAGAGAGAGAGAAAGAGAACGAGGGAGGGAGGGGCAGAGGGAGAGAGAAAGCGAGAATCCCAAGCAGGCCCCATGCTCAGCAAGGAGCCCGTCACGGGGCTCGATCCCGCGAACCACAAGATCATGGCCCCAGCCAAAAATCGAGAGGTAGACACTTAACCAGCTGAGCCATCCAGGTGCAGACCCTCTCTCTTCTCGCCCTCCCACCCCATCTATCCCTCTCACACACAAGCCAAAGTGGGTCTTTCACTGAGGCAGGGCTGGGCAGACCTGTGTCAGGCTAACACGTGTCTCCTGCAGGACTGGGGTCAGGATCTTCCGAGCCGGTGGGGAATTCTGAATCCACCCGACGCCAAACCTCTAACTGCACTCACAGGGATCTGTGACGCAGAGAAGTTAAGTGACTTGCCTAAGGTCACAAAGCCAACAGGCCGTGCACTAAGCCAAGTCTTTGTGAGCCCAAGAGCTGTATCCGAACTGCTACGTTCTATTCTCACCACTTCTAAAGGGCAGTTAAGAATGAATGAAACTCAGTCTTTAAGATTGCTCGTCTCCTTCTCACCACGGACAAAACGAAAGGACAAAACGGACAATTATATCCGCCATGCTGCGGCTAGGGCAGCAAGCACGAGGTAGAGCCTGAGAGGACAGGAGGCCGGAGAGGCGCAGGGTGTGGCAAGGATGAGCAGGCAGCCTGCAGAGGCCTTGGCTCAGGGACCAGACAGTCAAGTGCAACCTCGTCTGCCTGACTCCCTGAATCACGGAGTCATACCTCTCTTTTCTAGCTGACGCAAACTTAATCCGAAGGGTGTGGTGAATACTCCCAGCCCTCGGCTGACATTTAGCCATATTTTTCCCTAGGGAGAGTGAAAGACCCAAGGGATGTTTAGTTTGGTGTTTGGTTGTTCTTCCAGACCTTTAGGAAACCTACATCTTGGGACAAACTTACAATACCTTCTTACATATCGTGACGTTAGTATTTGATTTTGGTTTTGTTTTTTAATGTCCTAAGGAAGCCGTAGGGCCTTCACAAGTGTTTTCAAATAATGCCAAGTTCTTAAGGTTTCTCTTTCTTCCTTTCTTTCTTTCTCCCTTCCTTCCTTCCTCCTTCCTTCTTCCTTCCTTCCTTCCTTTTTTCCTTCCTTCCTCCTTCTTTTCTTCTTTCCTTCTTTCCCTCCTTCCTTCCTTCCTTCCTTTCTGAGAGAGAGAGAGAGAGAGAGAGCATACGAGTGAGGGAGGGACAGAGAGACAGGGAGAAAGGGTGCGGAGCCCAACGTGGGGCTCAAACTCATGAACCTCGAGATCATGACCTGAGCCGAAGTCGGATGTCTAACCAACTGAGCCACCCAGGCACCCTTTAAGATTATTTTCTAAACTCTGGGTAATTAATTCTGTTCTACCTAATTTTGTCCCTACTGTCTTCATATTTAAGAACTTGACTTTTACCTTGCAAAAATGAGACAACAGATATACGATATGAAGTCATCCAGGTGTGTTGATGCAATGTCTTCACGTCTCTACCAGCCCCCGGATATAGCCCCTTCACGAATGTTCCTGGGACGCAATGTTCTGAAATGAGAGCTCTGTTCCCTGGCTCAGTGGAGGCATGTCATGTCTGCTCTGTGCCCCACCCCAGGTTCCTGGCTGTCCCAGGTCTCTCCCTAATAACAACATATTGATGTATTTATTTTGTCAGTTCTGTCGCTGGAAAAATATCACACAGAGTCGATAACTTACTGAGGAAGGCCCAAAGCACCTCCTTTTCTCCAGCGTGGTGACAATTACAAGCCACTCGGCCCATCTGCAATCAGTTTCTCCTCTCTGAAAGGTGCCCAGATGCCCTGGTATCCTTCCTCATACCGGGCATTCTGGAAACAAGAAATGCCAGAATGACTTCCTCCTCTTCCATTTCCCCCCAAACTTATTTTCCTTGGGGAAAGAAGCCTTGCACAAGGAAAGTCTTAAATAAATAAAGCAGGCTCTCCTTTTTTATTTTTTTAACCTTCAAGTCATTAAGAAATGGGTATCACATTGAAAAGGTAATGAGAATTCGGATTTTTTTTCTCCAGTCACTCTACCAAAAGCCATTAGTAGTTGTAAATCGATTAGGTTAAATTGTCTCATCGCATTTTCTGTACCACACACAATCTAGGAAATGTAAAGTTGCACGGGTAGAGGGTGAGGACAGATGTGCCTTGGGAGAAGATTCAGTCCTCGTTGGCTGGAGGGATTTTTCTGCTGAACAAGGAGCATTTTGGGTGTTTTAACAACTCAGGCAATAACATGTTGGCGAGGATACAGAGAAAGAGGAACCCTTTTGCACGGCTGGTGGGAATGCAAACTGGTGCAGCCACTCTGGAAAACAGTATGGAGGTTCCTCAAAAAATTAAAAAGAGGACTATCCCACAACCCAGCAATAGCACTACTAGATATTTATCCAAGGGATATCGGTGTGCTGTTCCGAAGGGGCACACGCACCCCCATGTTTATAGCAGCACTATCAACAGTAGCCAAAGTATGGAAAGAGCCCAAATGTCCATCGACTAATGAATGGATAAAGAAGAAGTGGTAGATATATACAATGGAATACTACCCAGCGATCAAAAAGAATGAAATCTTGCCATTTACGACCACATGGACGGAATTAAGAGTGTATTATGCTAAGCGAAGTAAGTCAGAGAAAGACAAATACCATACGATTTCACTCATATGTGCAATTTAAGAAACACAACAGATTAACATAGGAGAAGGGAAGGAAAAATAAGATTAAAAACAAAGAGAGAGGCAAACCATAAGAGACTCTTAAATACAGAGAACAAACCAAGGGCTGCTGGAGGGGAGGCGGGGGGGGGGGGGGGGGGGAATGGGCTAAAATGGGTGGTGGGCATTAAGGAGGGCCCTTGTTAGGATGAACCCCGAGTGTTATATGGAAGTGATGAGTCACTGGGTTCTACTCCTGAAACCAACACTACACTGTATGTTAGCTAACTCGAATTTAAATAAATTAATTTTTAAAAATCTTTTTCAACTGAAAAAAAAACCTTATGTGTATAACTAACACTCCCACTTTTGCCAATTACATAAACCTGTTAGCTCCTATTATTTCTTGCCAATTTCTTTAGCTAGTGTTTCCCACTTCCTAAGTTAAAAACAAACAAATAAGTAAATGGAGTTGTGTTCAAACCCTGTTGTGGTTGTGTTGTTTTTTGTGTCCACTTTCTCTGAAGATCCTATGGATCCATTAGCTATGCCTTGTATAGCTGGAGAGAAACTCTCTCTAGTCTCCAGACTTTGACTCTTAAAAGCATTTCTACTGCTTCAACATTTTAGTATTTTATTATTATTTGTACAAACATTCCTTAAATTGGAAATACAACTCATTGTTTGCGGAACCCGCAGAAACTGATGTTTTCTCTGATTTCTGCTTCAAAGACAAGGAAATAAGAGATTAGGCAAGCAGGACTCATATTCTTTCTGAGTCCTGTTTCGCAGCTTCCTAAGAGCCAACACAGATTGAAAGAACATGGGCTTCTCTGTCCTGGAAGCAGGTGTACCCAGGTTCCAGCCCAGTCTTGCCCAAGCTTTCACTAGCTGTGTGACCTTGGGCAAGTGACTTAACACCTCTGAGCTTCCATTATTTCCTCAAGGTATCTACCTTTTTAAAGTCAATAGGATAATTTGTGGGAAATAATTAGCATAACATTAATAGATAGTAACAGTTATTATTATTGGGCCCATAAGAATAAAGGAGGCAGAGTTTCTAAACACAACTTGTGTTGTGTTGGAATTGGCTGGCCTTCCGTGCTGTGTGGCATAAAAAGCTGCAGTCTTAACCAACTATTTTTAGTGAAAGAATTTAGAGAGATCATGTTGACCCCCTTCAAAGACACTTCTCAACATCAAAACAACAAACAACCTAACTAAAAAATAGGCAGAGGATCTGAATAGACATTGTTTCAAAGAAGACGTACAGATGGCCAACAGACACATGCAGAGATGCGCAACGTCACTCATCATCAGGGAAATGCAAATCAAGACCACAATGAGATATCACCTTACACCTGTCAGGATGGCGAAAATCAAACAGGCAAGAAGCAACAAGTGTTGGCGAGGATGTGGAGAAAACGGAACCCTTGCGCACAGTTGGTGGGAATGTAAATTGGTGCAGCCACTATAGGAAATGGTATGGGAGTTCCTCGAAAAGTTAAAAATAGAAATATCACATAATCCAATATGCACTTCTATGTTTATTGCGGCATTATTTACAACAGCCAAGATATGGAAGCAACCCAAGTGTCCATCGATAGATGAATGGATACAGAAGATGTGATATACATATATATGGAATCTTTATATATATATATATATATATATATATATATATTCTATATATATGGAATCTTTATATAAATATATATATAAATATGTATTTATATTTATACACATACATATATGTATATATATATAAAATATATTACATATTATACATATATTATATATATGTGTATATTACACAGTCATTAAAAAGAAAAAGGATGAGATCTTGCCATTTGTGACAACATGGATGGACATTGTATAATACAGGGCATTATACTAAGTGAAACAAGTCAGACCGAGAAAGATGAATACCATATGATTTCACTCATTTGTGGAATCTAAAAAACAAAACAAATGAGTAAACAACCAGCAGAATCAGACCTATAAATACAGAGAACAAACCAATGGTTGCCAGAGAGAAGGGGGGTGGGGGAAGATTCAAGCAGAATGGGTGAAGGGGAGTAGGAGACACAGGCTTCCAATTATGGAATGAATAAGTCATGGCAATAAAAAAGTACAGCACAGGGAATGGAGTCAATGACATGGTGATAGCGTTGCATGGTGACAGATGGCAGCTACTCTTGCGACGAGCCTGGCACGACGCACAGAGAAGTGCAATCACTACGTTGTCCGCCTGAAACTAATGTAGCATTGTGGGTCACCTGTACTCAAATTTAACTTTTTTAATAAGGCATCCCCCCCCCCCCATCATCCTCTGTTAAAGTAGGAAAAATAGAGAGCCACGTATCTGGAATACAGTGTCTTGTCATAGAATAAAACAGACTGCTTCTGGAATGGACACTGTTGGTTCTTCTCAAAGCAGCCATTCCACCTCATCCCAACGGCACTCGTGAAAATTGGGTGTCACCCTGCCCCATCGCCAGGGTGGATCCTGGTGGTTCTGTGCCAGTCAGTTTAATTATTAGTTCAGGTAAGAGTGCGTAACCCAAGCTAACTTAATCATAGACGTGTCCTGGATTTTGTTTAGTGGTTAGAGCAAGAGGAATTCTCTCTTTCTCTGGAAAGGTGTGGCTTGCACACAGAAAGCCGGGAGCTGCTAAAGCCATTCCCTACTCTGGGAGAATCCAAAATGAGAAGGAAGCCGACCAACAGAGAAGGCCAAAGTGAAAGTAATCTCAGAGGAATGAACCTGAGCTTATCAGAGCGCTCCTAACACTTACTAGAATGTTGGACTTCTCAATTCCGTCAGTCAAGAAATGCCTTTCAGCCCATTTAGAATTGGGTTTTAGGATATGTGTGGTCTGACCTATCTTAGCTGTGTAGACTTTATTGGGTTTCACTCTTATACCACCACCCTCTATCAAGGGTTGATGTATAAAACCTCAATATAGATGTTTCCGCAGCTTTGGAAAAACCAAACTTAAAGGCATGTTACTATTATCTCTTAAGCCCGAATCCATGTGGCGAATATACCCTTTGAATGTGACGTTAGACTTGCCTCAAAAAAGCAAGAAAAGTCCCAAATACACAACCTAACCTTACACCTAAAAGAGCTAGAAAAGGAACAGCAAATAAAGCCTAAAACCAGCAGAAGGAGGGAAATCATAAAGTTAGAAGAGAACTAAATGATACAGAAACAAACAGAAACAAACAAAAACAATAGAACGGATCAACGAAACCAGGAGCCGGTTCTTTGAAAGAATGAATAAAAGTGGTAAACCCCCAGCCAGACTTACCAACAAGAAAAGAGAAAGGACCCAAATAAATGAATGTGATGTGAGAGAGGCGCAATGCTCACTTCTAGAAAATCTACAGGCTATCATTTTTCAAACTATGAAATCTACAACCAACATCATACCCATTTTACCTCAACTGTCTAGAAGAGCAAGGATAGATAATGTTGGCAGTTTTGGTCATGAGAACTTCAGGGACCTTGGCAATGTGTGAAAATAAGAAGACAAAAGATGCCAAGAACATCAACAGACAACCAGACATCGAGGAGCAGCATGGATCCTGGTCATGCTTGAGAGGACAGAAGGCCAAGGGGGAGAGCGAGTGCACTCAAAGTTTTAAAACAGCTTGGACTTGAGGTCCCTGGGTGGTTCAGTCAGTTAAGCGTCCAACTTTGGCTCAGGTCATGATCTCACGGTTCGTGGGTTGGAGCCCCGCGTCGGACTCTGTGCTGACAGCTGGGAGCCTGGAGCCTGCTTCGGATTCTGTGTCTCCCTCTCTCTCCGCCCCTCCCCCACTCGCGCTCTGTCTCTCTCTGTCCCTCAAAAATAAATAAACATTAAAAAAAATTGGAAATAAAACAGCTTGGACTGGATCAGGCACAGAGTAGACCCTTAATAAATATCATTTCTCTCCTGGGGCAGCATATCTAAAACCACACAAGAGAATCACCCACATCAGATCTACCTGAGGAATACAAGAGAGTGTTGAGAATGCAGATTCCTGGGCCTCCGTGTAGGCCTACTGAATCTGATGTTGGTGGCCTTGGGAAATCTACACATCCAATGAGCTCTGCGATGGCATCTCATGTGTTCCAAATTTCCTACATTTGTCTGCCCAGAAGGGTCCTTTAAAATATACAGACCACAGTGCCCCATCCCAGAACTCGTGAATCAGAATCTCAAGGGGAATGGTCTAGGAATATTCATATTTAGCAAGCATCCCAGGAAATTCTTATGATCAAGTTCATTTAGGACAAGCTTCCCTAGAGGATACTGGAAATCCATTGGCACTGGCGTCTGGGCTTTTCCATCACAGGTCTACGGAGCAATAGAGAAGTCCAGGGGAATCACGTGACATGGAAGATGTGGCTAAGTCATCAAGTCTTAAAATCCCTTAAAATGGTGAATATCTGTATACTTCCCACCCCTGTCAGCTACAGTCAGCCCCAGGACTGTGATGGTGCCCAACATCAGGGCCAGCTGCCCAAAGCTCGCAAACCCAAGCCAGGCGATATGAGGCACTTGTCTGTAGTGACCCTTGGGTCCCCATCTCCTCTCCCTCACTTTTCACTGGGTCTCAACCCTGTCCGCTTTAAGACGCCTGAGGATCTTTAAATGAAGTCAATGCAGGGCTCCAATTCAAACTGATTAAGTCAGAATGGCAGGAGTTGGGGTGATTGCTATTGTTTATTGCACCTCCTTCCCCCTTCTAGCTGATTCTCCTGTGCAAGTTGGGAAATACTGCAGAGTTGCGACCACCCTCTCTCCCTAATCTTCACTATCAACTGTCCTGCCTCAGCATTTTTATTTACATAAAAAACCTCTTTAACTGTTGTTACAAATGGATGTGGGAATACATTACAATGGCTTCATTGACTCGTTAATTCAGTCCAACAACCAGTGAATTCATTTTTAAAATATCCAACATATAGGTGAGTAGGCTTGTTTTAAATCCTTCTCCAATGATGGAATATAAATCATACGGATTTCTAGCTCCAGAATTATTCATGTGCTTACCTCTGTAGCAGTCGGTAGTTAGTATTCAGTATTTATCACTCCTACAGGGTGGGAAAACAAATCTCCACAAACACTAACGGTGTAGACCTTGGCCTTGCACCTGACGGAAGTCTTCGCCCTCTGCAGACTTTGGTCACGTACATGACAAGCCACGCTTGCCCTGGAAGTGCTCCAGGCACCGTGGGCTGTACAAGAGAGGGTTTGGACTCACCTTTTCCTCCCCACAAGGAAATACCTTTTTAATTGGAAACAGTGCAAAGAACCCTAAAGGCCAAAGCTTTACATCACAATGTGCATCATTAGGAGAAAAACTCTAGATCAGTAACTTTGAAATTACTGCGAAGGGAAATTCAGTGTTTCCAAAAGCATCTTTCGAAGGCCCTTAATTATGGGACACACTCAACCTAAGCCTACTCCCTCACCAAGTGGCCACTCAGCCTCAGCACACAGCGGTCAAAGTCCTGAAGGATCAGTGAGTCAAGGGGAAGGGTTTGGTGGAAGGAAATTAATAAAACCAACCCAACTACAGTGGAAAAAACAAGCTCTCAGGAAGTAGAGCAGAAAACTCTTCAGATGACCATGTACTTTACAAATTGTTTATAAGCGTAAGTCTGGATGTGGTGGAAAGAACACTGGCATTTAGAGACCAGATTCCCTAGACTCCGTGCCAGCCATAACACGTCCTGTCTCTGTGACGTCAGGCAAGTCTCTGAGTCCTTCTAATCTCAGTTTCCTCGTCTGAGAAAGGAGGACGGTTGTACCCAGCTCACTGGATTGTAATGGAGATCACAGGAAATGACACGTAAGAGTCCTTTGAAAACTACCTTTCTTGTACAAATGTAGGATGTTATTATGAGCCCATGGCACAGCAGCAAATTTTAAAAGAAGGCAGGCCTGTGTGCACAGGTACGGTGGGGCATTTAGAAAGGGTATAGCTCTACTCCATGTTGTGAAAACTTTTAGCTGAGAACTTTGAGCAATTAGGCACTCCAGAGTAAATTGAAGGACATGGTGAACTTGGAGAAGGTTCAGAAAAGAGCCACAGAGATGATTAAAGAGATGGAAAATCAAAACCATGCTCAGGAGAGGTTAAAAGAACCAAGTTCATTCTGCTTAGAGAAGACAAGTCTACAGGGTAATTTAATAATTGTTTACAAGCACACACAGCCTGGTGTCCAGCTGTTCTTTCCAACGGGCAGAGAAGAAAGTATCGTAGACCCTCAGCTCTGGCAGATTTGACATGTGAGGCTTCAAATCCTTATGCATGACTCTGATGGTTCCTGACATATAATAATTTATCATTTTTCTAAGCCATAAATTTTCTAACCATGGGTGTGTAAATGAAACCCATTAGCTCACCAGTGACTGAGTCTATCCAGCCACCCAACATCTAAATTGCAATGGAAATGTGTTGTTCTCCACTAATTGTCTCCCACATGGTAACCCTCAGAACTAGCAATGACAACAGCTACCTGTGAGTGCTTACTGTGTACCAAACAATTTGTGCTAAGAGTTTTCTGGGAAGCATTCCATCTAATGGGCATATAAGTTAAGAAGTCTGCTCGAGGCCACCCAGTTAGTTAAGTTAGAGTCAGGATTTTAACCCAGGTCCAAGCCAGAACTCAAATTCTTTATCAAGGTAGCAAATTTCATTGGTGAAAAAGGATCCCAAAAAAAATCACCAGTCAGTGCTGATGGGAGCAATAAAGGCAACAAGAAGAAGTCAAATAAAGTGATGGTTCTTACAAAAAACCACAAGTGTCCAAATATTTCTGAAAAAAAAAAATAGCCAAGGAACTCACAAAAAAAGGATATGAAACAGGATAACATAGACTTAAAATATGGGAAGGAGAGGACTACAGAATGGGTTCAAACTTAAGCAACTGTCCATCTAATACAGACTGCTATATGCAGAAGAGGTTATATACAAACCTAATATAACCATATGTCAAAAACCACCACTAAATACGCAAAGAATAAAGAGAAAGAAATCCAAACATATCACTAAAGAAAATCAGCAACACATGAAAGAAAGACAAGAAAGGGTCAGAGAAAATCTTCAGAAACAACCAGAAACCAAAAGTTTCATTGAATGTGGATTTGGCTGATATTTGTGACGGAGACGAGACTGCCGGAGATTTGGACGTGCCACTCCCTATTTCCTTTATTTCCGATATAGATTTCCTGTATCTGCAGCCTTTATCCAGCCTTCCAAGACCAATCAAGTTGGACTTTGATCATCTTCCTGCCAGTGCTTGTCTAGGGTGCTCTCTCCCTTTTTTTGCAGCAGCAGCCTGTCTTGCTGTCTGCACAACACAATTACATCAACACCACACACGATCCTGCTTTTTGTCTATTTCACACCTTCCCATATTCTCATTGTTTTTCCATAATCTGATTACAGCACATGTGCTTTCTGGGTAAATCCTTCAGTTCTTTTTCACAGAGTCTGAGATGAACCAGACCTGATTGTTAGTCTGCGGGCTGTACTAACAGCCAAGGGAATTAATTCTGTACTAGGTTGAGCTGTGACCCAGGCGGACTGGGTGTAAATTCATTGGAAGTGGACATTAGAAATCAGACCCAAGGGAAAGACAAGTCCAGGACCAGAAGCTCAATATCCAGATTCAGTTGGTGAGAAGCCATCATCAGGAAACGAGGGAAGAAGCCAGAAGAGAAGGAGAAAAAGAATGGAAGTTTGGCAAAAAAAGAGTGATAGGATTTGCTGCATAGACCTCAACAAACCAATGATAACAAGGCTCACTCACTCATATTGGGACACATGGCATGGAGGAATTTTGCCAACTGGAAATACAAGACTGGGCCAGACTTATGTTCCTACGTTCTGTTTGTCTGGAAGGGAAGACAATGACATAGGCCATCTCAATGCTATATGGTCTTCTACTACAGTGGTAAACACGGTGTGCGATGGGGTCACAGAAAAAAGAGCCTTCAGAGGGCTCATTGGAAGAAACAATAAAGCTTAGACTCAGTTTTAAAGGAAAGCTAAGTGAGAGACAGAAGGAAAAGTATTCTAGGAAGAGGAACAGCATACACAAAGACCACTACCATTGGTCCTGATGGGAGTCAAAGAAGCCAAAGGTCAGTATGATGGAAGTTTGGGGGAAGTAAACTTTGAGATATGACTGAGATTTAGAACATCTGGGCCAAGAGCCCAGGCAGAAAAACAGAGGCAGGAGTAAGTTGAGCTTGACTAACCAATACTCAAAGTCAGCGTGACATCAGGGGAAGATTTTGAATGGTAATATGGGAAGTTTGACCATAATCAAGAAGGAGCCACTGAATGGAGGAATTTCACAGCTGCAGGAAAACTATGCTCACTATCAGGTGAGCATATACACTGTGGAGAAGTTGTCAGCTAAGAGGCCAACTAGGAAGTCAGTCATCCAGTCACTGGGCAGAACGGGGACTGTAAAAACGGAAAAACATCACAGGTGATTTGTCAAAACAACTACAGGACCTGGAAAGAGTTTGCAAAGGGTAAGAGAAGGAAGGGTTTAGTGCTAGCTCCCACCTTTTGAATCCACAGACCCAGGCCCAAGTCCTAGCCTTGGAAGTACTAGCCCTGTGACTTGATCATGTATCAGTCTCTTCATGATCAAATAAAGATAAGACCACCACATGGGCTTGCTGCGAAGAGGGACCAACATTAAGAGTTTCAGGCAACAATGTTAAGGGCAAGTTGTTGTGGTGGCTGGCCCCCACCCTCGAGAGCACCTGGATGGAAATTCTGGGCAGGAATAAGGACAAGCAACCAGACCGGAAACACGAGACCAGCGAGGAAATGCAATCCAAGCAGGTAGCCAGAGTCCTCCTTGGCTATCAGGGAAAGCTCACATGTGATGAGTGTTTCGGGCACAAGTAACGTTTCGGGCAGGAATAACATTTGATAAAGGTGATCTACAAACAGCAGGGAAGTTCTACAAAAAACGTGAAGGACATGGGGAGTGCTTCAGAAAAATCTTACAGGCCACAATTAGGCTGGATGGATTTTGTTTGCTTTTCCTGGCAGAAAATACTTTAAAATCAAACAAGTGTGACAGACACATGGAAAGACTTATTTTATAGATGACTTAAAGTCTGATTAGGATTCCTTACTTAGAACGTGTCTATTTTGTGTCCTAATCATGAAAACAGTATTTGTCTTGCGCTGAGTGAATTCCTTCAAATATCGATGGGCTGTGAAATCATTCCTGAGCCTAAGAAGAAGAATTTAAGAGTATGTCTCCTACCCTATGACCCAGCAATAGCACTGCTAGGAATTTACCCAAGGGATACAGGAGTGCTGATGCACCGGGGCACTTGTACCCCAATGTTTATAGCAGCACTTTCAACAATCGCCAAATGATGGAAAGAGCCTAAATGTCCATCAACTGATGAATGGATAAAGAAGATGTGGTTTATATACACAATGGAATACTACGTGGCAATGAGAAAGAATGAAATATGGCCCTTTGTAGCAACGTGGATGGAACTGGAGAGTGTTATGCTAAGTGAAATAAGTCATATAGAGAAAGACAGATACAATATGTTTTCACTCATATGTGGATCCTGAGAAACTTAACAGAAGACCATGGGGGAGGGGAAGGGGGAAAAAAGTTAGAGAGGGAGGGAGGCAAACCATAATTGACTCTTAAAGACTGAGAATAAACTTAGGGTTGGTGAGGGGGTGGGAGGGAGGGGAAAGTGGGTGATGGGCATTGAGGAGGGCACCCGTTGGGATGAGCACTGGGTGTTGTATGGAAACCAATTTGACAATAAATTTCATTTAAAAAAAAGAGCATATCTCCTATGAATGACATGAAAATTCTGGGAAAAAAGCGTAAGCAAATCCCCACTGCTATTACAGACACCTTTCATTTATCCACTTACAGATTATCTACTGTAAGATTCCTTCCAAGTCCTGTCCCAAACATCTGGGTTATGTCCTACCACCATTGAGAAATATTAACATATTTAACACATTTAACAAAACGTAATTAAGAAGTTTTTCCTTTAAAATTAAGTGCTATTGGGGCACCTGGGTGGCTCAGTAGGTGAAGTGTCCGACTTCAGCTCAGGTCGTGATCTCACAGTCCATGAGTTCGAGCCCCGCGTCGGGCTCTGTGCTGACAGCTCAGAGCCTGAAGCCTGCTTCGGATTCTGTGTCTCCCTCTCTCTCTGCCCCTCCCCTGCTCATGCTCTGTCTCTGTCTGTCTCAAAAATAAATAAAAACATTAAAAAAATTTTTTAAATAAATAAAATTAAGTGCTACCTGTGATGCCTGGGTTGGGACTCAATCAGTTGAGTATCCAACTTCAGCTCAAGTCATCATCTCACGGTTCGTGGGTTTGAACCCCGAGTCAGGTTCTGTGCTGACCGCTAGGACCCTGTGCTGGCTTCAGATGCTGTTTCCTGCTCTCTCTGTTCTTCCCCCACTCATGCTCCCTCTCTTTTTCTCTCTCTCTCTCTCTCTCCCTTTATTCCTCTCAAAAATAAACATTAAAAAATAATTAGGTGCTATCTTCCAAATCCAAATCAAAACCATTGCTTCATGACTACTTTTCGGATGATTTTGTCGCACCATTGTGTTTGCTTTAGAGCCTACCAGAAATTCTCCTGCATTTCCAACATCTTTTCTTAGATTTCCATCATGTCTACCCAGCAGGACCCAAACATTGCCCTTCTCCCTTAACTGGTTCACACTTTCAAACACCTTCAAACAAGCACCAACCCTCTCGCACACAGGGCCTTGCAAGTACTTGAGGCTCCATAAATGATCCCTGAGTAGCTGGTGAGGGAGGGATACCTGGAACCCCTCCACCTCTCTTTTCTCTTCTTCCCTCCTTTCTTCCTCTGACTCACTCCCTTCCCCACACACTGGCCTCCTGCTTCTCAAACACACCAAGTCGCATTCCTGGCTCAGAAGTCCCTTTGGCTCAAATGCCCTTCCCCACAATATCCATATGGCTCCTTCCTTAAGCTCCCTCAGGGCTCTTGGCATCTCACAGTTTAACAGAGAGCTCTTTTCCATCCACTGAATTCATTAAAGCTTCCCCGAAACCAGTCCATTCCTCTGCAGCTACCAAATTTCCTTGCCTGCTTTATTTTTCTCCGTGGCACTGATCAACATCTGATTACCTAGCTCACTCATTTATTTGCTGAATTGTCAGATTTTTTCATATAAGCTCCGTGAGGGCAAACATTATACATGTTTTATTGACTAGGGTACCCATAGTCCCTAAGATAATGCTTGATACATAGGGAACACTCAACAAAAATGGAGTGAATGAATGAATGAACGAAAAGAAAATTCAGTGTTAGGGTGAAATAAGCAAGAAATTACTAATGTGCCTTGGTTAGAGTTTCCCGGAGAAATTCTTTTCTTCCTGGGACCTGCGATGTGTCTGAACACACGGCCAAGTAAACGCCATTGTGAAAGGAGACTTTCTTTCGTAGGTCATCAGACTTTCCCATAAGGTATTTAAAACCCTAGGCCTTTAGCGATAAAGCCTGATGATGCAACTTGATTATAATATGGCAGTTTGATTCAGGCACCCGTGATATGCTTGAAATGTATCTACGTGGTTGGGTTTGTAAAGGATTCGTTGATGATAGGTGAAATCACTGGCTGCCCAGATGTGATAAGGCCACCAGCCCCTGTGATCTAGCCTTCTTGATAAGAATGAGGATTATATGCAGCTGGTTCCATTAGGGAGCCCTCTGGGTGTCTTCTTACCAGAGCCTAAGGCAACAGTACAGGTCGCCATAGTTGCACCTGTGAGGACTGGCTTCTAGAAGTGCTATCTCTCTTTCCATTGGGTAATAAAGGACTTTGCTTTCTCCAGGGCCAATGAGTTGTTCATGTGCTCTCCCGCCAGCACCCAACTCTTATCTAGAATGGAAAGAAACTGTGACCCTTAACTCCCATAGAAATCCGCAACACCTCCTGACCATTTCCCCTATGAGTCTCAAGAAAACAGATGCGTTTTATTCTGGGAGTCTATGTCTCGATGCAAAGGCCTGTTCTCCCCAGAGGAAAAGAACTTGCTTCAGTTCTGCTTCTGGAACTAGAAAATCAGTCTTTTGTGGAACTGATATACAAAGGGATAGAGTCACAGTGGCTTCTTCCTTGAAATAACATCGACAAATATTGACTGAGTATAAGACACTGGGCTAGATGCCATGAAGGAAAAAGGGTGGAATTGGAGCACTTCTTCTATAGATCTTAAAAGTTATAGACTTTCGGCACCTGGGTGGCTCAGTCAGCTGAGCGTCAGACTTTGACTCAGGTCATGATCTCACAGTTCGCAAGTTCGAGCCCCACATCGCGCCTGCTGCTGTCAGCACAGAGCCCACCTTGGATCCTCTGTCCCCCTCTCTCTGCCTCTGCCCCATTTGTACTCTCTCTCTCTCAAAAATAATTAATCATTAAAATACATAATATACTTTAAAAATACAAATAAAAATTAAAAATAAATAAAAGATATAGACTTGTTACCTGTAGCAAAGCCTCATCTAGCCCGTTCATTGTGCCCACCCGATAAATTTTGAAACCCAAGATAAGTTTGTGACGGGACTTGGGTGTTCTTGGCTGAAATGGAAATAAGATTTTAAAACTGACAGGCAGAGGCGCCTGGGTGGCGTTAAGCGTCCGACTTCGGCTAAGGGCATGATTCGTCAGTTCGAGCCCCACAGCTGGCTCTCTGCTGTCAGCACAGAGCCCACTTCAGGTCTTCTGCCCCCCTCCTTCTCTGCCTCTCCCCTGCTCTTTCTTTCTCTCTCTCTTTCTCTCACACACAAAAATAAACATTAAAAAAAATTAACACTGACAAGCAGATAAATCCTAAGAAATCAGAATAAAACTTTATAACCAAAGACTGAGAGATGAACCCAGCCCCAGGGAACGTGGAGACAAGAAGAGGCTGGATTATGTGAAGGAAGCTGGGGACTCACCCTCAAGTCGACGAAAGTCTGGAGACATGGGCCTCTCCCTGTGTGAGGGCACAGTGTGTGTTCCGTTGAGAATATTTTGAGTGGGATGTCAGGTAATGTCTTCTGAATTAAGCTTCATCTTCTGGAACTTTCTGAACCTCTCACCCTCTTCATTTTCCATTCTCTAACCCTGACGGGGAAAGTGTCTTTTAATGGAATAAGATATTTAAGTTATGCAAAGTCATCCATGTAATCAAGAAGCTTTGTCTTGTATGAGCTCCCCTCCGAAAACGTGGGAGGACTGGGCCTGTGCACAAATACTGCCTTGTGCTCCTGAATGAGCCGTGGCTGACCTCTTGGGTCACTACTGGGATGCACCTAGAATTTGGGTAGAAAATGCATGGAGTGAAAGGAGAAGGGGAAAAAGAGGTCATCAGAGGCAAAACAACAAATGCTTTATGTCACTTTCAGGTGTGCTCTAGACCAGGGGTTAGCAAACTATGGCTCCCAACCAGCTCTTGTAAATAAAGTTTTATTAGAACACAGACATCACCAGTTTTCATGTATTATTTATGGCCACTTTTGTGCTACAGAAATAGAGTTGAGTGTGTGATAGAGACCATATGGCCCACACAGCCAAATATATTTACTAACTTGTCCTTAACAGAGAAAGTGTGTTGACTTCTAGTGTCAATCATGAAAGAAAACTCTGCCAACCCATTTTGTACCTTTGGTCAAAAAAGTAAGATTACTCCAGCGTTCTCCAGCTTTTTCCTTACTGCTTTTTTCCCCTTTTTGAAATTGTTCATGTTCCCCTGGCTTCTCTCCTCGTTTCCATCAGGCTCAGGGATAGGCCGACTGTGGGTGACATGAAGGAGAATTTCAATACTTTCTTTATAAATGAAACACAGGGTCACCTGGGTGGCTCAGTTAGTTGAGAGTTGGACTTCAGCTCAGGTCATGGTCTCGTGGTCCGTGGGTTCAAGCCCTGCATTGGGCTCTGTGCTGACAGCTCGGAGCCTGGAGCCTGCTTCCAATTCCATGTCTCCCTCTCTCTCTGCCCCTCCCTTGCTCACACCCTGTCTCTCTCTCAAAAATAAATATAAAAAACAAATAAAAAAAAGAAATGAAACACAATACAAACATATTTTAAGAAAAGCAGCCCCCTATGCTCTTCTATGAATACTGAGAGTTTCTCTCTTTTTTTAAATTTTTTTTTTTTTTTCAACGTTTATTTATTTTTGGGACAGAGAGAGACAGAGCATGAACGGGGGAGGGACAGAGAGAGAGGGAGACACAGAATCGGAAACAGGCTCCAGGCTCTGAGCCATCAGCCCAGAGCCTGACGTGGGGCTCGAACTCACGGACCGTGAGATCGTGACCTGGCTGAAGTCGGACGCTTAACCGACTGCGCCACCCAGGCGCCCCTGAGAGTTTCTCTCTTTATCCAGTAATCATACCTTGTGTGTCTCTAAATGATAGGTTTTTTATATTGAACAAAAATAATGAACATCTATTGAGCTCTTACTGGATGCCCGTAGCCACTCTCACAGCTTTACGTGAACTACCCCACTGGGTCCTAATGCAGGCTCTAAGGTCTCCTAGCATCACCATTTCACAGATGAGCAAACTGAGCAATTTGCCCAAGGTCAGAAATGCTGACCACTTCTGAGCTGCACCCTTGACCGCCATATTCTACCTCGAGAACATGTGGAAATGAACTTAATTAAAAACCTAAGCAAACAATAAATTTTCATCTGACATTCAACGTTTAAGCATCTATAAAATGTTCATAATATTAACGACAATATTAATATTTTTTATCTGCATCAGTCTATGCCTTTTCAGATAAATATCTTCTATGAGACTTTTTAAAAAGCATAACTTTGAGTCATTTTTATTCACTTTGGGACCTTTATTGGACTTTGACTTCTTTACTGGATTGGGAAGCATTTTGGAGTCATTCCTACCAAACTCAATGCATATAAGACTCTCATAAACTAATAATTTTTTTTCATTATATCTGCAATACAGACAGTGAAAGAAAGCAATGCAACCATAATTTCTTTCCCAGCTTTTACTTAATTGTAGTTAAGATACTTGCAGAAACTTGGGAGCTCACAAGAATGGCATCTCAGCATCAGTACACTTTCCATTCTTGCACTTTCCATTTGTTTTAATTTGTTTGCTTGCCTTAATTTTTATTTAAGTAATCTCTACACCCAACGTGGGGCTCGAACTCACGACTTGGAGATCAAGAGTCACATGCTCTTCCTACTGAACCAGCCAGGTGCCCCCTATTCTTGCACTTTAAGTTCTGCTGATTCATCAGGGGCCCTCGAGCAGCAAGTCCTTCTTTGTTTATGGACACAAAAAAAATCCGCTGAAAGTGTAACTCATTCATGATCGTTAGATTAATGACTTTGGAAGGAACATTTTTTTCAGTTAGAACCAGAATCACCTCTGCTTCTGCCCCAAGCTCTCCTCCAGAGAATCCAATGCAAAA